>NC_092371.1:3542808-3899719 GCF_030028105.1 Mobula birostris | reverse complement strand
TCGACGTTTCAGGCCGAGACCCTTCGTCAGGACTAACTGAAGGAAGAGTGAGTAAGAGATTTGAAAGTGGGAGAGGGAGGGGGAGATCCAAAATGATAGGAGAAGACAGGAGGGGGAGGGATGGAGCCAAGAGCTGGACAGGTGATTGGCAAAAGGGGATATGAGAGGATCATGGGACAGGAGGCCCAGGGAGAAGGAAAAGGGGGAGGGGGGAAACCCAGAGGATGGGCAAGGAGTATATTCAGAGGGACAGAGGGAGAAAAAGGAGAGTGAGAGAAAGAATGTGTGTATAAAAATAAGTAACAGATGGGGTATGAGGGGGAGGTGGGTCATTAGCGGAAGTTAGAGAAGTCGATGTTCATGCCATCAGGTTGGAGGCTACCCAGACGGAATATAAGGTGTTGTTCCTCCAACCTGAGTGTGGATTCATCTTTACAGTAGAGGAGGCCGTGGATAGACATGTCAGAATGGGAATGGGACGTGGAATTAAAATGTGTGGCCACTGGGAGATCCTGCTTTCTCTGGCGGACAGAGCGTAGGTGTTCAGCAAAACGATCTCCCAGTCTGCGTCGGGTCTCGCCAATATATAAAAGGTCACATCAGGAGCACCGGACGCAGTATATCACCCCAGCCGACTCACAGGTGAAGTGTCGCCTCACCTGGAAGGACTGTCTGGGGCCCTGAATGGTGGTAAGGGAGGAAGTGTAAGGGCATGTGTAGCACTTGTTCCGCTTACAAGGATAAGTGCCAGGAGGGAGATCAGTGGGGAGGGATGGGGGGGACGAATGGACAAGGGAGTTGTGTAGGGAGTGATCCCTGCGGAATGCAGAGGGGGGGGGAGGGAAAGATGTGGTGGGATCCCGTTGGAGGTGGCGGAAGTTACGGAGAATAATATGTTGGACCCGGAGGCTGCTGGGGTGGTAGGTGAGGACCAGGGGAACCCTATTCCTAGTGGGGTGGCGGGAGGATGGAGTGAGAGCAGATATACGTGAAATGGGGGAGATGCGTTTAAGAGCAAAGTTGATAGTGGAGCAAGGGAAGCCCCTTTCTTTAAAAAAGGAGAACATCTCCCTCGTCCTAGAATGAAAAGCCTCATCCTGACAGCAGATGCGGCGGAGAGGGAGGAATTGCGAGAAGGGGATGGCGTTTTTGCAAGAGACAGGGTGAGAAGAGGAATAGTCCAGATAGCTGTGAGAGTCAGTAGGCTTATAGTAGACATCAGTGGATAAGCTGTCTCCAAAGACAGAGACAGAAAGATCTAGAAAGGGGAGGGAGGTGTCGGAAATGGACCAGGTAAACTTGAGGGCAGGGTGAAAGTTGGAGGCAAAGTTAATAAAGTCAACGAGCTCAGCATGCGTGCAGGAAGCAGCGCCAATGCAGTCTTCGATGTAGCAAAGGAAAAGTGGGGGACAGATACCAGAATAGGCACGGAACATAGATTGTTCCACAAAGCCAACAAAAAGGCAGGCATAGCTAGGACCCATACGGGTGCCCATAGCTACACCTTTAGTTTGGAGGAAGTGGGAGGAGCCAAAGGAGAAATTATTAAGCGTAAGGACTAATTCCGCTAGACGGAGCAGAGTGGTGGTAGAGGGGAACTGATTAGGTCTGGAATCCAAAAAGAAGCGTAGAGCTTTGAGACCTTCCTGATGGGGGATGAAAGTCTATAGGGACTGGACATCCAAAGACCAATTTGGGACAGAGGGGCTATCCGGACAACTTCAATCACTTGGCAAGTGTCAGATAGATCAGCTAATGGACCTCCTTGTGAAGATGCACAAACCTTATCGCTTGACATTCGTAAAACTCAACATACAGATATTCTTCATTCCCAGAAACTTCATTCGGTATCCTCGTTGCTAGGAGACAGACAGACAGCCAGAATCTTTTCCCCAGGGTCAATATGTCTAATACTAGAAGGGGTGCATTTAAGATGGTGGGGGTGGAGGGGTTTGAATTTCAAAGCAATAGTAGTTTTATTTCAAACAGAGAGTATGGGCTGCCAGGAGTTGTAGTTGAGGCTCTTAGAGAGATACATCAATATGCAAATAATGGAGGGATAGTGACCATGTGCAGACAAAAGGGATCAGTTTAATGAGGCATCATTAGGAAATTTTCCTGTGATATGGGCCGATAGGTTTGTTCCTGTGCTGTAATTGTCCAATGTTACATGAGATCATTTAAAATGCAATATACATATATAAATAGTAGAAAGGGGAGGAGGACATAAATGGATGCTGAAGGCAGCTTTAAAGTACTAAAGCTTCACTTGTCTTCATCATGAAAGGTGGTGCTTCCAAAGTAATAATTAAGGAAAAGATGACTGAGACACATTGGATAAATTAAAAATGATTAGCATGGAGGGATTAGAAAAGTTGGCTGAACTTAAAGTAGGTACTTTTACTTCTCTCACAGTGAGTATAGCAGGGGGCTGAGTACACAGCCTTGTGGGACACCGGTGCTCAGAGTGATTGCAGAGGAGAGCTTGTCCCCTATTTTTACAGCCTGGGTCCTGTCTGTGAGGAAGTTGAAGATCCAGCTGCAGATCTGAGTGCTGAGGCCCAGGTTCCGGAGCTTAGGAATCAGTTTATTTGGAATAAACTGATAAGTCACCAGAACCAGGTATGATTCTGAGCAAAGTATAGGAGGCAATCACAGTCGTACCAAACAGAAACAGGCCCTTTGGCACAACTCATCCACACTAACCAAATCACCTAAAGGAGATAGTCCTGTGTAATCATAAAGCACTGCACCACAGAAAAAGGCCATTGGCCCATCTGGAACATATCACACTTCTCTTAGATGATGAAATCGAACCTGCATCCACTACTTCCGCTGGCAGCTTGCTCCACACTCTCACCACTCACACTCCCACTAATTCTTGAAATATTATATGCTCACTCTTTTGCTTTTCTGCTGTCTTTGACTTTCCTTGTCAGCCATGGCTGCTTCATCCTCCCTTTAGAATACTTTTTTATCTTTGGGATGCATCTTTCTTGCACCTTCCAAACTGCTCCCAGAAACTCTGCCATCATCCCAGCTAGTGACCTCTTCCAATCAACTTTGATCAGCACCTCCCTCATGCCTCTATAATTCCATTTACTCCACTGTAATATTGATACATCTGACCTTATCTTCTTCCTCTCATCCTGCAGGGTGAATTCTACCATATTACAATCTCTGCCTCTTAAGGTTCCCTCTACCTTCATCAAGTCTGGCTCATTACACAACACCCAATCCAGAATTTACCTTTTTCCTAGTGGGCTCAACCACAAGCTACTCTAAAAAGCAATCTCATAGGCATTCTACAAACTCCCTTTCTTGGGATCCAGCACCAACCTGACTTTCCCAATCTAGCTGCAAATTGAAACCCCCCCCATGACTCAGAATACAATACCACTTACTATATGCCTCTCCTATCACCTGTTGTAATGTGTATTCCACATCCTGGCTACCGTTTGGAGACCTGTATATAACTCCCATCAGGGTCTTTTTATGCTTGCAGCTTCTTAACTCTACCCACAAGGATTCTACATCTTCCGATACTATGTCACCTCTTTCTAAGGGTTTGATTTCATTTTTTACTAATAGAGCCATCCCACCCTGCCTACCAGCCCGTCCTTTCAAAACAGTCTACATGCTTGGATGTTAAGCTCCCAACTATGATCTTCTTTCAGCCACAACTCAGTGATGTCCACAACATCAGACCTGCCATTCTCTAACCTCGCTACAAGATAATCTACCCTATTCCTTACACTGCGTGCATTCAAATATAACACCTTCAGTCCTGCATTCATCACCCTTTTGGATTTTGTTCCCATGTTACACTTCAGCTTCTCCCACCGACTGCAATTTTGTCCTATCATCTGCCTGCCCTTTCTCACAGTCTCACTACACAATGCATCGACTTGTGCAGTTCCCATCCTCATGCTAAATTAGCTTAAACCCTCAAGGATATTGGTCTCTCTCGGGTTCAAGTATAACCCATCCTTTTTGTATTAATTCTTTCCCCAGAAGGGATCCCAATGATTCAGAAATCTGAAATCCTGCCTCCTGCACCACTCATTCATCTGTACTATTACCCTATTCCTGCCCTGACTCGTGAGTGGTACTGGGAGAATTCCAGAGGTCACTACCTCGGAGGCCCTCTTCCCCAACTCTCTACACTCTCTCCCCTTTCTACCAATGTCACTGGTGCCAATAAGAACCAAGACCTCTGGCTGCTCATCCTCCCTATGTGTGAAGAACTCAGTGGAAAAAAAACCTGCTTGCATTTACTCTACCTATACCTGGCAGCATCCTTGTGAACTTTCTCCATACTCTTTCATTCTGTTATATTTTTTCCCTGTAGACAGACAATGCCTGTGTTTGCATTCATATCCCCCCAAACCTTTCCTACCCAAGTGTCTCATGCATGTTCCACACCCACTACCCTCTCTGTGGAAGAACTTGTCCCTTGGGGTTGCTTTTAATTCCTTCCCTCTTACAAAACCTATGGTCATTAGCTTTAGACTGCCCTACCATGGGGAAAAGGCAACCTCACCTATATCCCTCGTGATCTTCTAAGCCTCCGTAAAGATCACTCCTCAACCTCCTATGTTGCAGGGAATCCAGCCCCAGCTATCCAATCTCTCCTTATAACTCAAATAATCCAGCTCCAGAAATAACTTTTTGAACCTTTCCATCTCATTGACATCTTTCCTATAGCTGTGTGTCTAGAACTACACACAATACCCCAAGCGCAGTCTCACTAACCTTCCTGACAGCTATAACATGACGTTCAAAATCCTGTACTCAAGTGAAATAGTGGGTATTCAGAGTGAATGGGATCCTGCAAGGGTGAAATGAACATGGATGACAAGGAACAGAGGATTTGATAAAGGGGAAAAAAAGCATGATCCAGATATAGAATACTGGAAACGGCCGAGCATTTTGGGAATATAGTTGGAGGTATTTCAAAAAGAAATTAGGAGAGTTAAGAAAGGCTACAAAATATCACTAGCAGACAAAATTTTTAAAAAATCACAGACATTTTATGTATACAAGGAGTGAGAGGGTAACCAGAGAAAGTATAGGCCCACAAGGGAACAAGTTGGCAAGTTGTGTGGAGCCAGAGAATTTGGGTGAGGTCTCAAATAAAGCACTAGGAGAAAGATAATGTAGTGGCAGATTTCAGGGAGACAATGAAGACATTCTAGAGTGTGTTACCTTTAATAAAAAAGAGGCATTAGAATCAGAGAGTTATAGAACACTACAGCACAGAAACATGCCCTTTGGCCCATCTAATCACAAACAAGAAACAATCTGCAGATGTTGGAAATCCGAGCAACACACACAAAATGCTGGAGGAATTCAGCAGGCCAGGCAGATTCTAGAAAAAGAGTACAGTCGACATTTCGGGCCAAAACCTTTCGACAGAAACATCAACTGTACTCTTTTCCTAGATGCTGCCTGGCCTGCTGAGTTCCTCCAACATTTTGTGTGTGTGTGTTGCTTTGGGCCATCTAGTTCATGACAAATTCTGCTTAGTCCCACTGATGCGCAACTGGACCACAACTCTCCATACCTCTCCCATCCATGTACTTATCCAAACTTCTCTTAAATGTCGAAATCAAACCCGCATCCACCAGTTGTGTTGGCAGCTTGTTCCACACTCTCATCACCCTCTGAGTGAAGTTCCCCCTTAGTTTCTCCTTAAGCATTTCACCTTTCACTCTCAACTAATGATTTCTAGTTCTAGTCTCACCCAATCTCAGTGGAAAAAGCCTGCTATATCCTATATCCTATCTATAACCCTCACAGTTTTATACAACTCTATCAAATCTCCCCTCATTCTCCTATGTTTCAGGGTATAAGGTCCTAACTTATTTGACCTTTACCTTTGATTCAGGTCCTCCAGTGCTGGCAACAACCTTGTAAATTTTCTTTGTGATCTTTCAATCTTGTTGATATCTTTCCTCCAGGTAGATAACCAGAACTGCATGCAATACTCCAAATTTGGCCTCACCACAGCTTGAACAACTTCAACATAACATCCCAATTCTTGTACTCAACACTTCGAGCACAGGAGGTTAAGTCACAGAGTTATTGAGACACGCAGCATACAATAATCCAAATGAGATGTCTTAGAAGGCAGAAAGTGAGGAGTAACAGATCAGATAAGTTTTTTTCACCCGGAAGGTGATTGCAATCTGGAATGCATTACCTGAGAGGGTGTAGGAAGAGACTCTGACAATAGTTAGGTACATTGACAAGCACTTCAAGAGTGTTAGTATAGAATGATATTTAATGTTTTATGTGGATATGGTGGTGCAAAAGGCCAGTTACTCTACCATGTGACCATGTCTCTAAGCCCTCCCCAAAAACACACCTTGATGACAAAATTAATTACATATTTATACTGTGTGGACAAACTTGGGTTGTTTTCTCTGGCGCACTGGAGGCTGAGGGACGACCTGATCAAAATTTGTAAGATTATGAGAGGCTCAGATAGAGCAGACAACCGGTATCTTTTCCCAGGTTTAAAATGTCTAATACTAGATAGCATGCATTCAAGGTGAGAGGGGGTAAGTTCAAAGGACATTCTTTATCTAAAACACAGAGAGTGGTGGGTGCCCACACTACACCACCATTTGTGGATCCGGCACCAGACTCTACAACCACCTGAGGACCCACCAATAGACAACCCCTCTGGAGAACATTGCACACACTTGGAGTATGACTGCAGTACTACTACTACAGCAGGGAAACAGGCTCTTTGGCCCAACTCATCCATGTTGACCTGAACTAGTCCCGTTTACCTCTGTTTGGCTCAAATCCCCGTAGGCCCGGGGTTCCCAAACTATTTAATGCCATGGACCTCTATCATTAACCGAGGGATCCACGGACCCCAGATCTGGACCTTTTCCATCCATATATCTGTTCAAATATCTTTTAAATACTGTAATTGAACTCATCTCTACAGCTCCTTCTTACACTGAATGCCCTCTGTGTGAAAAGGTTTTCCCTCAGGTCTCTTCTAAATCTTTCCTGTCTCACCTCAAACCGTGCCCTCCAGTTTAGACCCCTGTACTGTGAGGAAAGGTTCACTTTATATCTACATCCCTTAACATTATATATACTTCTATAAGGTCACCCCTCAACCTGCTACGCACCAGGGAAAAATATTCCCTAGCCTATTGAGCCTCTCCCTACAGCCCTTCTGTCCGTGCTGTCCTTTTTGCTCAACAACACGAATCCCATTTGCCGGCATTACAGCTGTTTGTTTTTATGCCTTGTCTGTTCTATGCTCTGTCTCAAGGGGACAGCTGAGGAAGAGGGAGTATGGAAATAAAAATGGAATTAACGTAGGCTCACAGTGTGGACTCGATGGACTAAAGGGCCCATTTCTGTGCTCTCTCTCTCCATAATTATCTTTCTCCTGAATAAAGACACATTTTCACTCCCTAATCCTAAGACCTATCAGGCTCCTGAACCAGCATGGATAACTTCAATCACCACTTCAAATGGCTTCAAAAATGAATCTCAAGGTAGTATATGGTAACATATACATACTTTGATAATAAATTTACTTTGAACAATCTTCCCCTTCCGTTATGGCTCCTGGTTCAACTCTGCGCAACGGGGAGCTTCACCTTGATGTCTACCCAGTCAAACAGTGATCAGTTGAAACCATATTTAAAACAATGAGGAACTATCTACCCACAAATAAAAGGAAATAAATCTGCCAACACCACCACTTTAAACAAAATCTGATAATACACAGGGCAGCTATGAAACAAAAGAGAGAGTTCAAATGAGGTGCCTACTGATTGTCAGACTGCTGGTCTAAAATGCAGCTGTGGACGAGCAGAAAGTAAAGGGAAGAGAAAAAATTTCTTCCCTCTCCACTATTTCCTCCCTCTTGCTGGGCAACTGCACGAACTGAATCAGACTATTCGCAGTGCTATATCTGATGCAGATGAACTACACCACATGTATTCATAGCTCCGTATCACCACTTGGTCCTGCTCTTGCATCAACTCTTCTGCTACTGAAATAACATGTTTTTGTCATCTGGTGTTTCAGTACAGACAATGGACTGAAGAGTCTATTTCTTTGATGTATCTTTTCATGATCCATTATCTTATTCCTGGGGAATAAGTGTCTTCAGCTGCCTATCTAAGAGTTTTTTTAAAAAAAGTTATATAGATTAGATTCAACTTTATTGTCATTGTGCTGAGTACAGATACAAAGCCAATGAAATGCAGTTAGCATCTGACCAGAAATGCAAAAGAATAATATTATTTACAAAATAACTGCAAATAAGTAGTAAGTGCTACAGCACACAAATATAGAAGTACTGAGACAGTTCAATATGGGTACAATACTGCTTAGCACTGTGATGTGAGGTTCAGCAGGGTCACAGCCTCAGGGAAGAAGCTCTTCCTGTGCCTGCTGGTGCGGGAGCAGAGGCTCCTGTAGCGCCTACTGGATGAGAGGAGAGTAAAAGGTCCATGGTTAGGGTGAGGTGCATCCTTGATAATGCTTTTCGCCCTGCCCAGGCAGCGTTTATGGTAGATATTCTCAATGGTGGGCAATTGGGTGCCGATAATCTGCTGGGCAGTTTTCACCACACACTGGAGTGCTTTGCGGTCCGATACGGGACAATTGCCATACCACACTGAGATGTAGTTGGTGAGTATGCTCTCAATGGTAGAGCGGTAAAAGTCCGTCAGTATCCTGGGACAGAGGTGAGCTTTCATGATGTTCCGTAGGAAATAAAGGCGCTGTTGCGCCCTGTTGATCAGGATGGAGTTGTTCAGGGACCAGGTGAGCTCATCCGAAATCTGGACACCAAGGAATTTGAAGCTTGATACACGTTCCACTACAGCTCCGTTGATGTAGATGGGGACATGAGTGTGGCTCCTGGCATGCCTGAAGTCCACAATAATCTCCTTGGTCTTTTGGATGTTAAAGGCCAGGTTGTTGTCGGCACACCATGTGGCCAGGTGCCGGACCTCGTCCCTGTAGGCCGTCTCGTCGTCCCCTCTGATCAGGCCAACCACCATGGTGTCGTCTGCGAACTTGATTATGGAGTTAGAACCGTGTACAGGAACACAGTTATAGGTAAAAAGGGAGTACAGAAGAGGGCTCAGCACACAGCCTTGAGGCACGCTGGTGTTCAGGGTGAGAGTGGAGGAGGAGAGGTTGTCTAACTTAACAGATTGGGGCCTGTTAGTCAGAAAGTCCAAGGTCCAATTGCAGAGGGATACGCTGATACCAAGCCGGCGAAGTTTGGCGATCAGGTTGGAGGGGATCACAGTATTGACTGCCGAACTAAAGTCAATGAATAGCATTCTGACGTAATAGTTGGGGCTGTCCAGGTGGGTCAGGGCAGAGTGAAATGCTATGGAGACGGCATCCTCTGTAGACCTGTGCCTCCGCCATCACCCCAGGTACCCACCACTCTCAGGTAAAAACGTCTTGCACATCTCCTTTGTACTTTCCTCCTCTCACCTTAAAGAAATGCCCTATAGTTTTAGGCATTTGAACGCTGGGAAAAAGATACTGGCTGTCTACAGTACCTATGCCTTCCGTATCATGCTCACACAGCTTCCCTTGTTCCACTATCTGCAAATGTACTCACCCAAAACCCTATGGCCTGTGCATTAACTCACAACATCTTCCCTCTGTATATTATCTGTCACTGCACTGCAGACATTTTAAACCACTTCTTATAATGCTATTTACATTGTAAATGCATGCTGTTTTTCTTACATTTATATACAATTCTTTATAATTGTTGAATGTTGTTTCTGTTGCATGTCGTGCCCCGGCCAAGACACCACAACAAATAGCTAATATATGTAAATATATACGGCAAATATAATCCTTAAACATCCCATTCATAGGACATCGAAAAGTACAGCACGTGACAGGCCTTTAGGCCCATAATAATTAAATCAATGACTACTTAATATCATCCCTCACTGACCACATCCCTCCTTTCTCTGCATATTCATGTACCAATCTAAGAGTCTTTTAAATAGTGCACTCTGCCTCCACCACCACCCCTGACAATGCATCCCAGGCAGCTCCAACTCTCTGGTAAAAACAATTGCCTTGCACATCTTTTACTTTCTTCCCCTCACCTTAAAAATATACCCTCGACTACTAGACAATTCAATGTTGGCAAAAAAAAACTGACGAAGGGTCTCGACCTGAAATGTTGACTGTACTTCTTCCTATAGATGTTGCCTGGCCTGCTGCGTTCACCAGCATTTTGTGTGTGTTGCTTGAACTTCCAGCATCTGCAGACTTTCTTGTGCTTGCGAAAAAAAATACTAGTTGTCTACTCTATCTATGGCTCAGATAATTTAAAAAAGCTTCAATCAAATCTCCCCTCGGCCTCCATTATTATAGAGAAAATAACCCTGGCTTGTTCAGCCTTTCCTCAGGGCACATGTCCTTCAGGCAGCATTCTGGTAACCTCCTCTACACTCTCTCCAAAGCCTCCACAATTTTCCTCTGTTGAACCAGTCAGAACTGAATACAATTCTGGAAATGTATACATAACTTCCTGGCTTTTGAATGCAATGCTAGAATTAATGCATGCCATATGCCTTTTGTACTATCAAATCAACCAGTATCACCATTTTTAGGGAGCTATGTACCTGACCCAAAATTCCTCTGTATATCAACACTGTTAACAGTCCTGCCATTAAAAATGTACAGCCCCTTTACGTTTTGTACAGCCCCACTACGCCTGGCACTTCTCTGCTCATATCTGCAACTGATCCATAGCCTGAGGTATCCTCTGTCAACTTTCTATACAATCCACACCACCACTAACCTCTGAACTGTACTGGCTCCTAGCATGATTTTAGCTCCTAGCTCCATAGCCTTGATTTTAAAGAGCTCTTTTTTTTCCAGTTCAAAGTTCAAAGTAAATTGATTATCAAAGTACAGATATGTCACTATATACTACATTGAGATTCACTTTCTTGCAGGCATTCAAAGTAGAAGAAAGAAAAACAATAGAATCGATGAAAAACTACACAAAGACTAAAAACAACCAACGTGCAAAAGACAGCAAACTGTGCAAATAAAAAAGTAAATAAATAATCCTGGCAACGTGAGTTGTAGAGACATTGAAGATGAGTCCACAGGTTGTGGAATCAGTTCAGAGTTTAGGTGAGTGCAGTCATCCATACTAGTTCAGGAGCTAGATGACAGACGGGTAAAAGCTGTTCCTGAACCTGGTGTTGTGGGACCTACAGCTCTTGTGCCTCCTTCCAGATGGTAGCAGTAAGGAGATAGCATGGAAGGTTCTACACCTAAACTTAAGTCGACAATCTTCCTCTGCTTCCAACTTCTTCGTAATTCCCCACTTCCAAAATTCCATCTCCGACAGCCGTACTTTCACCCTTCCAGTCCCCAAGGCTCTGGAATCCCCTCTCAAACTTTTCAATCATTTATTCTAACAACCTATGTCCAGTTCTGAATGAGAACACTACCTCAGGAGGCTTCACCATGTTCAGCTGTTCTGTTGCTGAAACTGAAATGTTAACCAAGAGTGAACAGCTCGGATGTATTAGAGAAATCGTATGCAAGGAAGCTCAAATTAAAATGCAAAGCTGATTCTGACTCATCTTTATCACCGTTAAAGATGATAATTCAGTCTCCTCCCATCTTTAAGTTAGATGGGGCCAACAACAGAAAGACAGCGGGGAGAAAAAAAACCTCTTTATATGTGTGCAGTTTTGGTCCCCTAATCTGAGGAAAGACATCCTTGCCATAGAGGGAGTACAAAGAAGGTTCACCAGATTGATTCCTGGGATGGCAGGACTTTCATATGAAGAAAGACTGGATGAACTGGGCTTGTACTCGTTGGAATTTAGAAGATTGAGGGGGGATCTGATTGAAACGTATAAGATCCTAAAGGGATTGGACAGGCTAGATGCAGGAAGATTGTTCCCGATGTTGGGGAAGTCCAGAACGAGGGGCCACAGTTTGAGGATAGAGGGGAAGCCTTTTAGGACCGAGATTAGGAAAAACTTCTTCACACAGGGAGTGGTGAATCTGTGGAATTCTCTGCCACAGGAAACAGTTGAGGCCAGCTCATTGGCTATATTTAAGAGGGAGTTAGATATGGCCCTTGTGGCTACGGGGGTCAGGGGGTATGGAGGGAAGGCTGGGGCGGTGTTCTGAGTTGGATGATCAGCCATGATCATAATAAATGGCGGTGCAGGCTCGAAGGGCCGAATGGCCTACTCCTGCACCTATTTTCTATGTTTCTATAACTTTTGATCATAGTTTTTCAAAATTAATACTGACAGTGACATTGTCTTGTGAAGTAATCCTTGCGTGCACTTGGTGAACTCTACATTCAGTTGTGTGATTTGTCTTGAGAACTGGGATTCTCAGAGAAGTGACAAATGGAGGACCTCATTCTATTAGCAGAGATCTGTCTGATAGGCAACAAGGGCTCAGGATGCTGTCATTCAGACTCTCCAGCCTGTTCTAACTCCACGTATCTCTCTTTCTCACATCCCTGAAATCCTTACAACTCTCAAAATCTCAAGTTTTAAGTTAACAAATGACCCCAGCAAACTGAAAGTTGCCAAGATGTGGCCCAAATTTCTATCAGTTTCTCGAACCGCATTCCTGAAAGCTTGGCTTTGAAAAGCCTCACTCCTGAGAAACAAGGCAGGGTCAGGCTCCAACCCTTGCACAAATTGCTAGTTAGTGGAAACAGGGCAGAAAGACAAATACTTTGGGAAGAAGTGTGTCCCATGTTTTCAAATCTGCACAGCCCCAGGTGCAGTTGTTTCTGATAGACCCATATGCACCCCCTCCAAGGCCAGTAAGTTCCACGTGGTTAACAAGAAATGGGTGTCAGATTCACACTCAGAAGGTGACCTAATGTGTGGAATGGGCTTCTGGTTATTAAGGGTCACTCCCCACTACCCACGAAAGAACTGGGGGGAGTGGGTGTTGATGCTGAGATATGGGTAGCAGGGGAGTTGTCTGCCACTTCTAGATGATTAGGCTCAGAAGAGTTGAACATCACACCTTTTTCTAGATTCACACACTGACAACTCTCCTCCTATCAAACCCTCCATCCACACCGACCAACCAGTGGGCACTGCTTCCGACCCACTCTGAGAAAGTCAAACCTCTGGATAAGGTTGGTGGGGCAAGCGTGTGTCAAACTGGTATCTACATGGATCATATACCCAGCACGTTATTCACTGTGAATCCACTTCCCAAAAAGTTGGCACAGATGTCTCCATTTAAGAGGTTCTAAAATGCTCAATGAGCTCCCAACGTAAGTGTTGGATTTCCACATATTCATCAAAGGTTGACCAGACATACACCTCATCTAACAGCAGCTGATGCATTATTAGTTTCCATCAATAATCCCAGACTCTGCTTAAGAAGTTAAGCCATAGCTTTACGAGGAAATTTGGCCCTTGTGTCCAATTCAAAAGGATCATGGCTGACCTTTTACCTCTGTGCCATTTTCTGGAATGCAAGGATAACACAAACAAGAGATTCAGTGCACTGCTGGTGGACAGAATGGTTGTTGAGGCAAGCAGTTGAACATATTGATGTCGAGCAGATCAACATTTTGATGCAATTATATAGAGGGCAAGTCAGAAGTTATATTTCATTAGAAGCTTGAGAAGATATAGTATGTCACCAAAAACTCTAGCAATTTTCTACAGATGTACTGTGGAGATTAATCTAAATAGTTGCATCACTCTCTGGTATGGAGGGGCCACGGCACAGGGTCAGAAAAAGCTGCATCATGGGCACTAGCTGCTCCACCACCATGGCTATCTTCAAAAGGCAATGCCTCAAACAGGCAGAATCCATCACTAAGGACCCGCACCATCCAGAACATACTCTCCTCTCATTATTACTATCGGGGAGGAGGTACAATGCACATGAGTTTCACTCTCCATTCAGAAATCTGATGACTTACGGATTTCTGAATGGACAATGAATCAATGAACACAATTTTTGTTGATTTTTATAATTTATTATAATGTATAGTATATTCTATATAATGCACTGTACTGTTGTCACAAAAGATCAAATTTTAAACATACGGCGGGAGGAGAAGATGGTGGAGTGCCGCACGTGCGCAGCCCTCCAGTGAAAATGATATCGTATCCGTTAAATAGGGGCCGTGGACAATTCTGATTTGATGGAGACAGACGTGAAAGCACAGAGGAACATCTGGAGAAATTTCTGAAATGCCAGTTCGCTGCTGTCGTTACTGCGCGATCGTGAATCTTCCGGAGGGAAGGCCTCAAAATCCCCAGCTTTGCCTGCTGTTGGTGACCGAGATTGAGGTCGAATCGCTCGGATAGAGATGGTGCTCGGTATTCGGTGTCGGAGAGCTGATCGGAGGCTCAAAGTTCTTGGACGACTCAGAGTCAAACTGTGGTCGGGCATGGCAGGGAGAGTTTTTCTTCCTTCTCCCATCTGCGTGAGATGTGGGACATTTGAGAGACTTTGAACTCTTTACTGTGCCCATGGTCTGTTCTTCATCAAGTTATGGTATTGTGCATTGTTGTAACTATATGTTATAATTATGTGGTTTTGTTAGTTTTTTCAGTCTTGGTCTGTCCTGTGTTTTGTGATATCACACCGGAGGAAATATTGTATCATTTCTTAATGCATGCATTACTAAACAACAATAAAAGAGGACTGCATGCCTTCATAATCTAATAAACCCGATGCTGAGTCTGAACTGGTAAGCAAGTAGAATACTGTCACCTGGAAGTTGCAGGCTCCAAGTGTTGTTAGCTCACTCAACCAGTGGGGAATATTCCTTCACACCCCTGCCCTGCACTAAACCCATTCGCCATCCTTTCTACCTACCTCTTTCTGCCTCCTTTTATGGTCAAGGAGCCTAACTTTTTGCTTTTGTGAGCAGCTTTGGGCCACATTTCTAAGGAAGGATGTGCTGCTGTGGGAGTAGATACAAGTGATCCTGGGATGAAGGGGTTAACATACACAAAACGTTGGTGGCTCTGGACCTGTACTTGCTGGAGGTTAGAAAGATATGGGGAAGATCTCACTGAAACCTACTAATTGTTGAAAGGTCTGGATAGTATGGACATCGACAGAATGTTTTTGGTAGTGGGAGACTCTAGGACCAGAGGGCACAGCTTCACAATAAAATGGCATCCCTTTAGAACTGACCTCCAAGAGGACAACAATCATGTTGTGGTTTGGAAGTTTGTGTGCCTCAATGACCAGGAGAGCTACACCGGCTGGAGTCAGGCCTTTGTGCTTTGGCTCTTGGTAGGGTCACCCATGCCAAACAGGTCAAAAGGTAGAGGCCAGACTAAGAGTGGTTCACCAGTCGCCTAGGTTCACAGCAATGAAGAATCTTTCAACATTTGTGTGCAAAGGTACTCCTGACTCTCTACCCGGGACTTGCATGACTAACAGTGGTGAAAACCGAAAAGAGACTACTGGTACGATGAAGGAAACCCTGAACACCGCCAAGACCAAGACTAAAATTGATTTATGGCCAAGGTCAGGGAGAGATGGGGGACCTTCATTGCTATCCTAAACAACAGCAGGCGTAATGGGCAGTAAGTACTCCAGTACTCAGATGAAGAGGAATTTTTTTAACAAGAGGGCGAGAATCTGTAGAAGTCAGGTGGAGGCCAAGTCATTGTATATTTAAAGTGCAGGTTGATAAGTTCTTGATTAGTAAAGATGTCAAAGATTATGGGGAGACAAAGGAAAATGGGATTGAGAGCAATAATAAATCAGCCATCATGGAATGGCCTAATTTTGCTCCAACATCTTATGGTCTAACCGGGGGAAAAGCAAGGCCACTTGCCTCAGTGTCACACCCATATTCCTTCCTCTGCTAGTATGATTAGAAAATTAAGACATTCATTAATGAATGTACAACACCCTCATGGGATTGTGGTATATAATTTCAGTCTAATTTCTATCTTTTCCTCCAGCAACTCCCGTCAATATGCTGAAGACGACGTTCAAGATACTCTTAAAAAAATTAACTTTATAATTAGTAAAGCTGCAGCCTGCTGAACAAGAGAATTGTAGGCCACTCAGGTCATCAAGCCTACCCCATCATTCAACACGGTCATTGTTAATCTCCGTAGTGGGCAGCATAGCAGTTGCCTGTCTGTCTCGGTACCATATCTGATGCGGACTTTGGTGACCATGGCTTTCCACATAGATCTAGCATAGCAGTTAGCGTATTATTTTACAGCTCCGTGATTGGAGTTCAATCCCTACTGCTGCCTATAGAGTTTGTATATCCTCTCCGTGACCATGTGGATTTCCTCCGGGTGCTCCAGTTTCCTCACACAATTCAAAGATGTACAGGTTAGGGTTAGAGTTAGTTAGTTGTGGGCATGCTATGTCAGTGCTGGCAGGCTGCCCCAGCACATCCAGGGACAGTGCAGGTTACTGGCACAAACCTATGTTTCAACGTACATGTGACAAATAAAGCTCATCTTTCTTTCTCACACACCTCAGTTTCCAGTGACCAAACCCTAACTTAGTCACAGTTACAACTATGAGGCACGGAAACAATCCCTTCAACCCACTGAACGTCCCTGCCTTCTCCAGCTTGTCGACAGCAAGTCAAGCTGACCAAGCCCATCTACATTAGTCACATCTGCCTATGTTTGATCCGTATCCCTCTAAACCTTTCCTATCCATGTCCCTGTCCGTATCCCTCTAAACCTTTCCTATCCATGTCCCTGTCCATATCTCTCTAAACCTTTCCTATCCGTGTACCTGTCCATATCCTTCTAAACCTTTCCTATCCGTGTACCTGTCCATATCCTTCTAAACCTTTCCTATCCGTGTCCCTGTCCGTATCCGTCTAAACCTTTCCTATCCATGTCCCTGTCCATATCCCTCTAAACCTTTCCTATCCGTGTACCTGTCCGTATCCCTCTAAACCTTTCCTATCCGTGTACCTGTCCATATCCCTCTAAACCTTTCCTGTCCAGGTACCTCTTAAATGTTAATATACCTGCCTCAGCCACTTCCTCTGGCAGTTCATTTTATACAGACCACCCTGTTTGTGAAAAGGTTGCCCCCCGCCCCACAGGTTCCTACTAACTTCCTCCCTTCTCACCTTAAACCTATGACATCTAGTTCTTAATTCCTTAATCCTCGGAAAAACCTGTGTGCATTCACCCTATCCATGCTTCTCATGATTTTATACCCCTTCAATTCTTCTATACTCCAATGAAACAGTCTTAGCCCGTTCAACCTCTCCCTATAATTCAGTCCCTCCAGTCCCGGCAACAACCTTGTAAACCCTTTCTGCTCTGATCCTACTCAGCTCTGCCCCCTCAGGATAAGTAACATCACCCCTCATATTCCTAAACTCCACAAAATATAAATGTCATTTTTTAGCTGTTGTATTTTTTGTTCTCTTTTTGCACTACTTACTTGTTTTCTTTAATACGAAAACTCAGTGGGCACCTTATTATGTACCCCCTGTACCAAGAGTGGACGCTGAGTGTCCCTTCGTGGTCTTCCGCTGCCGAAGCCCATCCACCACAGCGTTCAGCACACCATGCATTCAGAGATGCTCCTCTACACACCGCTGTTGAAACGCGTGGTTATTTGAGTAACTGTTGCCTTCCTGTCAGCTTGAACCAGTCTGGCCATTCACCTCTGACCTCTCTCATTAACAAGGTGTTTTTGCTCACAGAACTGCCACTCACTGGATTGTTTTTTGTTTTTTTACACCATTCTCTAAACTCCAGAGACTGTTGTGTGCAAAAATCTCAGATCAGCAGTTCCTGAAATACTCAAACCACGCCATCTGGCACCAACATTTCTTCCTCATTCTGAAATTTGGTTTAACAAATGAACCTCTTGACCATGTCTGCATGCTTTTATGCATTGAGTTGCTGCCACATGATTAGCTGATTAGATATTTGTATTATCGAGCAGATGTACCTAAGAGTGGCCACTGAGAATATATTTCTTATTGTACCTTATAGTATATTTTATGTACTGCACTGTACTGATAATAAACCCTATACTGATGTCGGAAGTATACCGAGAATTAAATTGGTATAGGAGCTATGGAAGTACAAGTGTTTCCTCAGTCAGGGTTATCTGTTAAGGAAGCAGAGATCAGAGATCAGCATCGAGGGTATTGCAGACACAAGGCTGGGAAGGGAGGGGTAAAAGATACCCCTCCCTTGTGTACAAGATAATAAGAGGAATAGATAGAGTGGATAGCCAGCGTTTCTTCCCCAGGACACCACTGCTCAATACAAGAGGACATGGCTTTAAGGTAAGGGGTGGGAAGTTCAAGGGGGATATTAGAGGAAGGTTTTTTACTCAGAGAGTGGTTGGTGTGTGGAATGCACTGCCTGAGTCAGTGGTGGAGGCAGATACACTAGTGAAGTTTAAGAGACTACTAGACAGGTATATGGAGGAATTTAAGGTGGGGGCTTATATGGGAGGCAGGGTTTGAGGGTTGGCACAACATTGTGGGCCGAAGGGCCTGTACTGTGCTGTACTATTCTAAAAAAAACTTTATCTTGAAAAGCACTTCCCACAATTGCCATCCCTTTTAATTAATATTTTCCAGCATTGTAATTATCAAATTTCCAGCAGGTTCAATGCTTTGCTGATTTATCTAGCCCATAGTAACATGCAATAAGTACAGAAGCTTCCCATTGAGGCTAGAATTTATCAATTACAAGATCTGGAAAAAATGATAAAATTTTGCCTCTTTCTCAACTTCCCCGATACGTTCCCAGACACTATGTGGGTGGAAGCTTTCGAACGTGTGAGGCATCCTGTCCACACCCAAAACAGGTCAGTGGCATCAAGATGACATTTAGTACCTGTCTCCCTCACCAAAGAAAAACCCTCAAGAGTACCAAATCCTGAGTAGCTCTTGCTGCTGGCTCAGGAACACAGCCAATATAAGCAAGCACCCCTCCCACCCCAGACATTCTCTCTCCTCCCCACCTTTCCATCAGGCAGAAGAAACAGCAAGAACAGGCCATAGCAGGGTAATAGAAACAATGGGACAGGTTGAGGTTACTATATTTGAATGCCAGGTGCATTACGAGTAAGGGTTATGAGAGAACATGGATCAATATATGGAACTATGATGTTGTGACTATTACATAAACTTGGTTGAGAGAGGGACTGAAATGGATGAGAAAAGATAGTGAAGGAGGTAAAAAGGGTGGGAAGCTACAGTCAAAGGACACATTAATGCAGGATTCATCCACTATATGGGTGGAACTCAAAGATGAGAAAGGTGCAACCACTCTGATGGGATACCACAGACCTCCACCAGGTCACCGAGGAATAGATATGCAGGCAGATTAGGGAGAGGCGTTAAAACAGGGCTGTTGCAGTGGATGTCTTCAACGTCCCGAACATAGACTGGGATGACCTTTAAGTGCAGGAGGTTTACATAGGTGCATCCAGTTGGGTTTCTTTTATCAATACAAAGGTGGGTCCACTGAGATAGGAGCCATACTGATGTTGAGTAAGGAGCCTGGCCAGGTGATCACCCTTTCAATGGGAAAACAGTCATCACAACTTCTTAAGTTTTGAGGTAGTTATAGATAAGTATGTCCTTACAGGAGAGTATTAAACTGGAGCAGAGCAAATTACAAGAGTATTAAGCAGGAACTAGGGAGAGTTAATTCGTAACAGCTGTTTTTGGGCAAGTCCACATCCGACGTGTCGAGAATATTTAAAGACCAACTTCACGGAGTACAGGACCGATATGTTCCAGTGAAAAGGAAGGACAGGATGGCAAGAAAAGGGAACCTTCGATACTGTGAGTGATGGTAAATTTGGTCATGAAAAAGCTAAATATTTGAAAAACTAAAAACAAACCGTCCTTGAGGATTATAAAGAAGCCAGAAGAAGTAAATTAGGAAAGCCACGAGGTGCCACGAAAAGTCCTTGGCAAGTAGAGGTCCCAGAGGTCTGGTGAACAGCTAAAGTGCTTCCATTATTCAGGTAAAAAATAGGGATAATCCAGTCAACTACAGATTGGTGAATCACATGTCGGTAATAGAAGTTACCAGAGAGGATGCTTAGGGGTAGAATTTATGAGCATTTGGAAAGTGATGGACAGTCAGCATGACTTTGTGGAGAGCAAGTCATATTTTATAACTTGACTGAGTTTTTTAAGGCTGTAGAGGCGGTAGAGGCAGTGTTATGGATGTTGACTACATGGATTTCAGTAAGGCATTTGACAAGGTCCCCCATGGGAGGATCATCCTGAAGATTAAGATGCATAGGATGCACAGTAAATCTGGATTCAGAATTGGCTTCCCCATACAGAACAGTACAGTGGATGTGGATCTGTAACTAGTGGTGTTCTACAGGGATCTGTACTGGGATCTCTGCCGTTAGTGATACATGTTTTGTGTTTGTGATACTGGGATGAAAACAAAGATGGCTGGGTTAGTAAGCTTGCAAACGAAGGTTGTTGGTGTGTGGTTAGCACAGAAGTCTGGCAAAGGGAAGATCAGGATCTATCAATTGTAAATATGGGTGGAGAAATGACAAATGGAGTTTAACCCAGCCAAATGTGAAGTGCTGCACTTTGGGAGACCAAATGTAAAGAGACAGTACACTGTCCCTTAACACTGACCCTTAATGGTGTTCATCTACAGAGACATCTTGAGGACCAAATTCATTGCTCTCTAAAAGTGGCTACACAGGTTGACAGGGAGGTAAAGAAAGCATATGGCATATTTGTCTACATTAGTTGAAGAACTGAGCTTCATAAAACTCTGGTTAGGCCGTACCTGCTCCATTGATTCAGTTCAGGTCGTTTCATTACAGGAAAGAAGTGGAGGCTTTGGAAAGGGTGTAGAAGTGAGTTACAGAGTTACCAAGATGTTCCCTAGATTAGAGAGTGTGTGTTATAAGGAGGAGTCGTTTTCTCTGGAGTAGTGGATGCTGAGGGGAGACCTAATGGAAGTTTATAAAATTAAGAGCAGATACGGGGTTGAAATATCTAACACCATTGGGCACAGGTGAGAATAGGTGGTTTGAAGGAGATGTGTAAAACAATTTTTTTTAACACAGAGAATGGCTGGTGCTTGGAATGCGCTGCCAGAGGTGGTGCAGGCAGTTACGATAGAGGTGTTCAAGAGGCTCTTAGAGAGGCACAAGAACGTGCAGGGAATGGTGGGGTATGGATTTGTGTAAGCAGTTAAGTATTTAATTACTAGATTAATTACTTCAACACAACATTGTGGATCAAAGAGTCTGTTCCTGTGCTGTACCGTTCTGTCCTACGTTTTATGAGAGCACACTCAATATTGACAAACACGCTACTGCAGTCCGTGTAATCCTGAAAGCATAAGCTGGCAGGATGAAACCTCTTCATGTTGTAATATCTAAAGTTGGTATCCCTGCTGTAGCTCTGCTTAACTGCTTCAGCATGTTTCCCGAGTTACCTGATGCATTGAGTAGTTAGTGCAATAAAGAGAAGGCAGACCTTTCCGCCCATCAAATCTATTCTACCATTCAACAACCTCATCCATTGTCTGGACTTGAGATTTCTCGAAGTTCAGGAAAGAGGCTGATAGATTTTTCCACCCGATCCAAATATTCCTAGAGTGCAAAACTTGACATAGAATCACAGAGTTATAGAGCACTATAGCACAAAACAGGCCCTTTGGCCCATCCAGTCCATGCTAACCAGTTTTTCCTGCCTATCCCATTTACCACACCCAGATCATAGACCTCCAGCTGCTGTCGTCCATGTAAATTTCTCTTAAATGTTACAACTAAACCCATATCCTCCACCTCTGCTGGCATTTTGTATCTATTTACTTATTGCAATGTAGAAAGCAATTTGGCCCATCAGATCTAGCCCGCCCTCAGCACAGCAATCCCTATCCTGCAACTGCCTTGCATGCCTGCCTAATCTTTGATTCTTCTGCCTTACTTGGGGATAACTTACAATAATCAACTAGCCTACCAGTACGTCTTTGAGATGTGTGAGGAGACCATGACACTGGGGCAAACCCATGCAGTTACAGGAAAACATGCAAATTCCACACACACATCAGAGGTTGGGATTGAACCTGGGTCTCTGAGTTGTAAAGCAGCAAAATTAATTACATCATCCATATTTACCCCATGGGGGTAGATTATTCCAAAGATCTGCAATTAGCATAGGTTCTCCCTTCACTTCAGTTCTATAAGGCAGATTCCTTATCCTCTGAAACCACGGCAACACACCCTCAGCATCAACCTGTTAATCATTCCCACAATTTGTAATGCTTCTAAGCATCAGTGAATTTGGACCAAACTTACTCTATTCCTTCAAACCAGTCAGTCATGGTTGGCAGCTCATCTCAAAGGAAAACTCTGAGCTCAAACCTCCGCTGCCTTGCGCTACACCCACACATGGGGAAAGCTTCAGGAGTAAACCCCAAGGGAAAAATCTGGAGCGGCAGTCCCTACATTGAGTTCAACGCTGACTGGCAACTCCGGTGACGCTGCTGGTACCAAACTGTATCAGTCTCTGCCGTTCCTTTGGGTTCATCAGATGTGTGGAGAGGGGGAGCTTCCTACATGGGCTACAGCCTGCTCTCCATATCCTACTGCCCCGGCTTGGACATAATATCCATGCTCAACTCTGACCAAAAGAGGCCCTCACCTCACCTTCTAAGGCTAAGACTTCAGGAAGGATAAGGCGAAGGAACGCAAACCAATCCTCATAGAGGGATCAGAAGTGGCAAGAATGAGCAATTTCAAGTTCCTAGGTGTCAATATCTCAGAGGACCTAACCTGGACGCAACATATTGATGCAGCTATAGAAAAGGCAAGACAGAAGCTATATTTCATTAGGAGTTTGAGATTTAGTTTGTGAATAAAACACTCAAAAACTTCTACAAATGTACCCTAGAGACCACTCTGATGGGTTGCATCACTGTCTGATATGGGGGTGGGGGGGGGCTAATGCACAAGATCAAAATAAGTTACAGAAACTTGTAAAATTAGTCAGCTCCATCATGTACCAGGCTCCATAGTATCCAAGACATCTTTAAGGAGCGGTGCCTTAGGAAGGGGGCGTCCATCATTAAGGATCCCCTCCACCCAGGACGTGCCCTCTTCACAATGGAAGGAGATACAGAAGCCTGAAGGCATATACTCAGCGATTCAGGAACAATTTCTTCCCCTCGCCCATCGATTTCTAAATGGACACTGACCCACGTACACTACGTCACTAATTTTTTATTTCTGCTATTTTGCACCACTTAACTTGGGTATTTAATAGACATAATATACTTAATGCACTGTTTTTCTCTATATTTATTTATCATACACTTCATTGTACTGCTGCCGTGAAGTTAACAAATTTTGTGCCCGTGATATTAGAACTGATTCTCTAATACAACACTCTCACTTCAGGGATCATTTCTGTACCTACTGATTCCAACTCCTTCGTAATAATAAAAGCAGCTCACGGCTCAGCTCCACTGTTCCTGCCTGCTCACTGTTTTGCTTTGGTCATTCCAACCCCCAGTTCTCCAGATTATTTGAGCTTTGGTATCCAGTGCCTCCACAGAGCAGAATGGAGATCAGTGTTTCTGCCAATATTGTTACTGAAATATCTACAAGAAAATGGAAACCAACAGCAAGAACTTGCACAAAAGAATTAAGTACTCAAATATTTACAGGAACAAAATAATATGTTCTGTTTGAACCAAAGTTGTTTATAGATTGGTTTAATATTTCAATTTGTAGTTATTTTAAAATATTTACCTCTGTATTATCTTAAAAATCAAATATAAACACGAGACATTAATTATATGCCTGTTGTTATATTTTATATCAGAGTTTATTAATATTCATATTCATGATTGAATTCAAATATTGCATTTTGTAAACATTCAACATGGCTTATTGCATATTTTAGCTTAAATTAAAAATGTTCGTTTTACATTAATGCAAATGTATTGATTATTACATTTAAATAATTTCATAATTTATTGTGCATTTAATAATGTATATTTGGTTAATAAATGTGCAATCGTTGATTATTGTAATTTATGGAATATTTAGATACGATTAACATTAACGTTGATTTATTGATCGCTATCTATTTCTGGGATTTCTAGGACTGCCAAGACCCAGCCGTCACCTCCTCCTACCTGGGTCACATTTCTACTCTAGCCCCAGGCTTCAGGCCTGCGTGGGGTTCAGCTCCCCCACTTAACCGTCCCCAGCTCGGGACCCGTCAAAGCCGAGCCTCCCCACCACCGACAGGGACGCTGGCTCCCCGTCGGCCCGGGCTGAGAAATCGGGGAAGGGGAAGGGGGAAGCGGGGAGCGGGGGCGAGGGTCGGGCTACCGGAGGAAGAGTCGCACTCACCTGCCGCCGGCGGGCCGCCCGTTTCCAACACAACCGGCGCCGCAGACCCCTAGTCCGCCCCCGATACCCAAACAACCGCGTCGATTGGCCCAACCCAAACCGGCTCCTGGCCCTTCCGCTCTCACCATTTGCCACTCAGGGAAGATTGATTGCTCTCTTGCCCACTCAGTTTTGGAAACCGCCCACCGCACGGCGGACAATTGACAGGAATGTCGACAAATGGAACTGAAGCATGGGGACGATCCCACCTCCAAAGTGCATGTGTATAGGACACACTTGATGACCGACATTCAACTTGACAAATCACATTGAAGTAGTGGAAGAGTCCATCCCCCTCTGGAAGGAGAGGCCCACGGTGAAAGATGATTGACAGGTGACTCTGTCTCCTGATTGGTAGAACTTAATAACGGGCTCATTTTTTTCACACTTCATCAGTAAATTGTGGAATGATTGACAGTTCCGAGTTTAATGGGTTCCGACCAGGCCGCAGGCCTCAGGCCCCAGTAGGCCAACGGCCTGAGGAACAAGGCACAGGAGCGGAGAAGTGGGCATTGCATTCACAGTCCAACAGCAATATAGAGCTTGGCCACACAGCAGCCAGCAGTGGGGTGATGACCATCATTATTTCAGAACCATAGACCTGGACAACACTAAAACCTCAGCTCATCATGTGTGAACTGAACTGACCAGGTTGCCTGCCTGAGCTAATCCAGTCTTTGGCTCATAAACCCAGACATCCCAGCTCTCCCGCAAGTTCCGGGAGTCTCCGACATATTGATAGTGGCTCCCTGACGCCCAGAAATTATCTACAATATCCCGGAAATAGATCTGTTTGAGAGGGAGAGCGAGCATCCTGATTGGTCTCTCTTCATGCTAAGAGTGGTCCCCAACCACGAGGAAATGATATGAGTCAGCTGCACCTTTCCTCATTCCCTGTCACGCACTGTTGAATCTTAACGCACACGAGGTCATCAGTGACCCGAGACATGCAAAGGAATGGGTCTGTGACCCATTTGTAATGTCCCCGGTGAATCATCCATGTCAGTGCGGGAAGGAGATCAACTCCTCGAGCTTGCAAATGACGACGGGCTGAAAGGTTTGTTTGACATAACATCTCTGCTGGCATTCTGGATCAAAGTCAAGGCTGAATATCCTGGGATAGCCACGAAAGCACTGAAAACGTTGCTTCCATTTCCAACATATTTCTGCGAAGTGAAGTTTTCTGCAAAGAATGCAACAAAAACTAAATTGCGGAATAGACTGGACATTAGGAACCCCCTTCGAGTATCGCTGTCTCCCATCACCCCTCGATGTACCGTCTTGTTGCAGGGAAACAAGCCCAGGGCTCCCACTGATTCAGCGATATTGGTGTGTTGCAATGATTTTATATGTTCATATAAATTTTTTGAGGATGTAACTAGTAGAGTGGATAGGGGAGAACCAGTGGATATGGTATACTGTATTTGGATTTTCAAAAGGCTTTTGACAAGGTCCCACACAGGAGATTAGTGTGCAAACTTAAAGCACACAGTATTGGGGGTAAGGTATTGATGTGGATAGAGAATTGGTTGGCAGACAGGAAGCAAAGAGTGGGAATAAACGGGACCTTTTCAGAATGTCAGGCAGTGACTAGTGGGGTACCGCAAGGCTCTGTGCTGGGACCCCAGTTGTTTACAATATACATCAATGACTTGGATGAGGGAATTAAATGCAGCATCTCCAAGTTTGCGGATGACACGAAGCTGGGTGGCAGTTTTAGCTGTGAGGAGGATGCTAAGAGGATGCAGGGTGACTTGGATAGGTTAGGTGAGTGGGCAAATTCATGGCAGATGCAATTTAATGTGGAAAAATGTGAGGTTATCCACTTTGGTGGCAAGAACAGGAAAACAGATTATTATCTGAATGGTGGACGATTAGGAAAAGGGGAGGTGCAACGAGACCTGGGTGTCATTATAAACCAGTCATTGAAAGTGGGCATGCAGGTACAGGAGGCGGTGAAAAAGGCGAATGGTATGCTGGCATTCATAGCCAGAGGATTCAAGTACAGGAGCAGGGAGGTACTACTGCAGTTGTACAAGGCCTTGGTGAGACCACACCTGGAGTATTGTGTGCAGTTTTGGTCCCCTAATCTGAGGAAAGACATCCTTGCCATAGAGGGAGTACAAAGAAGGTTCACCAGATTGATTCCTGGGATGGCAGGACTTTCATATGATGAAAGACTGGATTGACTAGGTTTATACCTGTTGGAATTTAGAAGATTGAGGGGGATCTTATTGAAACGTATAAAATCCTAAAGAGATTGGACAGGCTAGATGCAGGAAGATTGTTCCCGATGTTGGGGAAGTCCAGAACGAGGGGTCACAGTTTGAGGATAAAGGGGAAGCCTTTTAGGACCGAGATGAGGAAAAACTTCTTCACACAGAGAGTGGTGAATCTGTGGAATTCTCTGCCACAGGAAACAGTTGAGGCCAGTTCATTGGCTATATTTAAGAGGGAGTTAGATATGGCCCATGTGGCTAAAGGGATCAGGGGGTATAGAGGGAAGGCTGGTACAGGGTTCTGAGTTGGATGATCAGCCATGATCATACTGAATGGCGGTGCAGGCTTGAAGGGCCAAATAGCCTACTGCACCTATTTTCTATGTTTCTATACGAGGAAAATATGCACTGTGTTTAATATCCAAACGTTACTTAAAATGTTATGATGCTATTGACTTATAAGTGACTTATAATTCAGTGGTCCCCAACCTCCAGGCCGCAAAGAACGCAGCGGTACAGCGGTGGCCGGAACGCACCCAGCACATCTTTAAGAAAAAAAAAGCCAAAATAAACAAGCTAATTGATTAGGTGCTGCCTGGCACATAAATGTTGGCCCAGATCAGAGGCGATTGCCGATTGCGTCGTCTCTGATTTGGGCCGACATTTACATGCCGGGGGCACCTAATCAATTAGCTTGTTTATTTCAAGCAACACACATAAAAGTTGCTGGTGTCCTGACGAAGGGTGTCGGCCTGAAACGTCGACTGTACCTCTTCCTAGAGATGCTGCCTGGCCTGCTGCGTTCACCAGCAACTTTGATGTGTGTTGCTTGAAATTCTGGCATCTGCAGATTTCCTCGTGTTTCAGCTTGTTTATTTCAGCTTTTTTCTTAAAGACGTGCTGGGTGCGTTCTGGCTACCGCTGTACTGCTGCATTCTTCGCGGCCCAGAGGTTTGGGACCACTGTTATAATTGATTTATCACTACATGGTCCGCGGTGCAAAAAAGGTTGGGGACCCCTGATCTAAACTAGCTGGCTAGTTGCCAAGGAGCTACGCTATTGATGTCCTGCGTGATGAGGCCAAACTCCCTGTAGACTTGCTTAAAGTTGTAATAGAATAAACATGATAATATAATATAATACAAGAACATATTTTAATGTCACATTTTCTGCATATGCCCAGTTTGGTTTACAGATTAGACAAAATCACTGAACAAAGTACTGTAAACAACAGGAATTCTGCAGATGCTGGAATTTCAAGCAACACACATCAAAGTTGCTGGTGAACGCAGCAGGCCAGGCAGCATCTCTAGGAAGAGGTACAGTGAATGTTTCGGGCCGAGACCCTTCGTCAGGACTAACAAAGTACTGTATTACGTACACCCTTGGAGGTCGACGGGGCCGGGAAGGGAGGGTGATGTGGGGGTGGGGGGGCGGGGGTGCTACCTCCCTGAAATGAGTTTTTGCAGGGTGGGATGTCTGTAAACTTTTCCTATGCATGTGTGTTTCAAATGTTATTGTACCACCCTCTAGGTAAAAAAGTTCCCCTTTTTAAATCTTTCACCCACCTCACTTGAAACCCGCACCCTTGGGTTTAAGACTTCGCTGCCCGAAAGAAGTAAACTGGAACCATTTACCTTATCAAAACTCTGATGACTTTATATGCTTCTATAAGATACTCTAATGCTCCAGAGAGGAATAACATGTTGCAGCCTATTGGACTTCTTCTTAATTGAAGCCCATAGAGTGATACAACACAGAAACAGGCCATTCTGCCCACCATATCCAGGCCAACCTTTTTGCCTATATACACCACTCCCATTTGCCACTGTATCCTTCTGTACCTCGTCTATTCATGTCTCTGCCTAAATGCCATTTAAACACAGTGACTATGTCTAATTCCACTACCTCCTCTTGCAGCTCATTCCAGATATCAACCTTTACTTTAAACTCGTGCCCGCTTGTTTTTGATTCATGGGATGAATATTTTGACTATCTATCCTGTCTATGCCTCTCATAATCTGAGGTCATCCCTCACTCTCCTTCATTCCATCTTTGGGCACAGGGCTCTGAAAAAGCGATGCAACGGACTTCTAACATCATAAACCAGCGTGTTGTTTGTTATGTCTCCCCTCTTGCTGTGAAATGGAGACATCCCTTTCTCCCTTATTAGGGAGAGGGAGAAAGAGAGAGCCTGTGATGTGTTGAATACCGGGTGAATGAGTGGTCTTCGGCGTACTGCCTGCTGCGCTGCTTGGTGGCCAGTGCCGATGCTTTTCTTTCGCTGGTGTGGGAGGGGGTATTGTTGCTCGCTACCGCTTACGTGCGAGGGAGGGGAACTGGAGGGGACTTTGGGGTTCTAACATTTAACCCTCATTCATTCTGTGGGGGCACTCCTCTGTTTTCGTGGATGGTTGCATAGAAAAAGCATTTCAGGATGTATGTTGTCTACATTTCTCTGACATTAATTGTACCTTTGAAATCTTTGATAGCCCTGCCTATCCAATCTGGACCCTCAAATCCAGGCAATATCTGTGTGACCATCAATCCTTCACCTTCATCCTATATTAATCTTACTTTTTCATTCTCCCCCTCAATCTCACCAATTTCCCCCACACACTTGGTAACAAAACACTGATTAACCCTAACCCAACCATGCACCCGGGGGAAACACAGGCAATCGTGGAAATTCCTCCAAACAAACACACCCCCCTATACAGCAGCAGAGGTCGGGATCGAACCTGGGCGTCTGCTGCAGAGAGACAGCAGCTCTGCACACAGTGCCACTGGGCTGCCCAGGTCGTGTCGCTGCCCCACAGCTCCGACAGGCTGAAGTCAGAATTTTTTCCCCAAAGTAAAAACAGGAAGGAATATGTTTTAAATGAGGGGGGTAGATTTAAGGAGGATCTGAGGGGTGACAGGGAGTGAGTGACATCTAGACATTGAACTTGTTACTCCTTTGTTTTGCACTAATTATTTATTTTGTAATTTATAGTGATTTTATGCCTTTGCACTGTAGTGCTGCTGCAAAACAACAAATTTCACTCCAGTGATAATAAACCTGATTCTGACTTCTCTCCATAACTCTGTTCCTCGTTCCAGCAACATCTTTGTAAATCTCCCCTGCACTCTTTCCAGCTTAATGGCACCTTTCCAGCTTACAGCAGGGAGATCAAAAACTGGGCACAGTGTTCCACATGCAGCCTCACCAACATCTTGTACAAATGCAGCGTAACAGCCCAACGTCTGTACTCAGTCCCCAGTCTGTTGAAGGAGACAGCAGGCCGAAAACCTTCTTCACCATCCTGGGAACCTGTGGTGATGCCACCTTCAAGGGAATACGAATTAGTACCCCTAGGACCCTCTGTTCCACAACACTTCCCAGAGCCCATCTGTTCACTATGAAAGTCTTGCCCTCATTAATCTTCGCAAAATGCCAACCACACACCTTGCACTTATCCAAATAGAAATCCATTTGCCATTCCTTGCCCAACCTAGCCAGCTGATCAAGACCCCGGTGTACTTCCTGATGACCATCTTCACTCTCTGCAGCACCACCCAACTTGGTGTCACCTGCAGACGTGCTAACCAAGCCTTGTAGATTCTCTTGTAAATCATTGACGATAGCAATGGGCCTATTTCCTCCAGCAGATGGTTTGATACTCCAGAATCCAACGTCTGCTGTCTCTTGTGTCTCAACCTCCTGACATATTCCTCGATACTTGCAGCCTGCTGTAGTTTAATAAGCACGTTGAATATTTTACGAGATTGGTCCGGCCAGCTGAAGTGGGAATCTGGGCCAGATGTTCAGTAACACACATCAAAGTTGCTGGTGAACACAGCAGGCCAGGCAGCATCTCTAGGAAGAGGTACAGTCGACGTTTCGGGCCGAGACCCTTCGTCAGGACTAACTGAAGGAAGAGTGAGTAAGAGATTTGAAAGTTGGAGGGGGAGGAGGAGATCCAAAATGATAGGAGAAGAACTGAAGGAAGAGCTAGTAAGATGTTCAGTGTGAGCTTACAGCTGGAGGAGGGTAAAGGAACGTAGTTCTATGGAAGCTGGTGTGTGGTGGCTGTGTTAGGGGCAGGGTGTTGGGGAACACAAAACAGATTTCTCTGCACCTGAGTCAGGCCCTGCACCGTTTCTGATCGCCGGCTGGCCCTGTGCCCTAGTGACAAGGGAATGCTGTCAACAAGTCAGGTTGAGTTTATGGTCATGTGCACAAATACAGGTACAATAAAAATATCCTGCTCGCAGCAGTATCATGGGCACACAACACACATTAATTATACTCAAATGATCCAAGACAGTGAAGAGAGGAAAAGATTGTGTATAACAGGACATTATTGCAGAAATAGCCTGTAGTGTTCTATTGCTGAGGGAGGTTTAGGGTTGTGTAGGTCGGTTCAAGAACTGAACGGTTGAAGGGAAGTAGCTGTTTCTGAACTTGGTAGTGCAGGGACCTCAGGCTTTTGCACCTCCTGCCCGATGGGAGCTGGCACGGCAAGGCCCAGATTCCTGATGATAAATGCTGTCTTCTTGGGCAGCGCCCCCCAAAGCTGCTGTCAAAGGTGGGGAGAGATCGATGGACTGGACCCTGCAGCTTCTTGCATTCCTGTAGATTGGAATTGCCACACCAGGCTCTGATCTAATTGGTCCGGATGCTTTCAACAGTTCATCTGTTTTATTTTCTCATTTTTATTTCGAGATACATCATGGTAGCAGGCTGACACCGCACAATTGCACCCACGTGACCCGTCGCCATACTAACCCGTACACGTTTGCAGTGCGGAAGGGAAGGAAGCCCAGGCAGAGCGAACATACAAACTCCTTACACACAGTAGTGCGAATTGAACCCGGATAGCTGCCACTGTCACAGCGTTACACTAACCGCTGCTTCAGCTTCTAATTACGAGTTTGCGTCAACACTGGGCTGAAAGCCTGGCTCCTGTGCTGTACCGGTCTACGTCCTAACTGAGAGTATGGGTAAGGGGCAGGCATGAATGCTGACATCAGATGGACTAAGCGAACTCCCACACATCTCTGCTACATTGCCCTGTTTTCAGATGCTCTGGAAAACCAGCTCTTCCCCCCCCAACTGAGCCTCTCCACACTGCTCTGTTCCCTCCTTCCGTGGTGTGGCACAGCCTGGCATACTGTATACACGCAGGTTGTTTGTTAGCAGAGAGTACAGACAGAGGAAGAAAATATACTGGTCTCAGTAAATCATTTAGTGACAAGGTCCCTGAGAGCACGTGCACACAAATTTAGACCCAAGCCGTGTATGCTGCCGCAGTAGTGATTGAAATAGATAGATAGATAGATATACTTTATTAATCCCGAGGGAAATTTGGTTTCATTACAGCCGCACCAACTAAGAATAGAGCGTAAATATAGCAATACAAAAACCACAAACAATCAAACAACAAAATGCAAACTATGCCAGATGGAAAATAAGTCCAGGACCAGTCTATTGGCTCAGGGTGTCTGACCCTCCACGGGAGGAGCTGCACGTCCGATGGCCGCAGGCAGGAACGACCTCCCGTGACGCCCAGTGTTGTATCTCGGTGGAATGTGGCCGGAGTCCAACAGTAAAAAGTTCAATATCCGGTCTACAAACACGTTCCTCAGTTGCAATATGCCCCAGATTGCACCATCTGTTGTTAACCAGATCAGTAAGCACTCAACTCCTTTACGTTTACCGCTCTCAGTGCACTTCCGGTCAGCGGGAACGGTATTACCTGGAGCTCAGCAGCAGAGGGGCCATATCAGAACAAGTCACCTTCATTTGTTTGTACAAAACAGGGGAGCAGAGACCCTGACAGCCAAACGCTGGGCTACTCATAACATATCACACAATCAGTCCCCCTCACCCTTCTCCCTGTCGGAAGGCAGTCACAGATTGTGAACCAAGTTTGTGCATCCACTCCTAGAGGATATCTTCAGGAAGGTGGCATCTATCACTAAGTGCCCTCACCACCTGGACATGCCCTCTCCTCATTGCTAGTATCAGAGAGGAGGTACTCCCACAAAGCAGTGCCAGTAACACGGGGAGCTGGGGAAGAAGGCCTGCGCGCACCAGTTGAAAAGATATTCAATCTATGGGCATCTCTGCAGGGTCCTGAACCATCACGTAGATTTGGACATATACACCAGTGACCAGTTACACCCCCTATCCCAATACGGAGACTCAGAACCACAGCAGAAACCCAGTGCCTCCTCTTGCCGCAGAAGAAATCCACCAGCTTCTTCCGGATCAGGCGGCAGAAACAGAGGGCAGGACCAAAGTAACCAGCTGGCACCTCAGCCTGAAAGACATTGCTTGGCACTCAGAACAGTCCTGTCTAGCTCCCTAGCCGGGTGATGACCTTGGACTCTAGCTCCTGACAGCTTGCTGGCTAGAATTCATTGGCAGGACTCAGGTAGAATTCCAGACAGACCAGGACATCAGCTGTACTATCATCCAGTCACCTGGTACCTCACCTGTGACCGATGAAAATATGAAGACCTCAGAGGCCTCCTCCCCTCATCTCCCATAGCAGCCAGGGGTTGATTGATGCAATTACAAAGAAGGCAAGACACTGGCTGTATTACATTGAGTTTGAGGAGACGTACTATGTCAGCCAAGACTCTAGCAAGTTTCTACAGATGTGCCATGAAGAGCTTTCTAACTGGTTCCATCGTCATCTTGCACGGGAGGGGCCACTGCCCAGGTTTGGGAGAAGCTATGGGAAGTTGTGAACTCAGGCTGCTCCAGCACGGACACCAGTCTCTCAAGCATCAAGGACATCTTCAAAGGGTAACACCTTAGAAGGGCTGCATCCATCGTTAAGGAGCCCCATCACTGAGAACATGCCTTCTTCTCATCACTACCACCTAGGTAGGAAGAGGTACCTGAAGACACACACTCAACATTTCAGGAAGAGCTTCCTACCCTCCGCCATCAGATTTCGGAATGGACAAGGAACTCATGAACACTACCTCACTCTTTTTGCACTATTTAATTTCAGAAATGCTTCTTATACATAATTTATAAATATAAATTATTATTGCGATGTACTGCTGCCACAAAACAAATGTCACAACATGTGCCAGTGACATTAAACCTGATTCTGATTATCCAACCCTGTTCTCACCTAATGCCTCCTCATTTTCAATTTTAAAAAGCTCTACAATTTCACCACCATCTTCCTGGAATCTGCAGCCCCCACTTATTTCTACATATGGAAAGTAGACAGATTGATAGTATTCATTTAAAACCTGACCCACACCCTCTGACTCCGAAAAACCAAGGAACTGAGTGTGGACTCCAGGAAGGGGGTGACACAGGCCGAATACAGAGAGTTACAGGACAGAAACAGGCACTTGCAGACATCCCACCCTGCAAAAACTCATTTCAGGGAGGTTAGCACCCCCACCACCCGCAGCACCATATTCCCCCCCATCCTCCATCACCATATTCCCCCCATCCCCCATCACCATATTCCCCCCATCCCCATCTTCCCCCATCTCCATCACCATATTCCCCTCCATCCCTCATCACCATATCCCCCATCTTCCATCACCATATACCCCCATCCTCCATCACCATATCCCCCACCATTCCCCATCACCATATCCCCATCCCCATCACCATATCCTCCATCCCCCATCACCATATCCCCCCATCCCCATCACCATATCCCCCCATCCCCAATCTCCCCATCCCCATATTCCCCTCCATCCCCCATCACCATATTCCCCTCTATCCCCCATCACCATATTCCCCTCCATCCCCATCACCATCACCATCACCCCCCATCCCCCATCACATTACCCCCCATCCCCAATCACATTACCCCCCATCCCCATCACCCCCATCCCCATCCCCATCCCCATCACCCCCATCCCCCATCCCCCATCACCCCCCCATCACCATCACCCCCCCATCACCATCACCCCCCATCCTCCATCACCATCACCCCCCATCCCCATCACCCCCCATCCCCATCACCCCCCATCCCCCCCATCCCCATCACCATATTCCCCTCCATCCCCCATCACCATATCTCCCCCATCCCCATCCCCCATCACCATATCTCCCCCATCACCATATCTCCCCCATCCCCATATTCCCCTCCATCCCCATCACCATATCTCCCCCATCCCCATCACCATATTCCCCTCCATCCCCATATTCCCCTCCATCCCCATATTCCCCTCCATCCCCCATCACCATATTCCCCTCCATCCCCATCACCATATTCCCCTCCATCCCCCATCACCATATCTCCCCCATCCCCATCCCCCATCACCATATCTCCCCCATCCCCATATTCCCCTCCATCCCCATCACCATATCTCCCCCATCCCCATCACCATATTCCCCTCCATCCCCATATTCCCCTCCATCCCCATATTCCCCTCCATCCCCCATCACCATATTCCCCTCCATCCCCATCACCATATTCCCCTCCATCCCCCATCACCATATTCCCCTCCATCCCCCATCACCATATTCCCCTCCATCCCCCATCACCATATTCCCTCCGTCCCCCATCACCATATTCCCTCCATCCCCCATCCCCATATTCCCTCCATCCCCATCCCCCATCACCATATTCCCTCCATCCCCATCCCCCATCACCATATTCCCTCCATCCCCATCCCCCATCACCCATCACCCATCCCCCATCACCATATCCCCATCCCCCATCACCATATTCCCCCCCATCCATCACCATACTCCCCCCCATCCCCCACCCATCCGCCCGTCGACCTCCAAGGGTGTATGTAATATTTTGTTCAGTGATTTTGTCTAATCTGTAAACCAAGTTGGGTATATGCAGCAAATGTGACATTAAAGTATGTGCTTATATTATATTATCATGTTTATTCTATTACAACTTTAAGCAAGTCTACAGGGAGTTTGGCCTCATCACACAGGACATCAATAGAGTAGCTCCTTAGCAGCTAGCCAGCTAGTTTAAATAATGTTAGCTATTCTAATGAACGAATGACACCTGTTAAACTCACCTCAACATGTCTTTTACACTTTAACCCACCATGGGCAATAGGAAAGTCACTGTTGCAAACAGTGCAGCGAGCAGCACTGTCATTATTTTTGAGGTCGACTGTAAAGCCCGCCCACAGAGAAAACTGATAGGTCTACTTAGCAGGGGTCCCCAACCATTTTTGCACTGCAGACCGGTTTAATATTGACAATATTCTTGCGGACCGGCCGACTGGGGGGTGGGGGTGTTAATCACGACCGGAATATAGGTGATAAGTCAATAGCATCATAACATTTTAAGCAACATTTCGATATTAAACACACAGCACATATTTTCCCCGTATGAACATATAAAATCATTGCAACACACCAATATCACTGAATCAGTGGGAGCCCTGGGCTTGTTTCCCTGCAACAAGACGGTCCCATCGAGCAGTGATGGGAGACAGCGATACTCAAAGGGGGTTCTTTAGGTCCAGTCTATTCCGCAATTTAGTTTTCGTTGCATTCATTGCAGAAAACTCCGCTTCGCAGCGATATTATGTTGGAAATGGAAGCAACATTTTCAGTGCTTTTGTGGCTATCTCAGGATATTCAGCCTTGACTTTGATCCAGAATGCTGGCAGAGATGTTATGTCAAACATACTTTTCAGCCCGCCGTCATTTGCAAGCTCGAGGAGTTGATCTCCTTCCCGCGCTGAAAAGCGTGACGCGCGCATAATGATCTTGCGTGCGTTCAAGTTCAACAGTGTGTGACCGGGAATGAGGAAAGGTGCAAATGACTCGTATCGTTTCATATTGCCAAATCATATTGTTTCCTTACAGCCCGGTGGTTGGGGACCACTCTTAGCACGAAGAGAGACCAATCAGGATGCTCGCTCTCCCTCTCCCTCTCAAAAAGATCTATTTCTGGGATATTGTATATAATTTCCGGGCATCAGGGAGCCACTATCGATATGCGGGAGACTCCCAGATCTTCCGGGAGAGGTGGGATGTCTGCACTTGCCGAATACAGAGAGTTACAGGATAGAAACAGGCACATGCCAAACTATTAATCTGCCTCGTCCCATCAACCTGCATCTGGACCATAACCCTCTATGCCCCTCCCATCCATGTACCTATTCAAATTTACCTCAAATGTTAAAATCAACCCGCATCCACCACTTCCACGGGCAGCTCGTTCCACTCTCTCTCCACCCTCTGAGTGAAGAAGTTTCCCCTTATGTTCCCTTTAAATGTTTCATCTTTCATTCTTAACCCATGACCTCTAGTTTTAGTCTCACCCAATCTCAGTGGAAAAAGCCTGCTTGCATTGACTCTACCTATACCCCTCATAATTCTGAATTCCTCCAGCAAATTTTTCTCATTCTTCTATGCTCCAGGGAATAATGTCTTAACCTGTTCAACCTTTTCCAATAACTCTGGTCCTGATGTCCTGGCAACATCATTGTAAATTTTCTCTGCACTCTTTCAACCTTATTGATATCTTTCCACTGGTAGGTGACCAAAATTGCACACAATACTCCAAATCAGGCCTCACCAACATCTCTACACCAGTCCTCACTGAGGGGTGAGCAGTGGAAAAGGGGAGCAGCTTCAAGTTCCTGGGCATCAGCATCTCAGAAGACTGGTCCTGGGCCCAACACACTGATGCAATCACAAAGAATTCTGCCAGCAGCTATATTTCATTAGGAGTTTCAGGAGATTTCACATGGCCCTTACAAATTAGTACGCTGTATGGCTGCATCACAGCCTGATAAAGAGGTTCCAGTGCACAGGATCAATTGAATACTTTTTGTTTCTATTTCAGATTCCTAGCATCTAGGTAGGGCACTAGGGAGTGTGATAAAACAGACCTAGAACTACAAGTGCATACAACACACATCAAAGTTGCTGGTGAACGCAGTAGGCCAGGCAGCATCTGTAGGAAGAGGTACAGTCGACGTTTCAGGCCGAGACCCTTTGTCAGAACTAACTGAAGGAAGAGTGAGTAAGAGATTTGAAAGTTGGAGGGGGAGATCCAAAATGATAGGAGAAGACAGGAGGGGGAGGGATAGAGCCAAGAGCTGGACAGGTGATTGGCAAAAGGGGATACGAGAGGATCATGGGACAGGAGGTCTGGGAAGAAAGACAAGGAGGGGGGGGACCCAGAGGATGGGCAAGAGGTATATTCAGAGGGACAGAGGGAGAAAAAGGAGAGTGAGAGAAAGAATGTGTGCATAAAAATAAGTAACAGATGGGGTACGAGGGGGAGGTGAGGCCTTAGCAGAAGTTAGAGAAGTCGATGTTCATGCCATCAGGTTGGAGGCTACCCAGACGGAATATAAGGTGTTGTTCCTCCAACCTGAGTGTGGCTTCATCTTTACAGTAGAGGAGGCCATGGATAGACATGTCAGAATGGGAATGGGATGTGGAATTAAAATGTGTGGCCACTGGGAGATCCTGCTTTCTCTGGCGCACAGAGCGTAGATGTTCAGCAAAGCGGTCTCCCAGTCTGCGTCGGGTCTCGCCAATATATAAAAGGCCACATCGGGAGCACCGGACGCAGTATATCACCCCAGTCAACTCACAGGTGAAGTGTTGCCTCACCTGGAAGGATTGTTTGGGGCCCTGAATGGTGGTAAGGGAGGAAGTGTAAGGGCATGTGTAGCACTTGTTCTGCTTACACGGATAAGTGCCAGAAGGGAGATCAGTGGGGAGGGATGGGGAGGACGAATGGACAAGGGAGTTGCGTAGGGAGCGGTCCCTGCAGAATGCAGAGAAAGGGGGGGAGGGAAAGATGTGCTTAGTGGTGGGATCCCGTTGGAGGTGGCGGAAGTTACGGAGAATAATATGTTGGACCCGGAAGCTGGTGGGGTGGTAGGTGAGGACCAGGGGAACCCTATTCCTAGTGGGGTGGCGGGAGGATGGAGTGAGAGCAGATGTACGTGAAATGGGGAGATGCGTTTAAGAGCAGAGTTGATAGTGGAGGAAGGAAAGCCCCTTTCTTTAAAAAAGGAAGACATCTCCCTCGTCCTAGAATGAAAAGCCTCATCCTGAGAGCAGATGCGGCGGAGACGGAGGAATTGCGAGAAGGGGATGGCGTTTTGCAAGAGACAGGGTGAGAAGCGGAATAGTCCAGATAGCTGTGAGAGTCAGTAGGCTTATAGTAGACATCAGTGGATAAGCTGTCTCCAGAGACAGAAACAGAAAGATCTAGAAAGGGGAGGGAGGTGTCGGAAATGGACCAGGTAAAAGTGCATAGTTCATTGAAAGTGGAGTCACTGATGGCAAAGGTGTTTATTCCACTGCCCTCCATCAGTCAAGGCAATACAACATGCATCCAAGCTCCCCAGCCCAACCTGCCTATGCTGTTGGTGGTGCCCACCCAGTTTGTCCCAATTTCCTACATCCAGCCCATGTCCAAGCCCACTGAGTACTGGACTTCAGGAATTTTGTTGTAATGGCAAGCCCGTACTGGGGGTACTGTGTACAGTTCTGCTCGCCCTGTTATAGGAAAAACGTGGTTGAACAGGATAAAGTTTAGAGAAGACTTACGAGCGTGTTTCCAGGTCTCCAGGGCCCGAGTTATAGCGAGAGGCAAAGCTAGGTCTCTATTTCTTAGAACACAGGAGAATGAGGAGTGAACTTTTAGAGTCTAAAATCATCAGAGGCATAGGGAACGGGAAGATGGATTGTAGGTGTTCAGCGAAATGGTCTCCCAATCTACATTGAATCTCATCGATATACAGGAGGCCACACCAGGAGCACCCCATACTACAGGCTCACAGGTGAAGTGTCACCACACCTGGAAGGACTATTTGGGCCATGAATGGTAGTGAGGGAGGAGGTGTAGGGGCAGGTGTATCATTTGTTCCACTTGCAAGAGGGAGGGATGAATGGACAAGGGAGTTGCGTAGGGAGTGATCCCTGCAAAAGGCAGAAAGTTTGTGGGGGAGAGAGGGAAAGATGTGCTTGGTGGTACAAGTAACAGGGTGGGAAGAGGTATAGTCCAGATAGCTGTGAAAGTCAGAGGGGTTATAATAGACATCAGTAGATAAACTGTCTCCTGAGATAGAGGCATAGATGAAGAAAGGTAAGGGAGGTGTTGGAAGTGGACCAAGTAAATTTAAGGACAGAGTGGCAGTTGGAGGCAAAGTTGATGAGGTTAACAAGTTCCGCGTGGTGAAGCAGCACCAATGCAGTCGTCGATGTAGCGTAGGAAAAGCTGGGGAGTGATACCAGTGTAGGGTTGGAGCATAGATTGTTCCACGTAGCCAACAAACAGGCAGGCATTGCTGGGACCCATAAGTGCCCACGGCTGCACCTTTTGTTTGAAGGAAGTAGGAGGAGCCAAAGGAGAAATTATTAAGGGTGAGGACAAGTTCCGCTAGATGGAGGAGAGTGGTGGTACCAGGAAACCAGGTATGACTTGCAGAGGGCTATTTCAAGGGTGGAGAGACAATTTCAAACGAGGTTGCAGGCAACATCAGATGTATGACAGCTCTGGCAGGGTTTGCGGGATATTACTTCCTACAAAGCAAAACCCAGCGTTGCTTCACTACCACATGAACTCAAAGCCTTCTATGCCTGCTTTGAAAAGGAGACTATAACTGCAGCTGTGAAGATCCCTGTGCACCTGGTGACCCTGTGATTTCTGTCTCAGGGGCCAATGTTAGACTGTCTTTAAAGAGGGTGAACCCTCGCAAGGAGGAAGGCCCCAGAGTACCTGGTAAGGCTCTGAAAACTTCTGCCAACCAATTGGAGGGTGTATTCAAGGACATTTTCAACCTCTCACTGCTAAGGGTGGAAGTTCCCACTTGCTTCAAAAAAGCAACAATTATACCAGCGCCTAAGAAGAATAATGTGAGCTGCCTTAATAACTAACACCCAGTAGCACTCACATCTACAGTGATGAAATGTTTTGAGGTTGGTCATGACTAGACTGAACTCCTGCCTCAGCAAGGACTTGGACCCAGTGCAATTTGCCTATCTCCACAATAGGTCAATGGCAGATGCAATCTCAATTGCTCTCCACACAGCCTTAGACCACCTGGACAATGCAAACACCTATGTCAGGATGCTTTTCATCAACTATAGCACAGCATTTAATACCATCATTCCCACAATTCTGATTGAGAAGTTACAGAACCTGGCCTCTGTACCTCCCTCTGCAATTGGATCCTTGACTTCATAACCGGAAGACCACAATCTGTGCAGATTGGTGATAACATATCCTCCTAGTTGACAATCAACACCGGTGCACATCAAGGGTGTGCGCTTAGCCCACTGCTCTACTCTCTATATACACATGACTGTGTGGCGAGGCATAGCTCAAATACCATCTCCAAATTTGTTGACAATACAGCTATTGTTGGTAGAATTTCAGATGGAGATGACAGGGCGTACATGAGTGAGATATACTAACTAGTGGAGTGTAGATACAGCAACAACCTGGCACTCAACATCAGTAAGACGAAAGAGCTGATTGTGGGCTTCAAGAAGGGTAAGATGAAGGAACACATACCAATCCTCAGAGGGATCAGAAATGGAGAGAGTGAGCAGTTTCAAGTTCCTGGATGTCAAGACCTCTGAGGATCTAACCTGGTCCCAACATATCGATGCAGTTATAAAGAAGGCAAGACAGGGACTATACTTTATTAGGAGTTTGAAGAGATTTGGTGTGTCAACAAAAACACTCAAAAATTTCTATAGATGTACAGTGGAGAACATCCTGACAGGCTGCATCACTGTCTGGTATGGGGGTGGGGGGTGTTGCTACTGCACAGGACCGAAAGAAGCTGCAGAAGATTGTAAATCTAGTCAGCTTCATCTTGGGTACTAGCCTACAAAGTACCCAGGACATCTTTAAGGAGCAGTGTCTCAGAAAGGCAGCGTCCATTACTAAGGACCTCCAGCACCCAGGGCATGCCCTTTTCTCACTGTTACCATCAGGTAGGAGGTACAGAAGCCTGAAGGCACACACTCAGCGATTCAGGAACAGCTTCTTACCCTCTGCCATCCGATTCCTAAATCGACATTGAACCCATGAACACTACCTTACTTTAAAAATATATATTATTTCTGTTTTTGCACAATTATTAATCTATTCTATGTATATGTATATATACACACACACACACACACTGTAATTTATTTATTTTTCTTCTATGTTATGTACTGCATTGAACTGCTGCTGCTAAGTAAACAAATTTCACGACCGACACATGCCGGTGATAATAAATCTGATTCTGGTGGAGGGGAACTGGTTGGTCTGGTATGCAGAAAGGAATGGAGAGCTTTGAAGCCTTCCTGGTGGGAGATGGAGGTGTATAGGGACTTAACGTCCATAGTGAAAATAAGATGATTGGGGCCAGAAAACTTGAAATCAGTTGAAAAGATCAAGAGCATGTGGAGTGTCACTGATGTAGGTAGGAAGGGACATCCTAATGCTATCCTCTTCTCTCAATTCCACCGTCTCCATCGCATCTGCTCCCAGGATTAGGCTTTTCATTCCAGAACTAAGGAGATGTGCTCCTTCTCCAAAGAAAGGGGTTTCCCCTTCCTCCACTATGAATGCTGCCCTCAACTGCATCTCTTCCATTTCGCACACATCTGCCCTCACCCCATCCTCCCGCCACCCCACCAGAGATAGGGTTCCTCTTGTCCTTACCTACCACCCCACTGCAACTTCCACCATCCCCAGCGGGATCCCACCACCAAACACATCTTTCCTTGCCCCTCATTTTCTGCTTTGCGCAGGGATCGTTCCCAAGACCATTCATCTCTCCCTCCTGGAACTTACCCTTGCAAGCAGAATAAATGCTACGCCTGCCCCTACACCTCCTCCCTCACTACCACTCAGGTCTCCAAACAGTCCTTCCAGGTGAGGCAACACTCACCTTTGAGTCTGTAGGGATCATCTACTATATCCAGTGCTCCTGGTGTGGTGTCCTGTATATCGGTGGGTGAGACCCGACACAGATTGGGAGACCGCTTTGCCAAGCACCTACACTCTGTCCATCAGAAAATGCAAGATCTCCCAGTGGCCACCCATTTGAATTCCACTTCCTACTCCCATTCTGACATGTCAGTCCATGGCCTCCTCTACTGTCGCTGGAGAAGCAAACACCTTGTATTCCGTCTGGGTAGCCTCCTACCTGACGGTATGAAGATCGATTTCTTGAACCTCCAGTAATAACCCCCATTTCTCCCTCACCATTCCCATTTCCTTCTTACCTTATCTCCTTACCAGCCTACCACCTTCTCCTGCTGGTGCACCTCCCCCTCTTTTCTTTCTTGTGTGGTCTTCTGTTTTCTCCTGTCAGACTCCCCCTTCTCCAGCCCTGTATCTCTTCCACCAATCAACTTCCCAGCTCTTTACTTCACTCCTCATTCCCCACCTCCCACCCACCGGTTTCACCTATCACCTTGTGGTTCTTCCTCCCCTTCCTTCCTCTGACTCATTTTTTTCCTCCAGCCCTGTTAAAGGGCCTCAGACTGAAATGACAACTGTTTACTCTCTTCTGTAGATGCTGCCTAGTCTGCTGAGATCCTCCAGCATTTTGTGTGTGCTCCCCCTAGTACTGGACTGCCCTATCTAGAGGAAAAGACTGCCACCATTCACCTCGTAATTTTCAACATTACTATAAGGTTGCCCCTCATTCTCCTACGCTCCAAGGAATAAAGTCCTAGCCTTTCCAACCTCTTCCTACAACTCAGGCCCTTGAATCCTGGCAGCTTCCTTGGAAATCTTCTTTCCACTCTTTCGCGTTTAGCCACATCTTTCCTACACCATGGTAACCAAAACTGTACACAGTACTCCATCTGTAACCTCACCAACAACTGGATAAAGTGGTGGGAATGAGATGCAATCACTATGTTCAAAACGCATTTAGGCAGCTGATTAAAACAGGCAAGGCATAGAAGGATACGGTCTTAATATGGCAAATAGGATTAGTGTGGAAAGGCAAAAAGGTCAGTATGAACATGGGTTCCTTTTCTCAGGCCTGAGGAGCAACACCTCATATTCCATCTGGGTAGCCTCCAACCTGACAGTATGAACATCAATTTCTCCTACTTCTGGTAATTTCTCCCTTATCTCTATTTCCATTCCTCTTTCTGCTTCTCTTCTCCTCACCTCTATCTGGTTACCCTCCTCCTTTCATTTCTCCCATGGTTCACTCTCCTCTCCCATCAGATTCCTTCTTCTTCAGCTCTTCACCTTTTCCACCTATCACCTCTCAGCTTCTCACCTCACCTGGCTTCACCTATCATGCACTCATTCCCCTCCCCCATCCTTCATATCTAGCTTCCTTTCCAGTCCTGAAGGTTCTGAACCCAAAATGACAACTATTTATTCCTCTCCATAGATGCTGCCTGACCTGCTGAGTTCCTCTGGCATTTAACGTGCGCATGACTCCATGACTCTAGAATAGGACAGGGAGCGGGAGCAAAGAACGGGCCACCAAAGATCCATTAGCCTGAACTTATGACTGCTGACCGTGTAAGAAACAATTAATATTAAGTCACTGAGAAAATAAGATTGAGCACAGCCAGCTCGGGATACTGAAGGTGAAACCATGTTTGTTTAATCTACTGGGATATCTGAGGATGCTTTTTTTTTATAAAAAACAGCACAGTAACAAGCCTATGCTGCCCAATTACACGCATGTGACCTACCAACACGTACAAGCTCCTTACAGACAGTGAGAGGGATTGATCCCAGGTTGTTAGCACCCTAATAACGTTATACTAAAGCTATGCTGCTATGTCACCCCTCTCCTCCCAAAAGGCTGAGGCCTTGTTTCTATGCTGTTCAATCTGCATTTGAAATGTATTGGTTGTTAATGTAAGCAACACATTTCACTGTATGTGTCGATGTATATGTAATAAATAAACCTGAATCTTAACACTAAAGAACAGCAAAGATACTATTGAACAGGAGAACAGACTTAAGGGACCAAATAGCCTATGCCCCATCCCTCCTCATGTTCTTATAACGTGATAGGGTCAAACAAGAGGTGGGTCTGAGATTAAGCACTTGGAGGAGGTGCTTGACTTGAAGAAGTCGAGGGCCTTGAGCTGTCAAGGGCCCAGGAAGGTCATGACAGCAGACTTGCAGTCTCTTGACTACTGAGGCATGTATGTGAAGTCAAACCCCTATTAACATTTGGATAGCACCTTAACCCTTGTATTTATTATGGAAATGTCACATAGTCTGTTTTCCTTCTAGAAAGTGCTATAGGGCCATTAAAACTAAAACTCCACACTTTAAAAATTTCTTCCCATGGGCAGTTAATCTAATCAACCATTCTAATTACCCCCACCCCCTTCTATGTATTATCTCAGTCACTGCACTGTAGACACTTTAAACCACTTTTTATAATGCTGTTTACATTGCAAATACATGCTGCGATTTATGTATTTGTCCACACTTTATTCCACATCCATGCTTTAACCTAGCTTATTTTTAATATAATTGTTGAATTTTGTTTTACCTTTCATGTCACACCATCACACCACAGCAAATTCCTCATGCATGTAAATGCATATAACGATAAGGTAGATCCTTGATCAGCTCATTGAGCTGCTAAGCCAATGATGGATTCTCCATTACTTTTCACAGAGGAAAAATGCAATTGTACCTGCATTTATTGCAGACCCCCACTTTCTCTGGATTTGCCCACTATGAAGATGCATGGAGTTTTGAGGACCCACTGAAGGTCAACTCAACTCCTTCAGTGACCAGTGCATTCCATCAGGTCTGGAGTACTTCTCACTTAGGCAGCAAAACTGGGTGACTTCTTCTTGACTGGCACATTTGAGGGCTCTTAGTAGGGGGTCTAGTGGGGGTTTAGTATGTTTGCAGCGTAAGGGAAAATCATTGAGACAGCAAAATTTCATAGGAGCCAGGAGAAGTTTATCCACAGAACAGTTTAAATCTTCTGTTCTCATGTCTTTCTTACCCCCTTTTCAAGGTGTCTGGGATCCTGTCAGATTCCGTGATCTACAGCTGCGTTCAAACTACGTTCTTCACAGACAGTGGGTTCTTGCTCTTCAGAACTTATCGAGTGGCTTGCATTTCTGTATCTCCTGGGGCGGCTTGGAATACATGCACCTCCAGGGTGCAGTCCTGTGGACAACCTGATTCCTTGCCGATGTCACCGAATGAAATGTCGTGGGAGATCAAAACATTGAGCCAGCGCGTGCTGCTGTCAAAGGCTTCAGCACTCAAGTGATCGCGATCTCTCTCGATGGTGACCGAGAGTAAGTCAGGGGAGATTGACTAAGCAACGCTGCAGACTGTAATGTCAAAACAGGGAGCTGTTGGCTCCCCTCTTGCTGTGTCAGGAGCAATGTCTGTCTCTCCCTCATGAGATGTCGAGGTTTTTGATGCACTCTAGATTATGGTCTCTGGGGGCATGGTCGGTGGTGGGGGAGGGGGGGTGGCGTGGCTAATGCTTTATTGCTGGAACAATTGGGGGAGGGTTCATGCTTTGCTACTGGTTGTGCATTGGGAGGAAGGCGCTTTGGGGTCCTAATGTTTTTCTGTTGTTCATTCTTCGGGGTTTTTCTTTTGTGGATGCCTGTGAAGAGTATGGATTTCAGGTAGTATGCTGTAAACATCCTCTGACATTAAATTGAACCATTGAAACACAATTTGATTCTTGTTTTTGACATTTAATTTATTTTGAGAAATAAACACACAGAAAAGGGTTTTCAAGGTCAAAAGACAAGGGTTTAGATTCAAGGTGCTTTGATCTGAATTTGAGTCAAATTATTGGCAAAGCAGAATTATTCCATTTTCCACAGCTGATGTCTGCTGGCTTCACACATCAAGACTGATTTTGAAGATGGTGTCAACATATGGACCATTTGAAACCACAAGCTTGCATCTGCCAGTCTGAGACTCAGTGTGAATCTCCCACAGCAGAAGAGAGACTTGCATTCCAAAACCGTATGTTGGATTCAGACTGACGTTGAGCTGTAACACTAACACACTCATCCTTCTTGCTGTCCACTATTGCTGTATCTGGACTGAGCAGTGAAAGCCATTCTGCAGATGCACTAAAGGCACCAAAGCACTGTGTAGCCTGCAGCTATAATGTACAAATTAAAATACACTGCACTGCGAGTAAATGACAAACTCCAAGAACAACACAGAGTTAAAGAACGAGACAGAAGGAGCAACATGTAAAAGCACCAGTTACAAAATGTAGTGATTTTAGCAAATATCTTGATCACAAACATTTCAGTTACACTCAACCGTTTTTGTACCATTTAAAACAAAACATGATTTCTTTATGATAGTGTACAAATTTTAAAAAGTGACCATCAGAAAATTTAACCTCACTGCTAGCACAAAAGTCCATCTTTTGGTTTCTGTCTAACAATCTAGATCATCTAACTCACACTGGAGTCAGACCTGCTGGTCAGACCAACTTCCTTCTCCAGCTGCATCTGGGCCCACCAAGCTGGGGTCCATGGTTGTTTAATTACCTGCTCCAATTCACTGGCTACCTCGACTGGATGCCCCAATGACCACTCTTGCTGATTATTGGTAGGGGAAGAGAGTGGTGGCAGTCTAAGCCCCGAAGTCCCTGCCTTCTCTAACAAACTGAAGGGTAAATAAACAGGGAGAGGTCAGTGAGAGGGATGAGGTTATTTCAAGTCAGTCACTAAATCCCAATCAAGATCCTGGCTATGTGGGAGGTGCTCCAGAACTAAACCGTTAAAAATGTATCCAGGCCACAAATTTCTGCACTCCCTCAATACTGGAATAATTACCACTAACTCATCTCCTTCCACCCACCACCCTGGCAGTGAGAGGCTTCAAGGCACCAGCTAGGTCTTGAGTATCATCAGCCCTGCAGCTATGACAGTCAGTTCGGTTCAGTGTACCATGGCTCCCCTCCTCGTGTCCGGCCCACTGCCATGCCTGACTCACTCTCCCATCAGCAGCCCTCTGTTACCTTCATCTATCCCCTCCACTACCTCCAGCATCTACTTATCACCCTCCCCCTTACCTGGATCCACCTATGCCCTGCACTTCCCCTCTATTCTTTACGTGCAGATGAAGAGTCTCGATCCGAAATGCAGACTATTTATTTTTCTCAACAGATGCTGTCTGACCCAATGAATTCTTTCAGCAACTTGTTCTTTTTGTGTGGAAATCATCCACTATCCTGCCTTTGAAGGCCATGGGGAACTGGGAGCTGAGGCTTGGTCCAATCACAGTGAATGGCTGGACAGCTTGGGGGGAGTTATGTAAAGTATCAGAACTTCTTTACACAGACAGCAACCTTGGGACAATAGATACTGTTACAGGACTGCCCCAATGGTTAATTTGGTTTCAATGATGCTGGTGGAGGGCAGATCCAACAGAATGCCTGCTCTTTCATCCCAATACAGCCATGGATGTTTAACTTACAGTCTGAACAAACTACTTACTCGAGCTGCCAGATCAGTGGGTACAATTGTACACTGCTGCTCAGAGCAGGTCTTCTTAAAAAAAAAGTAAAATTTTACAACCGTTACACACAAAATCCCAACACTTTGATAAAATAGTTTGTACCACGAATTGAAACATTGAATTAGATCTTTCTCATCAACTATCAGCTGACCAATTTAAGATAATGGAGGAAAACAAACAGCAGAATAAATAACAGGAGTCACTGTTTCACTCAGGGTGATGGGGGAGAACCTGGTCCAATGTCACTCTTTCACCCTGTTAGTTTGGGTGAGATTGAAAGGCACACCTTCAGCAGGCTGTTAGCCTGAGCTGACAGTAACTACCAGTTTGATCTTACTGTATGAATGGGGAAATCTACAACCAAGCTGGGGTGAAGTGATAAGCACTCCTTCAGAACATGGGCTGGGCCATCAGACAAAGGGACAAGGGCAGCCCACCTGAGGCTGGCTGGGAGCTGTGGTCTAACAATCCACACTGGTTCATTCCTTCCACTGCCTCGCCCTCAAGTGTGCCCTGGTCACGCGGCACCTGGGACCTCTCCCTCCACAGGGAGCTGCAAAGTATTCCAGCTTACTTGGTCCAAGGGGCGACCAGTTCTTGGTTTAAAATGCTGGACACTTCCTTTAGCTTATGCAACTGAGAGCAGGTAGCAGAAAGCACTGAACTGCTGCAGCCCCTCACAAAAGAGTACTGTGGCTGCTCAGAAATGGGCTTTTGCCTGTTGTGTTCCCTCCTATAACGGGACATACACATAAAAACCCTGAAGGTCCCAGTCTTACCACGTCAATCAACAAAAGCATGGTGCGTATTTCAATGGCTCCGGTAACAGGATACAATAGGCCAGGGGTGGGGGCTGCGTCCCTACTGAAGATATTCAGTGTGAAGACCTCATAACATGCCAAGAATATAGTCAACATTGTTCCTGCCACAGAAGTTTGTCCCTATGGCACAAAGTTCTCCTGAGGGACATAACTCAGGGCCTACAGGGATGGAGGCAACTCCATCCTTAAGTATAAAATTGTGAAGCAAGTATAATTGCAGATGCAGTGGTCCTGATTGACAATCAAGTAGCACCAAGACTTGGTTAGGTTCACCAAGCATTTACCATGGAGCTCAGAGTCAACAGGCAACTTTCCAATCCAATCATAGTGGAGCTGCAGCAGTTACAAACGAGGTTTAGAGTTTTGGACTGGGATAAAACAGAACCTACTTCTCCTCCATTTGGAGCCCTCGAACTGGTTGGGAGCAGAGGATTGCATCTGACTCCTACACCTCCCTCTTCCTGATGGCCCACTGCACACCCACGGTAACTCATAACCTACTTCAGTTTAAAACACGAGTAGCAGGTGACAGGTTGAAAGAGTGGGTTGAAGAGCAGGAATCAAGGTTCTGGACCCCAAGGAAATGGCTGTAGATCCCCATAATCACACAGGGGAGGTTTGGAGGATAATCCCAAGGCACGAGGTGGAGAAAGTAAATCTGTTATTACCAGCAGAGCTACTGGCGATGCTGTTCAGGGGATCTGGCCCCACATGTTCTTGAAGACTTGAGATTCCAGATTCAACAATAAACCTTTTGTAAAGAGCACAGAGGACATGATTCTCAATTCCTTTCTCCAAGCTGTTAGAGTCTGAGGTTACTTTTAAGCAACAATATATTAACTATATATGTGTATTGACACACTGGTGTGCCAAAGGTGATCTACCATGCTATGTTCTAATGCTAGTTGCGTCTGCACAGCAGAAGCACGTGGTTACATCTTGGGCGGCAAAAGCAATAGAGTGAGACAGCAACTCATTTCTTGAAGAACTTCTTGTTGAGCAAGAAGATCAGCAGATTCACGTTAACCTTGGCCTTGTCAAACATCTTCATCACAGCTACTCCCTCGTACTGCATCTGGAGAAGATCCTGGGGAAACAGTAGGGAAAATGAGCACTTGGCTTGGCCAACCCAACAGTGATGCGCTTGTCCAGCCAATGAAACTCAAACAAAACTGCAGATGCTGGAATTCAGAAATATGAAACAAAGTGCTGGAAACACTCAGTAGTTTGAGAAGCTATAGTCAAAGAGACTGCAGATACTGGAACTGGAGCTGGGGAAACTCGGTGGGTGGAGCAGCATCTGTGGAGGGAAATGGACAGCTGACATTTCTCTCCACCTCCCTTATCTAGTTCCATGTTCCGCCTTCTTTCCAAACAGGTTGCACTACCTGCAGCTCTGCACACACCACCCTAAGCCTCTGTCACTATTTCCACTCTTCCCCTCCACCTCACTTGGATTCATCTACTGCCTGCCAGCTCTTGCTTCATCCCAAGCAACACACACAAATCGCTGGAGGAACTCAGCAGGTCAGGCAGCATCGATGGAGGGGAATCAACTGAAGGGTCTTGGCCCGAAAAATCGATTGTTTATTCCCCTCCATAGAAGCTGCCTGGCCTGCTGAGTTCTTCCAGCATTTTGTGTGTTGCTCCAGATTCCCATATCTGTTGATTTTTAGCATCTGCAGAATCTCATGTTCATGATCTTGTTCGTTCTCTTCCTCTCACCTTTTCAGAATGACTAAAGTTCGAGAAGTCAATTCACCAGACCACAATAGTACCACCCTCGCCAGAAACAACGCATAAAAAGCTGGAGTAATTCAACATCTGTGGAGGGGAATGGACAGTCGACCTTTTGGGTTGAGACTCATTACGACCTGAAACATTCACTATTTGTTCCACCCAGAGATGCTGCCTGACCCACTGAGTTCTTCCAGCATTTTGTACATTGTTCCCGATTTCCTCATTTGCAGTCTCTTGTAACCAGCCGAGTCAGAAAGTTTGATGATATCAGGACTGCTTTCTGTGAGTGAAATGCTTCAAGTTCAGACAGGATAGGTCAGAGTGATTACTGATTTCGGCTCATTCAGTTTCTCTCACCACAGATGCTGTTCAACCTGCTGATTATTTGCAGCATTTTGTCTTTATTTCATTTCTTTCACATGAGCGTTATCAAACAAAACTGACAGATTGCAAATGCTGACCAAAACCCTAACCAAAGGGCCAGGTTTTATAGGAGGCAATGGGGTTCAGAGAGGCAATTGCTGAGTTCAGGCATACTTTGCAACACTGGAATGGGGTAGAGTGGAGAAGGACGAGCACAGGAGATACTCTCCTAAGGAGCAGAGGCCGGTGGGAAGTATTTCATTTTGATAAACCCTTTCGCAATCCCAGTGGACCTCACAGCCAGTGAAGCATTTCTGGAAGACTACTGGTTTCATCCCTGACCTGAGATAATGAGGTTGGGAGGGAAATAAATCACCCATGATTGAATGGCAGACCAGCCTTAACAGGCTGGACAGCACAGGACTAATTCTGCTCCTGTCTTATGGTCTCATGGGAAGTCGTGGACTTGCGAGACCCCTGGGTTGGGGGATGAAGACAAACAAAACAGCTCAATCCCTAACTGCTTTCCAGTAACTTCTGCTGGAAAGCAAAAGCCTGTGTAAATGTTGTAAGCCATCAAGAGGCAAATGGTCTACTGCCATTTAACTGAAAAGATGGCTCCTTGAAGGATGATGAACTGGAGAGAGGATAACCCGTCTTTTTCCCATGGTTGGGGAGTCAAGAACTAGAGGGCACAGGTTTAAAGTGAGAGGGGAGAGATTTAACAGGAATCTGAAGAGCAACTTCTTCACCCAGAGGCTGGTGAGTCTATGGAACGAGCTGCCAAAGGAGGTGCTTGAGACTGGTATATTAACAACATTTAAAATGTACTTGGACTAGAGGGATATGGGCCAAATGTAGGCAAATTGGACTAGCTTGTATGGGAACCTTGGGCAGTATGGATCAGTTTGACACAACGGCCGGTTTCCATGCTGTATGAATCTATAAGCAACCCTGATACAGCTCAGTAATACTTCCCAGCAGTCAGTCAGTCAACTCACTGTGAGGATCATTGCAAGTTGAATGACAAAGAGACGGTGTGGGTCACATCAGTATGTCCAATGCATTATTCACTGTTTTATATATGGATCATCATGTACATTTAATGCCCAGCCTCGAATTAGAAAACTACTTTACGAGTGACGCCCCTGGCTGACAACCTCCGATACAAACCATTCCCTTTAGTCAGCTTGAGCTACCTGGGCTCCATCCACCTTCACCACACAGTCCACAGCTGTCGAGTCTGGATAGATGCAACCCTCACATTACCAGCCCTTGCCCGAATCAGCAGGGCTTGTACGTGGGAAACAGCTACAGATCTTACCTGATACTTCAGATGGAACCTCTCCATGTCCACACCCATGAAACGAGCCTTCACCTCGAAGGTCCCCGCCTCCTCGCTCTGCACAATGTCAAAGATAACGTTCCTGAACCTGGAAGCAGATAACAATTATAACTACTCTAGCAGAGGCAAGAGCAGGTCCCAGCAACAGCTTATTACATTCTTGGGAGAGGAGAGGTAGTGCTGAACAAACTTGTGGGTCTGAAGATAGATGTCCTCTGGTCTTGATGGAATGCATCCCAGGGTGCTGAAAGAAATGACAGAAGTTAAAGTAGAGGCTTTGATGATAATTTAAAGAAGAAATAGTAAGGTATCTAGAAAGAAATGGATCCATCAGGCAGACGCAGCGTGGATTCAGCAAAGTCAGGTCCTCTTTGACAAAGTTGCTGGAGTTCTTTGAGGATATAATGAGCGCAGTGGATAGAGGGGAACAGATGGATGCTATTAATTTGGATATACAAAAGGCATTCAATAAGGTGCAGCATAAAAGACTTATCCATAAGATAAGGACGTACAGAGTTGGGGCTGATGTATTAGCATGGATAGAGGATTGGTTAACTAATAGAAAGCAGAGAGTTGGGATACATGGGTGTTACTCTGGTTGGCAATCAGTGGTGAGCCATAGGGGTTGGTGCTGGGCCCACAACTGTTCACAATATACATTAACGATTTAGAAGAGGGGACCGAGTATTGTGTATCTTCATTTGTTGATGATACTAAATTGAGTGGAAAAGCAAATTGTGCGGAAGATACGGAGAGTCTGCAGACAGATATAGATAGGTTAAGTGAGTGGGCAAGGGTCTGGCAGATGGAATACAATGCTGATAAATGCGAGGTCATCCACTTTGGAAAGAAAAATGAAACAGATTATTATTTAAATGGTAAAAAATTGTATCATGCTGTTGTGCAGAGGGACTTGGGAGTGCCTGTACATGAACCACAAAAGGTTGGTTTGCAGGTGCAGCAGACTATCAAGAAGACAAATAGAATGCTGGCTAGAGGGATTGAAATTAAGTGCAGGGAGGTTATGCTGCAACTGAACAGGGTACAGGTGAGGCTGCACCTGGAGTACTGTGTGCAGTTCTGGTCTCCTTACTTGAGGAAGGATATACCAGCTTTAGAGGCAGTGCAGAGGAGGTTCACCAGGTTGATTCCAGAGATGAGGGGATTAGACTATGAGGAGAAGATTGAGTCACCTGGAACTGTACTTGCTGGAATCAGAAGAATGAAAGGAGATCTTATAGAAACATAAAATTATGAAAGGAATAGATAAGATTGACACAGGAAAGTTGTTTCCACTAGTAGGTGAGACTAAATCTAGGGGACATAACCTCAAGATTCGTGGGAGTAGATTTAGTACGGAGATGAGGAGGAACTGCTTTTCCCAGAGTGGTGAATCTGTGGAATTCTCTGCCCAATGAAGCAGTGGAGGCTACCTCAGTAATTATATGTAAGACGTGATTGGATATATTTTTGCATAGTAGGGAATTAAGGGTTATGGGAAAAGGCAGGTAGGTGGAGATGAGTCCATGGTCAGATCAGCCATGATCTTATTGAATGGCAGAGCAGGCTCGACAGGCCAGATGGCCGACTCCTGCTCCTATTCTTTATGTTATTTTATCTTATGAGAGAATCCATTAAAGCTGATTAACGTCTATGGATTCATGAGTCCGCTGCAGGCCCAAGACGACCTGCCCTGGGGTTGAAGCGTATGTTTGTGGGTGGGTGGGTGGGAGGGAGGGAGGGAGGAACTGGGCTTGTTGCGTTCTGTGGTGTTCTGCTGAGCATTGTGGGTATGCTATCTTGGCACCAGAATGCATGGTAACACATGGGCTGCCTACAGCACAATCTCTGGTGTGTTGGTTTAACACAAAGCAACAAATTTCACCGTGTTTAAACAATGAATCTGAATCTAACTTCAGAATCAGGTTTAATTCCACTGATATATGTCGTGAAATTTGTTGTTTGGTGGCAGCGGTATATTGCAATCACTGTTCCCTCTAAGCTGTGTGGGTGCGTGGCCACACAGTAACTGAGAAGCTCTCATGCACATAGCATTTCTTGTCATGCAGCTGGAATTTTGTTTTATATGATGTTAATATAAAGTGCTGCGCAGTTTTCAGGCCATGTAAGAATTTCCTGCTCAGAGCAAAGTTGGTTCAAACAGCTGTGAAAAAAAAATTAGGGGGAAGATTGATTGCAACGCATAATAAAAACTATAAATCACAATATGTATATATAAAAATTAAAATACGTAGTAGTTCAAAAAGAGAGGAAGGACAGTGAGGGTTCATTCATTGTCCATTCAGAAATCTGATGGCGGAGGGGAAGAAGCTGTTCCTGAAATGCTGAGTGAGTGTCTTTGGGCTTCTGTACCCCAAGAGAACATCTCCCTGGGTGATAGGGGTCCTTAATGATGGATACCAGCTTTATGAGGTGTTCTGGATGCTGGGGAGGCTAGTGTCCATGATGGAGCTGGCAGAGCTTACAGCTTTCTGTAGTTGTTTGTTTCTGTCTAATGGCCTTTCCATACCAGATGGTGACACAACCAAATAGAATGCTCTCCACAGTAAATCTGTACTTGGACCTGAACGTGAAACGCTGATTATTCCTTTCTCTACTGATGCTGCCTAACCAACAAAGTGTTTCCATTATTTTCTGTTTTAATTCCAGTGCACGTGACCAGGTGCCATTGTTACCATGCATTGGTGTATTCATTTTGTTCTCATTCTCCGAGTTTGGACCTGTAATAGTCACATCATTCCCTTCCATCTGCCAGGACTGGAACTATTCCATATTCTCCAGCTCATACTCCTCTGAAAACTTATGCAGGACTTGACATCAGAAATAACATGGCAGACTTACTGGCTGGTGGGCAGATCATCGATCTCCAGCAGGACCCCCTTCTCTTGGAGTCGTGCAGCAGTGTAGTTCAGAGACAGGACTTTATTCTTCTTTCCCTTGGCCGCTGCAGACTTCTTCCCAGGACCTCTGCAAAGATCATGAATGAAATGTTAAGATGCAGAACATGGCAAGTGCCAACAGCTGAGCAAAAGCTGCTCCAACTCAGGTACAGAGGCTGAGAAACCGCTTTGGTTTAATATCAAGGCTGGCACCATCCACACCATTCTTTCGTTTTGTTGATTAAACAACATCAAAATTAGGAATGAAAATGGGCCATCCAGACCTTCAGATCTGCCAATATTCATTGACCACAGCTGATCTTCTAGTTCCATGAGATTTTCGAAAACAATCCTTCCCATCCCACCATTCCCCAGATTTCCTCAATAAAGTATGACTTAAATGTTTGGTTTTTTTTTGTTTTTTTTTGGAAAATAGAGAATTAACACAAGTAAAGGGAAAGATTTGGGAAAGGGACAAAAAAATGAAAAAATTAAGTCAATAAGTACATAGGGATTGGATAATTATGTCTGCGGGCAGGAGCAAGCATGAACAAATTAGGATATAAACACCTACAATGGTTGGTATATAGGCTTGTATACAACATTTTGGACCAGTGGAAATGGTCCAGAAGGGTTGTGTGGAAACTATTATTACCATTTTTCTTAACAACTAATTTCATTACTTAGCCTAATAGGTTAGATTTACCACAGTACATAATTATCTATTTAAATGTTTATTTTCCTTTGATATCATCTCAATGTGTACTTAAGAATGTATAAATAATTGTAGTTTTATACATATAAAAAAATGGAAAAGGTTATATGTGTGAAAAAAGTACATGATATTTGTGAATTCCTTATCCAAATAAAAATAAAATTAAAAAAAAAGTATGACTATGACTATTTTGATGAGACTTTATAGAGATGTACAAAATTAAAAGAGGCACAGACAGATTGGACAACCAGCACCTTTATCCTGGGGTGGCAATGGCTAATACAGTACCAGAGAACGTTCTTTTAAGGTGGTTAGAGGAAAGGTTGGGGCAGATTTCAGGGGTAGATTTTTTTGCATTGGCAGTTGCGGTGGTAGAGGCTGATACAATAGGGACAATTAAGAGAAACCTGGACAGGCATGTGGATGAAAGAAAAATGGACAGCTGCGTAGAAGGAAAGGGTGAGATCAATGGTGGAGTGCAGCACAACATTGGGGGCTGAGGGGTCTCCACTAAGCAGCACTCTTCTGTTCTGTGATTGTCCTCCAGGTAAAAAGCTGTGTGCTTGAGGAAGGTAGGCGTGGGCCCCCAAATCCTAGGAAGTTTCTACAGGGGCACAATTGAAAGCATTCTGACTGGCTGCATCACTGCCTGGTATGGGGATTGTACTTCCCTCATCAATCGCAGGACTCTGCAGAGAGTGGTGCGGACAGCCCAGCGCATCTGTAGATGTGAACTTCCCATGATTCAGGACATTTACAAAGACAGGTGTGTAAAAAGGGCCCGTAGGATCACTGGGGACTCAAATCACCCCAACCACAATCTAGTCCATCTGCTACCATCCGGGAAACGGTACCGCAGCATAAAAGCCAGGACCAAGAGGCTCCAGGACAGCTTCTTCCACCAGGCCATCAAAGTGATGAACTCATGCTGATTTGCATGAACTTTATGTTACATTGACAGTTCTATTTATTATAAATTACTATGATTGCACATTACACATTTAGACGGAGACACAACATAAGGATTTTTACTCCTCATGTATGTGAAGGATGTAAGAAATAAAGTCAATTCAATTCAATACCTCTGCTTCCAGAGAATTCCCTCATCCCCATCCTAAACAGCCTACTTCTTGGTCTGAAACTGGAATGGTGGAGGGTGAGGAGGATATAGCCTGATGGGTGGGACCAGATGGGAATGATGGGCAGATGAAACCAGGTCAGGGGAGGATAGAAGCACACAAAAGGGAGAAGGAAACTAGGTGATTGGGTGAGTGACCTACACCCCATGTTGTCCCCTATACACGCTCCTCTGTCCATCTTGATTCTTTCCTTTCTTTGCTCCTCCCTCCCATCTGGTTCCATCTACTCATCATCCCCTCCCCATCTAGTTCCACCCATCACCCAACAGCCTGTCTCACCATTCCTCACATGGTAATGTCATATAATAGCCATCACTCCTCTTCACCCTCAGTTTTGATGCAGGGGTCTCGAGCCAAAATGTTGACTTGCATATTTTGCTTCCATAGATGCTGCTTGTTGACTGTGTTCTGATTTTGTTTCCAGATTCCTGCATCAGCGATTTATTAAATTGGCGCAAGGTGCCACAGTTGGGAGGAACATTTCCAAGCACACTCAAAGGTTACTCCCCCATCTGCAGCCCCAAATCTTTGTAGCTATCTCATCTTAGTAAAAATCCAGATATATTACAAACAAAAACAGGTAAACTATAGATTTATCAAGTATAATTTCATTTTCATAAATTAGGATAGATTTATCCCATGCAGATGATACTAAAATAGAGGCACAGTGGACATTGATAAAGGTTATAAAAGCTATTAGGGGAATCTTGATCAGCTGAGAAGGTGGGCTAAGGAATGGCAAATGGAGTTTAATTCGATGAAGTGCAAGGTTCATTTTGGAAAGTTAAACCCTGGTGAGTGTTGGGGTTTAGGTAAATAGTTCCTGAAAGTGGAGTCCCAGGTAGACAGAGTGGTGAGTGTGGTGAAGGTGGTTTCTGTCACGGTGACCATCATTTGTCAGAGCTCAGAGCACAGAGGTTGGGAGGTCATGGTGAGGCTCACAGACTCGCAACAGGAAACGTGTTGTACAATAACAACTTTTAAAAGATAGGTGGACAGGCACATGGATTGGAAAGGTTTAGAATGTTACGGGAAATGAGACTACCTTGGAGTCAGCATAGACCAGTGGGGCCAAAGGGCCAGTTTCCATGCTCTGCGATTCTGTGATTCTATTTTGCATTTCATAAATAAAAGATTCAGCCATTTCTGTTAAGACATCCTTGGTCCAAAACATATTTCACACTTCCTTTTGGTGTAGAAATCACAGTCCATTGAGTCTGCCAGCTCTCAGACAGCCTGTCACCCATTCTCCTGACATTCCCATCAGTTACCCCACTCGCCTACACACTAGCAGCAAATTAGCTCACCAACCTCATGCCTTTGGGATGTGGGAGGGAACTGGAGCACCAGGAAAAACACATGTTCACAGGGATAACATGCAAACTCCACACAGACAGCGCCAGAGGTCAGGATCAAACACAGATCACTGGAGCTGAGAGGCAGTATCTCTGCAATCTGTGCCTCTAACACATTTTAACTTCTCCCACAAATGCTGCTTGACCCTTTTTGCAGTCAAAGACCATAAAACATAAGAGCGGAGTTGGGTCATTTGGCCTATTGAGTCTGCTCCAGATCTGAGGCATCTTGCTTTTGTTTCCTTGAGTTTCCTCATTTACTGATGCCTGGGCAAATCTCCATTGGTTCCCTGTCTTCCCTCCTCTCCCCAAGTCCTTGAAAGGCATGGTAACACCCACTGCAGAACAATATTCCTTTCAAGTCCCTTTTAGATCTTTCCCCTCTCACCTTACACTGAATTTCGCTAGTTTTTGATTCCCTTTCTCAGGGAATAAGACTGAGTGCAATCAACCTAATTATTCCTCTTACGGTTCTACATATTTCCTCAGTCTCCTACATTCCAAGAATAAAGACCTAGCCTGGCCAGCCTTTCCCCTATAACTCAAAAACATTCCCCAGAGTACAGGAGAATGGGGTGGGGGCGTGGTTCTTAGAGAAATATAGAAAAGGACGAGGGATATAGATAGGGTGAATGCATGCAGGACTTTTCCGCTCAGGTTGGGTGAGATTAGAACTAGAAGTGTAATAAGATTATGTTGAAAGGTGAAATGTTTAAGGGAAGCCTGAAGGGGAGTTTCTTCACTCAAAGGGTAGTACAAGTGAGGAACAATCTGGCAGTGTAAGTGGTAGATGCAAGTTCAACTGCAGCATTCAAGATCAAGTTTTGGATAGATACAGTACATGGATGAGAGATGTATGGAGGGCTATGGTCCAGGTGCAGGTACCTGGGACTAGGAGAAGACAAGGTCGGCACAGACTAGATGGGTCAAAAGGACTGTTCCAATGCTGTCGTGGTCTATGACGATCTGATGCTATTGTACCCGTTTCTGTGCTATAGTACTGTATGATGATATGAATCCTTTGACCCTCTACTTTTTGCTACTATCATGTCATAAGCCCTGAGAGATCCAGCTCCTTTGAAGAACCTGACCTGCTGTGACTGGGGACCAGAGACCGGATATGATACCAGCAGGTGGGTTGTTCTGCTAACACTGCCACTTACGTTCCCTTAGCTGCCAAGTTGTCAAGACAGGTCTTAATGTACTGGTTGTAGTAGTCAATCTGCTCCTCAAAGAATGCCGTCTTGGAGTCCATCCTGCGCAGCGTCTGCTTCAGCTTGTTCAGCTCTGTCTTGCGCTGCTGCCGATAGCGCCGGTGATTTTGGATGTCCTGCAGAGACAAAAGCATGAGAGGAGTGCTGGGGCAATGATTCCACCTCTCTGACAGATACTGATCAGGAAGTAATGTGGCAGCTGTCTAGTTTCAGTTAGGCCACATTGGGAGTATTGTGTACACTTCTCGCCACCTCATCACAAGAAGCACATGGACGTTTTAGATAGGGTGCAGAAATGTTTATCAGGATGAAGGGTCTCAGCCTGAAACGTCAACTAACTATTCCTCTCCACAGATGCTGCCTGAGCTGATGAGTTTCTCCACCATTTTGTGTGTGTTACCAGATCACTGCCTGAATTAGAGATGTTGGACAAAATAGGTTTGTTTTGTCTGGAGCAGTGGAGGCTGAGGGGAGACCTGGTAGAAGTTTAGAAATTGGGGGACATGAATAGAGTAGATGGTCAGAATTTTTTCCCCCTGGGGTAGAGATGTCAAATACCGGAGAACAAACTTTCCCTCTCTCACTTTAAAGTTAGTTAATTACGTAGAGGTACAGCACGTTAACAGGCCCTTCCACCTCAACAAGTCTGTGTTGCCTAATTACCGGTAACCTACCAACTGGAATGGGAATACGTGGCGACACTTGTGGGATGCCCCAGCAAAACCCTAGAATATGTTGGTTGTTAATGCAAACATTGCATTCACTGTATTCTTCAATGCACCTGTACGTCATAAATAAACAAATCTCAATGTAACCGATACGTCTTTGGAATGTGGGAGAAAACTGGAGCATCCAGAGGAAATCCATGTGGTAATGGAGTGAATGCTCAAACTCCTTACAGACAGTGGTGGGAACTGAAATCAGGTTCCTAGTATTGTAATAGCATTATTGTAACCACAAGGCTACTGTATTGTCCCAAATGGAATGTATGAAGGGGATGCGAGGGGTAACTTTATTTTTAATATACACAGAATAGTGAGTGCATGGAACTTGCTGCCAGGGGTAGTCACAGAAGCAGATAAGACTGGCATTCAAGAATCTTTGATAGGCACATGTATATACAAGGAATAGCTAGATGTGGTTTAAGATGGCACTGGTGAATCTCAGCAACTTCTGGCTGGTGGCTAATAAAACAAGGAAAACAACTAAATACCCTTTAATCACACTTTTTCTGGGAAACGATCATTACAAGCACAAGTCTAACTTCCCTTTGACCTTGGAGGCAATTGGATGTGGCAGGCGAAACAGCTGGCCCATTGGCGAGAGTGAGGAAGACCAAAGGCTCAAATAATTGAAGCACAGGGCGAAATTGGAAAGGTTGGGTACAAACTGAATTGGAAAGGTTGGGTACAGATTGGGAAATAATTGAAGCACAGGGCAAAATTGGAAAGATTGGGTACAAATTGGGAAATAATTGAAGCACAGGGCGAAATTGGAAAGGTTGGGTACAAACTGAATTGAGGCAGCAGAGTCCTGGCCGAAGAGTGCATCAAAGTGACGGAACCCAATGTTTAGAAGACAATAGACAATAGGTGCAGGAGTAGGCCATTTGGACCTTCGAGCCAGCACCGCCATTCACTGTGATCATGGCTGATCATCCACCATCAGTATCCAGTTCCTGCCTTATCCCCATAACCTGTGATTCCACTATCTTTAAGAGCTCTATCCATCTCTTTTTTGAAAGCATCCAGAGACTTGGCCTCCACAGCCTTCTGGGGCAGAGCATTCCATACATCTACCACACTCTGGGTGAAAAAGTTTTTCCTCAACTCCGTTCTAAATGGCCTACCCCTAATTCTTAAACTGTGGCCTCTGGTTCTGGACTCACCCATCGACTTAGGCATTGGGCCTGTTTGAAAAGGTCAGGGTGTTGGGCCCGAGGCGAGGGATGGGCCGGTTCAGCTCCCTGTTTCACTCTGACTGAACTAAGAGTCCGTGTAAGGCCGGTTTCCTTGATGTGCCGAGTGTGTCACTCCGAAGCCTAAGACACTCTCCACACTGTCAACAACTCCACCAGTCTTTATGATATCTGCAAACTTACTAAACCCAGTACGTCTCATGGGTATGTACCAGGGCCCGGCCAAGGTGACCACAGGCAATGGGCCTTTAGTGATTATATGGAATAAGATAAGTGAACTTGTAGCACAGTTACAGATTAGCATTTATGACGTTGTAGGCATCACCGAATCGCGGCTGAAAGAGATTCTAGTTGGAACGTTAATATCCAAGGATACATATTGTATTGAAAGGACAGGCAGATGGGCAGAGGGGGTGACTGGCTCTGTTGGTAAAAAATGAAATCAAATCATTAGGAAGAGGTGATATAGGATCAGAAGGTGTAGAAGCATTGTGGGTAGAGCTAAGAAACTGCAAGGGTAAAGACGCTGATGGGAGTTATATACACACTTCCGAACAGTAGCAAGGATGTGGGCTACAAATCACAATGGAAGATACAAAATGCAGGTCAAAAGGGCAATGTTACAATAGTCATAGGGTGTATGAAGATCACTGGATGTGAGTGAGGCATGTTCGTCAGCAGTGATCTGACATTCCTATCTTTTCCAGATAGGAATTCCTATCTTTTCCTGGGGTTCATTGGGAGCAGCAGTGGAGGTTGGCTTGTGGCATTGTCTTGGGTCCTCGTAAGATTGGCAGGGTACAAAATGGAGCCTGCCAGTCAACATCAGCTATTTTTATGTCCTATGTATGAGTATGTCAATTCACCATGTAACACTGGGATAATAAAATAAATACTGCTCAGTATTTCTCTAAAAAAAAACAAAACAAAAAAAAATAGTAATGGGGAACTGCAATATGAAGGTAGGGTGGGAAAATCAGGTTGGTGCTGGATCCCAAACGGAAGAATTTGTAGAATGCCTACGAAATGGCTTTCTAGAGCAGTTTGTGGTTGAGCCCACTAGGGGATCAACTATTCTAGATTGAGTGTTGTGCAATGAACAGAAATTGATTACAGAGCTTAAGGCAAGGAACCCTTAGGGGACAGTGAGCATAATATGACAGAATTCACCTGCAGTTTGAGAAAGATTCTGGAAAGGTGTAATAATAATAGGGTTGTCATGTGGGAGATTTTAATTTCCCAAATATTGATTGACATCTCCCTAGAGCAAGGAGTTTAAATGAGGTGGAGTTTGTTAGGTGTATTCAGGAAGGTTTCCTGACACAATATGTAGATAAGCCTACAAGAGGAGAGGCTGTACTTGATTTGAACCTGGTCAGGTGTCAGGTCTCAGTGGGAGAGCATTTTGGAGATAGTGATCACAATTCTATCTCCTTTACCATAGCAATGGAGAGGGATAGGAACAGACAAGTTAGGAAAGCGTTTACTTGGAGTAAGGGGAAATATGAAGCTATCAGGCAGGAACTTAGAAGAATAAATTGGGAACAGATGTTCTCAGGGAAATGCATGGCAGAAATGTGGCAAATGTTCAGGGGATATTTGTGTGCGGTTTCTGCATAGGTACATTCCAATGAGACAGGGAAAGGATTGTAGGGTACAGGAACCGTGGTTTACAAAGGCTGTTGAAAATCTAGTCAAGAAGGAAAGAAAAGCTTACAAAAGGTTCGAAAAACTAGGTAATGATAGAGATCTAAGCTAGCAGGAAGGAGGTTAAGAATGAAATTAGGAGAGCCAGAAGGGGCCATGAGAAGGCCTTGGCGAGCAGGACTGAGGAAAACCCGAAGGCATTCTACAAGTATGTGAAGAGCAAGAGGGTAAGACGTGAGAGAATAGGACCAATCAAATGTGATAGTAGAAAAGTGTGAATGGAACCGGAGGAGATAGCAGAGATACTTAATGAATACTTTGCTTCAGTATTCACTACGGAAAAGGATCTTGGCGATTTGTAGGGATGACTTACAGAGGATTGAAAAGCTAGAGCATATAGACTTCAAGAAAGAGAATGTGCTGGAGCCTTTGGAAAGCATCAAGTTGGCTAAGTCTCTGGGACAGGATGAGATGTACCCCAGGCCACTGTGGGGGGGGGGCGAGGGAGGAGATTGCTGAGTCTCTAGCAATGATCTTTGAATCATCAATGTGGACAGGAGAGGTTCCGGAGGATTGAAGGGTTGCAGATGTTGTTCCCTTATTCAAGAAAGGGAGTAGAGATAGCCCAGGAAATAATAGACCAGTGAGTCTTACTTCTGTGGTTGGTAAGTTGATGGAAAAGATCCTGAGAGGCAGAATTTATAACCATTTGGAGAGGCATAATATGATTAGGAATAGTCAGCATGGCTTTGTCAGTGGCATGTTGTGCCTTACTAGCCTTATTGAATTTTTTGAGGATGTGACTAAACATATTGATGAAGGAAGAGCAGTAGATGTAGTGTATATGGATTTCAGCAAGGCTTTTGATAAGGTACCCCATGCAAGGTTTATTGAGAAAGTAAGGAGGCATGGGATCCAAGGGGACATTGCTTTGTGGATCCAGAATTGGCTTGCTCACATAAGGCAAAAAGTGGTTGTAGACGTGTCATATTCTGCATGGAGGTCGGTGACCAGTGGTGTGCGTCAGGGATCTGTTCTGGGACCCCTACTCTTCGTGATTTTTATAAATGACCTGGATGAGGAAGTGGAGGGATGGGTTATTAAATTTGCTGATGACACAAAGGTTGGGGGTGTTGTGGATAGTATGGAGGGCTGTCAGAGGTTACAGCAGGACATTGAAAGGATGCAAAACTGGGCTGAGAAGTGGCAGATGGAGTTCAACCCAGATAAGTGTGAGGTGGTTCATTTTGGTAGGTCCAATATGATGGCAGAACATAGTATTAATGGTAAGACTCTTGGCGGTGTGGAGATCTTGGGGTCTGAGTTCATAGGACACTCAAAGCTGCTGCGCAGATTGACTTCGTGGTTAAGAAGGCATACGGTGCATTGGTCTTCATCAACCATGGGATTGAGTTTAAGAGCCGAGAGGTAATGTTGCACCTATATAGGACCCTGGTCAGACCCCACTTGGAGTACTGCGCTCAGTTCTGGTCACCTCACTACAGGAAGGATGTGGAAACTATAGAAAGGGTGCAGAGGAGATTTACAAGGCTGTTGCCTGGATTGGGGAGCATGCCTTAGGAGAATAGGTTGAGTGAACTCGGCCTTTTCTCCTTGGAGTGACGGAGGATGAAAGGTGACCTGATAGAGGTGTATAAGATGATGAGAGGCATTGTTGGTGTGGATAGTCAGAGGCTCTTTCTCAGGGCTGAAATGGCTAACACAAGAGGACACAGTTTTAAGGTGCTTGGAAGTAAGTACAGAGGAGATGTCAGGGATAAGTTTGTTTTTTTTTAAAAACGCAGGGAGTGGTGAGTGCGTGGAATGGGCTACCGGCAACGATGGTGGAGATGGATATGATAGGGTCTTTTAAGAGACTCCTGGATAGGTACATGGAGCTCGGAAAAATAGAGAGCTAAGGGTAACTCAAGGTAATTTATAAAGTAAATACATGTTCGGCACAGCATTGTGGGCCCAAGGGCCTATATTGTGCGGTAGGTTTTCTGTGCTTCTGAAGAGAAGCTGAAGTCAGATGAATCAATATTGCACTGGAGTAAAGAGAATTACAGAAGCATGAGAGAGGAGCTAGCCAAAACTGATTGTTTGGAATCACTAGCAGAGATAATGGCAGAGCAGCAATGGCTGGAGTTTCTTAGAGTAATTGAAAGGGTGCAGGATATATACATACATCTCAAAGAAGTATTCTAAAGGCAGGATGAGCAACTGTGGCTGACAAGAGAAGTCAATGCCAAAGAGAGGCCATATAATACTGTAAAATTTAATGAAAAGTTAAGAGGATTGCGAATCTTTAAAAAACCAACAAAAAGCAACTAAAAAAAGTCATAAAGAAGGAAAAGATGGAATATGAAGGTAAGCTTGCCAATAATAGTAAAGATACCAAAAGTTTCTTCAAATATATAAAAAGTGTAAAAGAGAGGCAAGAGTAGATATCGGTCTGCCGGAAAATTATGCTGGAGAGTCAGTAATGGGGGACGAACTATTTTGCATCAGTCTTCACTGTACAAGATATAGCACTATGCCAGAAGTTAAAGCGCGTCGGAGGACAAAAGTGAGTGAAGATGCCGTTTCTAGGGACGAGGTGCTTGAGAAACTGAAAGGTCTGAAGATAGATAAGACACCTAGACCAGATGGTCTACACTCCAGGGTTCTGAAAGAGGTGGCTGAAGAGATTGTAGAGGCATTAGTAATGACCTTTCAAGAATCAGTGGATTCTGGCATGGTTCCAGAGGAATGGAAATGTTAAATGTAACTCCACTCCTCAAGAAGGGAGAAAGGCAGAAGAAAATAAATTATAGGCCAGTTAGTCTGACTTCAGTGGTTGGGAAGATGTTGAAGTCGATTGTTAAGGCTGTGGATATGGGATACTTGGAGGCACATGTTAAAATAGGCCATAGTCAGCATGTTTTCCTTTAGGGAAAATCTTGCCTGACAAATCTGTTGGAATTCTTTGAAGAAACAACAAGCAGGACAGACAAATGAGAATCTGTTGATGATGTACGGTTAGATTTTCAGAAGGCCATTGACAAGGTGCCTCACGTGAGGCTGTTTAAGAGGTTAAGAGCCCATGGTAGTACAGCAAAGATACTAGCATGGATAGAACATTGGCCGATTGGCAGGAGGCAAAGAGTGAGAGTAAAGGGAGACTTTTCCCACTTTTCTGGTTGGCTGCCAGTGACTAGTGGTGTTCCACAGGGATCTGCATTGGGACCACTTCTTTTAATGTTATATGTCAATGATTTGGATGATGGAATTGATGGCTTTGTGGCCACTTTTGCAGACAATACGAAGATAGGCGGAGGGGCAGGAAGCAGAGAGGCTACAGAAGGACTTAGACAGATTAGAAGAATGGGTAAAGAGGTGGTAGGTGGAATAGTTATGGGCAATGTCAGGTAGACTATTTTATAAATAGAGAAAATTCAAAAATCTGAAGTGCAAAGGGACTTGGGAGTCCTTGTGCAGAATTCCCTAAAGGTTAATTTGCAGGTTGGGTTGGTGGTGAGGAAGGCAAATACAATGTTAGCATTTTGAGAGGACGAGAATATAAAAGCAAGGACGTAATTGTTGTTTCTTTCTACGCCTTGTGGCACATTGGGCAGCAACTTTGCCATTTCTTTGGCATTCTTGTCTGTTTTTTTACAAGGCCGAGTTGCTAGCTCAACACTCAACCCCGCATGGGTGGAAAGCGTGCAAGTTGCTGGCCAGATTTGTAGCTGGGACCCGCCACCTCGAAGTCTAGTGCAGATGCCACTACACCACTGGCTGGCAAGGATGTAATGTTGAGGCTTTATAAGGAAGTCATGAGGCCTCTCTTGGGAGTATTATGAGCAGTTTTGGGCCCTTTAACTAAAATAGGATGTGTTGACATTAGAGAGGGTTCAAAGGAGGATCATGAAAACAATTTTGGGATTGAAAGGCGTATCATATGAGCAGCGTTTGATGGCCCTGGGCCTGTACTCACTGGAATTCAGAAGAACAGGGCGGGGGGAGTCTCACTGAAACCTATTGAATGTTGGAAGGCCTCAAAAGAATGGACGTGCAGAGGATGTTTCCTATGGTGGGAGATTCTTAGTTCAGAGCTCATAGCCTCAGATTAGAGGGGCATCCGTTTAGAACAAATGAGGAGGCATTTCTTTAGCCAGAGAGTGGTAAACCTGTGGAATTTGTTGCCATAGGCAGTTGTGGAGGCCAAGTGGTTGGGTATATTTAAGACAGAGCTTGATAAGATTCTTGATTAGTCAGGGCATGAAGGGATACAGGGAGAAGGCAGGAAAGTGGGGCTGAGAAGGAAGTGGATCATCCATGATGAAATAGCAGAGCAGAATTGATGGGCCAAATTATTTAATTCTGCTCCTATATCTTATGGTCTTATGGAACTCAGAAATCAGGAGGCGTTTATGTAGGGGAATAAACAGTCTACGTTTTGTACCAAGACCCTTCATCAGTAGAAATTAAAAACTTATTTTAACACAATGTAAAATGAAATGGATTAGATAACCATCATGTGACCTGTATGTAATCCCATCAAAAGCCGTCAGGACAGATACAGAATATACTAGGAGCCAACAGTTAGCTCTTGCTAAGACACAGGGATACGGCCATCAGTTACCTCTGGAGTTCAGAAAAATGGAAAGAATGGTTTTATGAAACATTACAGCCAGTGCCAACTACCTGTGTCCTATTTCCATACCCATTTCAAGTTAATTAAATCCAATCTCCCTAAGGCAAATGAGTTACTTCATTCTTGAGAGCATCATGCCTGAGAATGCTGGTTGAGAGCCAAACTGTGGTGAGTTTATTCTCTCAAAGATCATAAGACATAGGAGCAGAACTGGGATATTCAGCCCAGCGTGTGTGCTCCATCATTCAATAATGGCTGATTTATTTCCCCTCACAACCCCATTATCCTGTCTTCTTCCTATAACCTTTGATGCCCTTACTCAACAAAAGTCTGTCAACCTCCAGCCAGGTATAATGTCTGTGAATGCCCATCAAACGGAAGCTGTAACTAGCAATGCTCACACCAGGCTACAATAGCAAGCAAGGTAAACCAAACCCTAGGACAACAGTAGCAATTACCTCCCACCCTCTCCTACCCAATGTTTATGCCCGCAGCTTGAGACAAGGAAAGGAAGGCATCAGACCACACGACCCTAACAGAGGAGAGCAAAAGCTGTCAAGAGGGTCATCGAGATCTCCCTCCCTCTCGCTCCTCCCATGTCATTTGTGACATTTACTAGAAGGCATGTACACAAAGGGCTTGAAACATTCTTGAAGATCCCTACCATCCATCCCACAATCTCTTTGACCCATTGCCATCAGAAACAGGAACATCAAGACTAGCACTGCTAGACCCCAGGCTGTGAGACTAATGAATATCCTGCCACCACTGAGGTCTTGATACAAGTCAGCAAATTGTTTACATTTTCTGCGCATTTCACGTACACCCTTGAATCTTATTTTATTAACTTAATTATGATAATGTCTTGTGCTATGTACTGTGTTTGATAAATGTGTTGTGGGTGCACCATCGTCCGGAGGAAATATGTCAGTCGGATGACAGTAAACTTGAACCTGATTCCCATCTCCTCACCCTGGCTATCTCATTGATCAGCTGTTGATAGTCATTGGCAGTGGACACCACACCAGCAGCTTCTAACTTCCTCAAGCTTCGGATAATCTTCCGCTTTTTCTCCTCGATTGGGAGCTTGTTGTCAAGGAGCAAGGACGGGTGTCGCTTCATCTTCTCCGGAGTGCGCGCATCACGCATTGCTCGCTTCTGAACAATGCGGTGATGGTCTGCCACCTAGACACAGCGAGGATTAGACAAGCAGGTTCAATATATCGATCGGGTAAAAGGGAGCAAAATACAATGCTGATATTGCTTAACCAGACAAAACCCCTGTGGAGGGTGCTGACCCTGCACACAGCTGCCCACATAAAAATTGCTGGTGGACACAGCAGGCCAGGCAGCATCTATAGGAAGAGGTACAGTTGATGTTTCATCTCTGTTCTAAAGGGATGCCTTTCTCTTCTGAAGTTGTGCCCTCTAGTCCTAGATTCACCAACTATTGGAAATATCCTCTCCAAGTCTACTCTATCTAGGTCTTTCAATATTTGGCAAGTACACTAAGATCGATATCCCCTCCCTTCATTTTTCTAAACTCCTGCAGTCCCAGAGCGATCAAACGCTCCTCATATATACATTAACCCTTTCATTGTTGGGATAACTCTCATAAACCTCCTCTGGATCCTCTCCAATGCAAGCTCAACCTTTTTCCACATATGGGGTCCAAAACTGTTCATAATACTCCAAATGTGGTCTGTCCAATGCTTTATAAAGACGTAGCATTATACTGTATCCTTGTATGTGGGTACCATGGGGACGAAGGGCTGAGGGAAGGCTTCACCCTTCACGCACAATGCTGGAGGAATGCAGCGGGTCAGACAGCATTCTGCAGAGGTAAATGGAGAGCTCACTTCTATCAAGATGGAGGATCTTGATTTGAAATGTCGACCATCTATTTCCCTCACAGACGCTGCCTACCCGCTGGGTCCCTCCAGCAGTTTGCTTTTGCATTCCTCTGTACTTGCCTGATCTGTTGAGGCAGATGTTTGCAATATTTCAGTCAACGAATCTCCGGCTTGGGATCTGATCACATCCACAATCAGTTGCTTTGTGCTAAAATGACAGATGCAAGATGCTAAATACAAATCTCTCACAGTTTTAAAAAGTGTAATTAAACTGCTATAGCTTAAATACCAGCAGCCAGGGATACAGGAAACCTAGCAGCCTCCAGAAACTCAGATTCACTCAAATGTCAAGGCTTTGTAGAGGCTGTATTGGAGATTTACCAGGATGTTATCAGAGATGAGTAGTTGTGGGTGTTATTACAAGGCTCAACAGGGTGGATACAAGGGATGATTCTTTGCCCAGAGAGTGGTTAAATGGTAGCAGTTTCTACCACAGAAAGAAATTGGTGTCAAATATATTCAAGGAGGAACTAGCTATTATTCCTAGAATCAGAGGGATCAATGAACACCGGAAAAAAGCTGGAACAGGGGACAGAATTTGGATGATCAACCATACCGTATTGAACAGCAGAACAGACTCAGAGGAACAATTGGCTTCCTCCAGGCCTATTATCTGTATTTTTTTATGTTTCTATATCGTTCTCTTTGGCTGGCATGTCTAGAACCAAAGATCACATCTCAAGATGAGGACCGAGATTATTCCTTCTCAAGTAACTTAAAGTTCAAATTAAATTTTTATCAAAGACTATATATTTCATCATATAATGCTCTGTGATTCGTGGAGGGTCAGACACTCTGAGCCAATAGACTGGTCCTGGACTTATTTCCATCTGGCATAGTTTGCTTTTTGTTGTTTGATTGTTTGTGGTTTTTGTATTGCTATATTTATGCTCTATTCTTGGTTGGTGCGGCTGTAACGAAACCCAATTTCCCTCGGGATCAATAAAGTATATCTACCTATCTATCTATCGATTCATTTTCTTGCAGGCATTTACAGTAGAACAAAAAATACAACAGAATCAATGGAAAGCTACAAAGATTGACAATCAATGTGCAAAAGACAAACTGTGCAAGTTAAAAATAATAATAATTAATTAGTTACTTGATGCTGAGGGCATGAGTTATAGTGTCCTTTAAAGTGAGTCCATAGTTTGTGTTCAGTGAACAATTCAATGTTGAGCTGAGTGAAGTTATCCCCACTGGTTCAGGAGCCTTATGGTTGAAGGGTAATAAATGTTCCTGAACCTGGTGGTGTGGAACCCAAGGCTCCTGTACCTCTTTCCCAATGGCAGCAGAGAGAAGAGAGGACAGTCAACTTTAAGGATTCTACAACTCGTGATCTCAATATTTATTATTCTTCTTTTTTCCTTTTTTGTATTTGTGCAGTTTGCTGTCTTTTGCACATTGTTTGTCTGTATCTACTGTGTACAGTCTTTCATTGATTTCATTGTGTTTCTTTGTACTTACTGTAAATGCCCACAAGCAAATGAATCCCTGAGTAGCATATGGTGACACATATGTACTTTGATAATAAATTTACTTTGAACTTTTGAACTTAGAAGAGACATCAGGTGCAGCTTCTTCAAAGGGTGATGCATATTTGGAATCAGCTGCCAAAAATAGCGGTTGCAGCTGGCACAAAAGCAACACTTAGAGGCATCCAGATAAAAACATGTATACCGAAGACACTGTTGAGCCTTGATATAGGGTTTTGGTCCCAAATATTCACCATTCATTTCCTTCAATAGACGCTATCTGATGTGCTGAGGTACTTGGCGATGGACTTGGCTCACTGGGCAACATAGTCAGCAGTTAGGCCTTGTATGACTGTAGGACTTACGGAGAAATCAGCTTACTACAGTTGTCAGAAATCCAGGTACTGTCTGTAATGTGACCAGGGTGTAGATTTATCAGAGTTCACATCTGAAGCTGATGAAAATAATTCAAAATGTGAGTAAAATAATGAAAAAGAAGTGTTGAAGGCATATTGATAAGTGAAGCCTTGGATAATATTGTTACCATAAAGTCCCTCAAAAGAGCCTTGCTAGATTAAGTAAAGATCAACAAAACCTAAAGGCAAGCTATGGAAGCTATGGAGTAAGTTGGAAAAGTAGCTGAGCGATGGGAGGCAGGGATTAGGGACAGTGGTTGGGTAAAGTGCAAAACAGACTGACAAATAATATTACATTGATACTGCTACTAACCCTATCACTATTCTTATACAGTCAGTGGGCACTTTATTAGCTACACCTGTACACCTACTCATTAACGCAAATATCTAATCAGCCAATCATGTGGCGGTAACTCAATGCATAAAAGCACACAGACATGGTCAAGAGGTTTAGTTGCTCAGACCAAACAACAGAATGGGAAAGAAATGTCATCAAGTGACTTTAAAAGGATGATAGTTGGTGCCAGATGGAGTAGTTTGACTATCTCAGAAACTGTTGATCTGCTGGGATTTTCACACACAACAGTGTCTGGTGTTTACAAAGATTGGCGCAGGAAACAAAAAAACATCTCATGAGTTGCAGTTCTGTGGGCGAAAACACCTTGTTAATGAGAGAGGACAGAGGAAAATGACTGAACTGGTTCAAACTGACAGGAAGGCGACCTGAACGCACAACATGTGGAACCCTGCAGTGGATGGGCACCAGCAGAAGACCATGAACATATACTCAGCGGCCACTAGAAAGTACAGGAGGTACCTAATAAAGTGGCCATGGAATGTAAATGGTACGTATGACGGCAGAAATTAATTTTGTTGAGAATACAAAGGTGGACATGCTGATGGAGAATGAAATTAGAGTGTGCAAATGGACAGCACCCAACACTAATACAGCTTTATCCAATTTGGAGCAAAAAAAGGAAGGCGAAAACCTAGAAGCAATTGAGCTCCAACGAGACTCGGCGACCTTAGTAAGTGGCCCATTGATCAAAAATCTGTGAAACGCTGGCCTCTATCTCTTGACATACAAAATGTTATTGCTCTGGAGAAACAAAGCCCTGGTTAGACACATGGAACAGCTCTGGATATTCTGGCCTTGAAGCAAGACCAGTCTATCTTTACCATGGCTGAATTACAAGCACAGATTACAAAAATCAGACTCCATTCTTTGTAGCCTGGGTGAAGGGAGATTTGATTTCAATTTATCAAGTGCTTAAGCAAGAACGGAGAAATAATTTCAATTGTTTGAGGGCTGTTGGGACAAGAGGACAACAATTAGATCTAAAAAAAAAAGTAGAGTTTGGAACCCAAGACTGATAGAAATTTATCAGTCAAAGATACTAAGAAACTAGGGATGTACATAGCAGACAGGAATATAGGGTTACTTTGCAGCTTAATCATAACCTCACTGTTAGTGAGGGACAAGAGGTTGGATGCTGTGGGTTCCTGTGCATCCAGTCCTTTTTGAAATCCATTTCCACAACCTACGGACTCACTTTCAAGGACTCTACAACTCATGTTCTCAGCATTATTTATTAATTCATTTTATATTAGCAGTTGGTCTTCTTTTGCACATTGGTTGTTTGTCAGTCTATGAATATTTTTCATTGATTCTATTGTATTTCTTTGTTCCACTGTGAATTGCCCACAAGAAAATGAGTCTCAGGGTAGTATATGGTAACATATGCTACTTCGATAATTTTCAAATTTGAATTTTCAAGCAAAGCTAGTCTCTCAACACAGATATCAAGTTCAACACAACCATGGCACTTAAAATCAAATTGAAAGCATGTTTGCTCATCTCTAATTTGCTCGGGTGCGATCTCTATCTCAATCTTTAACTTCTGTTTCAATTATAAACCCCTCTCTGACATCCCAAACTATATCACTCCAAACATTCCTTTGCTTTCATCAGTTCCTCGATTTCCTAGGTCCCAATCTTCGGAAGACAGCATTGTAAATTCTACTTGCCTCACATTCTGGTTCCATGACCTGATGCACACAAGAACCATCCATATGTGAGGCAAGTCCATTCCTCATCCCTGCTTCTCTGAATGGAAGCTGTCCTCTAGAATTCTTTCTCTTGGTAGTTGCCTTCTACTCCTTTGTTGGGGAGTGGGATTTGAGCTTTAGGAATACTCATCAATCCACAACTGACTGCAGACCCTGGATCCATTGTTGAACACCTTCCCCACTTACCTGAGCAACAAACCTTTGGTATTATCTGCTTCTTTTCCGCTTTTACACATATCAAATTTGTTAGTCAGGGTCAGCGAGACCTCCATTTTGTAGAGATGGGCCAAACGGTCTTCATGGGAATCATCTGCACTAACGGCTCCTTCACCTTTGGAAAGCAAAGGTAACACACAATAAAACAGTGAGGCCAACGTACTGCCATGAGGATTGTTACAGCAACAAACGTAGATCAGAGAAAACCCAGCCCAGTTGTCTCTCAGTGCGAAAACACATTGTTTGTGCACTTTAATCCCTGAGGCCACTCCTGGGTACTGAATAGATTCTGTTTTTATAGACATCCACAAGTCAAAAAATGCAAAAAAAAAAATCACTCAATATGGTAATGGTAACTCCACAGTAATGTAGAGAATGGCATCAAAAACACCAGGAGGGGCCAATTACAAAAGGGGAAGCGAGGGGGAAAGTTTATACTGTCATTCATAGGATGAACACATAAATTCATGTTGGATTTTAAAATTTAATAATATTATGGTAACTCTATTGTAGGGGTGTCTGTAGTTGGGTATTCATAACTCAAGGATGGCCTAGATTCTGTATTTGGTTACTTGACCTATTATTTCACAATCATAACTGTTGACAACAGTATTTAATTACAGATTTATTTAATCACTAGAAATTATATGTTACAACTGTTATGGTAGGATTTGAACTGGTCTGGATCATAATCCAGTAACATAAACACAATGTAATCAGACTCCATAAGAAATGGAGTAGTGACGATGGAGCTAAGAAAGTTCAGTCATACAGCTCTGCCCAGGTCCTTCAGTCCATCCGGTCTATAGCAACAAACAAATGAGTCCCGTTTCCCAGCATCTGACCCATAGCCTTCCAAACCCTTCCTACCCATGTATCTGTCCAACTGTCTTTTAGATGTTGTTACTCTACCTGCCTCAACCATTTCTTCTGCCTGGTAGATTTTAGATATATGATTATGAAGACACAAAGTCCTCTTTTATTGTCATTTAGTAATGCATGCATTAAGAAATGATACAATATTTCCTCCGGTGTGATATCACAAAACACAGGACAGACCAAGACTGAAAAACTGACAAAACCACATAATTATAATATATAGTTACCAGCAGTGCAACAATACCACAACTTGATGAAGAAGTCCGTGAGCACAGTAAAGTTCAAAGTTTCTCAAATATCCCACATCTCACGCAGACGGGAGAAGGAAGAAAAACTCTCCCTGCCATGCCCGACCACAATCCAACTCCGAGTCATCCGAAAACTTTGAGCTCTGATCAGCTCTCCGACACCGAGTACTGAGCGCCATCTCTGTCCGAACGATTCGAACAATATATATACACATACACACACGTGTATGTGTGTGTGCGCACGCGCACTTGCTCTGTTGGTGGTGGTTGACCATGGGTACTGCGCCTCCGGTAGTCACTGGTTTGTCGAGAAGTGTTGACTGTGGCTATTGAGGCCGATCCTGGAATGGCAGGCCCTGCCACAGTTGTAGCACATGTAGGGTGTCGTGGAATTGTTGTCCGCTATCCGCTCCGTTTAGCTCTCCGCTCCTCAGACTGACTCAGGATCACTCTTTTGCCTTGCTCTAGGTGTTGCTGAAGAGTACCTCGCCATTTGTTGCGTTCATCTGCTGTATCCTCCCAGCACTCTGTGTTGATTTTTAAGGCTTTCATGTTGCGTTTGCAGAAGCGAAGCTGGGGTCTACCAACGTTCCTCTTGCCTGTTGCTGATTCTCTGTAGAGGATGTCCTTTGGTAGTCTACCATCCTTCATACGACGGACATGGTCCAGCCAGAGAAGTCTGCGTTGTCTTAAAAGCGTGAACATTGTGGGAAGTCCAGCGCAGGAGAGGACCTCAGAGTTTGGGACTTTGTCTCTCCAGGTGATGCCGAGGATGCGGCGAAGGCTGCGCAGGTGAAAACTATTGAGTTTCCTCTCCTGCTTGGAGTAGATGGTCCAAGTCTCACTACCATACAGGAAGGTGCTGATAACGCATGCATTGTACACAGCAGTATTGGTCTTTGTAGCAATTTTTGGATTCTCCCAGACCCGCGAGGAGAGTCGAGCAAGGATCGATGCTGCTTTGCTGATATGACTATTAATTTCAGCATCGAGGGACAGAGTGTCTCTAATGGTCGACCCCAAGTGTGTGAACTCGTGGACCACTTCTAGATCATTATTGTTGATGGTAATGATTGGTGTCTCCACTACGTTCTGGACAACAACATTTGTTTTCTTTAGGCTGATGGTAAGCCCAAAGTCCTTGCATGCCTTAGAGAAGCGGTCCATGAGAGTTTGTAGTTGCTGCTTGGTGTGCGAGGTTATAGCAGCGTCATCGGCAAAGAGCATGTCCCATATTAAGATCTTTTGCACCTTTGTTCTTGCTCTCAGGTGCGCAGGGTTGAACAGCCGCCCATCAGACCTGGTGTGCATGTAAATGCCTTCTGTCAACGTCCCAAACGTGTGCTTCAATAGCAGAGAGAAGAAGATGTTGAATAATGTTGGGGCCAACACGCATCCTTGTTTGACTCCACAACGAACAGCGAAGGGTTCTGATGAGCTGCCATCGTACTCAACAGTAGCATTCATCTCGTCATGGAATGACTTGATGATACTTTGGAGTTTTGGGGGACAGCCGATCTTGAGGAGAATCTGAAAGAGCCCATCCCTGCTGACAAGGTCAAATGACTTGGTCAACTTGATGAAAGCGACATAGAGGGTTTTCTGTTGTTCCCTGCACTTCTCCTGGAGTTGACAGAAGAGAAAATCATGTTGACAGTTGACCTCCTTGCGTGAAAACCACATTGGGACTCGGTAGACCCATCCTGCCTGAGTTTGTAAACGTGCCATAGTTACACGAGCAAAGACTTTGCCGACAGTACTCGGGAGGGAGATACCCCTGTAGTTGTTGCAGTTGCTCCTATCACCCTTCTTCTTGTACAAAGTGACAATTTTGGAGTCGCACATATCCTGTGGTACGGCTCCTTCCTTCCAGCACTGATGGAGGACCTTGTGTAAAGGTTGGAGGAGTGAGCTCTTGCAGTGTTTGATCAGGTCTGGAGGAATCCCATCATTGCCAGGAGCTTTCCCTGGGGCCAGACTGTCAATTGCCTTGCTGAGGCCCTCAATGGTTGGTTCGGAGTCAAGTTCATAGACAATCGATGGCATCAGTGGCTGAGCTAACAACAACATTTTCCTTCGAGTAGAGCTCAGAGTAGTGTTCTACCCAGCGTTCCATCTGCTTGCTTTTATCAGTGAATATTTTACCGTGGATGACTTCAGGGGTGAAGTCCTGGCAGATGGGGCTCGTTAACCACAGATGGTAGCTCATCTAGGAGAGGGAAAACTCCGATTTCAAACCTCCGCTGCCTTGCGGCTATACCCGCTCACGGGAAATGCTTCGGGAGTAAACCCCAAGGAAAAATCCGGAGTCGGAGCCCTGAAGACGACTGAGTGCTGTACCCAGCATCGGCACGACAACTCCTGCGATGCTGCTGGCACCAAACTGCATTGACTTTCGTCGTTCCTTTGGACCTGTCATCAGCATGGAGAGGGGGTCCCACTGCATGGACAATAGACGGATCTCCATATCAACTCTGCCTTGGCCAGACCACTCCAGCTTCACTTTATAGCATTGGACAAACATGGGAAGCAGCAGTTACCAGTTATGTCATAAACACAAAATACTCTGCAGATGCTGGGGTCAAAGCAACAGTCACAACACGCTGGAGGAACTCAGCAGGTCGGGCAGCATCAGTGGAAAAGATCGGTCGACGTTTTGGGCCGGAACCCTCCGTCAGGACTGTAGGGGGAAGGGGCAGAGGCCCTATAACCCAGCTGCCTACCTCCTCCCTCTTGGTTCCGCCTCCTTCTACTACCCATTGTGTTTTCCCCTATTCCTTCTTCACCTTTCCTGCCTATCACCTCCCTGCCTCCCCTCCCCCACCCCTTTATCTTTCCCCTTACTGGTTTTTCACCTGGAACCTACCCTCCCCCCACCTTCTTTATAGGGCCTCTGCCTCCTCCCTCTTCAGTCCTGACGAAGGGTTCCAGCCTGAAATGTTGACTGATCATTTCCACGGATGCTGCCCGACCTGCTGAGTTCCTCCAGCGTGTTGTGAGTACCGGTTATGTCATAATGCTTCATTGGTGTAGAGCATGGCGCCAGGGATTGCATCCAACGGTGGGAGAGACCATTGTGTTTCACTGGACAGCTACTGCCCACCTCAAGCTGGGCAGCACCCAGCCAACAAGGTGGTGTCCCGCCACAGTCAGTCTTCCTCATTGGGTGCATGGGGATAATGGGTTATTCCACGAAGAGCTGACTACAACTGCTGCACCAGACAAGAAAGAAATCAAATCAAATAAGACAACACCCCTCAAGTCGGGATGTTGGAACGTCCGCATAATGATGACTGGACTTGACCAAAACCTCAAGGATATTCAAGATGCACGAAAAACAGCGGTCATTAACAATGAGCTACTAAGGCTCAAGGTAGATATAGCTACCCTACAAGAAACACGTTTGGCGGATTCAGGTACACTGAATGAAAGGGACTACACATTTTTCTGGCAGGGAAAGAACCAAGATGAGCCCCGCGAGCATGGAGTGGGTTTTGCCGTTAGGAACTCCTTGTTTCAAATGGCGCAGCCACCAGAAAATGGATCAGAACGACTTAGGACCCTCCGCCTACACACCAGTCATGGCCCAGTATCTCTCGTCAGTTTGTATGCCCCTACCTTGAACTCCACCTCTGAGGCAAAAGACTTGTTTTACAACAAATTAGCTGTTTTCAGGAATATTCCCAGTGATGAGCACCTCGCTCTCCTTGGTGACTTCAACGCCAGAATGGGAGCCGATAATGGTTCCTGGCCGTCTTGTCTTGGCCACCTTGGAAATGGCAAAATAAATGACAATGGACAACGTCTCCTGGAGTTCTGCTCCTATCGTGGCCTGTGTGTAACTAACTCCTACTTTCAGACGAAGTCGCAGTACAAGGTCTCATGGCGACATCCATAGTCTAAGCACTGGCATCAACTAGACATGATCATCATCAGGCGTCCTTTCATCAAGTCTGTACCAATTACCCACTCATGCCACAGTGCAGACTGCAATACGGATCATGCTTTACTATACTGCAAGATCAAACTACGTCTGAAGAAAATCCACTGCTCCAAGCATACTGGAAAACCTCGCATCAACACAACAGAGAAGAAACAGTCAGAAAAGTTGACCAGTTTGCCAAGTCAGTACAGGGTGCTATGACTACCTCCTCACAAGGAGATACTGCAACAGAACAATGGTCATACCTTCGCGACACCACCCACGAACCAGCACTCTCTATCTTTGGAAGAAAGACCACAAAGAGCAGTGACTGCTTTGAGGCAAAGCCCAACATCATGACTCCTGTCATCAAAGTCATTAAGTGGTCCTTAATGATGGATGCCACCTTCTAAGGCATTGCTCCTTGAAGATGTCCTGGATTCTACAGAGACCAGTGCTCATGATGGAGCTGATTAAGTTTACAACTCTCTCCAGCTTTCTTCAATATAGCCCCCCAATACCAGGTGGTGATGCAGCCAGTTAAAATGGTCTCCACGGTACATCTGTTGAAATTTGAGTGTTTTTGGTGACATACCAAATTTTCTCTAACTCCTCATGAAATATAGCCACTGCCATGCTTTCTTTGTAGTTGCATTGACATGTCAGGTCCAGGTTAGATCCTCAGAGATACTGACACCCAGGAACTTGAAATAGCTTGCTCTTTCCATTTCTGATCTCTCAAACAGGACTGAAGAGTGTTCCTTCTTTTTACCCTTTCTGGAGTCCACAATCAGTTCTTTGGTCTCGCTGACCCCTCTCACCTGTGCCCTCTAGTTCTTGATTTCTCAACCCTGGGGGGAAACCCTACCTATAGGTAGACCCTACCTATGCCCTTCATGATTTTAGATACCTTGAAAGATAACCTCTCAAGTATCCTACATTTCAAAGAATAAAGTTCCAACTCCTCTCTATAACTCAGTCCCTCAAGTCCAGGTAACATCCTTGTAAATATCTTCTCACTTTCCAGTTTAATAACACCTTTCCTATAGCAGGGTGAACAGATCAGAGCACAATAGTCCAAGTACAGCCACACTGACATCTTGTATAATTGTACCACAAGCTTCCAACTTTTATACTCAGGACATTCCCCGAGGAATAGATCAAGTGGACAGCCAGTCTTTTTTCTCCTAGGGCAGAAATAGCTAACATGAGGAGGCATAATTTTAAGATGATTAGAAGAAAGTACAGGGGCAATTTCAGAGGCAAGTTTTTAAAAATTATTAAACAGAGTGATGAGCGAGAACATCTGCCAGGTGTGCAGATACATTAGGGGCATGTAGACAGGCACATGGATGGTAGAAAATTGGAGGGCTGCATAGGGGTGCAGGGTTATATTGAGAGTAGGTTAAGAGGTCAGGACAACATTGTGGGCTTAAGGACCTGTATTGTGCTAAAATGTTCTATGTTTACGAAAGGCCAGCATATTAAATGCTTTCTTCATCATTTTTTGTTTAACACTCTCCCAAGGCCCTGTCGTTCACAGAAAAACTCCTACCAGATTTGACTTTCCAAATTGCAACACTTTGCAGTTCTCTGAATTAAAGTCCATTTGTCACTCCTCATCCTACTTGCTCAGCTGATCAAGCTTTCCCTGCAATTTTTGATTACTTTCATTGTCCACTTATACTACCTATTTTAGTGTTAATCTGCAAACTTGCTAATGGACTGCTGCAAAACACAAACACAGCTTTTGTACAGGACGTTGGTGAGACTGCACTTGATATATTGTGTTCTGTTTCAGTCATCCTGCTAAAGAAAAAATATTGATAAACTGGAAAGAGTGCAGAAAAGATTTACAAGAATGTTGCCAGGACTTGAGCGCCTGGACTATAGGTGCATACCTTTAAAGAAAGAGACTGCATTTCTACACAACATTCAAAGATATTTCAAAGAACTTTATAACCAGTGAAGTACTTTTTGAAATATTCTTAGCAACACAGTAACTATTATAACACAGGAAAGTCCCTCTCCTCAGTTTTAGTCAAACTGTGATACTTGTTAAAGGATAAAGACTGGTCATAATGGAGCACTGAAATTTTAACTTTCCTTTTCTCTCCACTGATGCTGCCTAACCTGCTGTGTGTTTTCAGCATTTTCTATTTTTATTTCAGATTTCCAGCACCTGCAGATTATTTCTAATTTCCGGTAAGGCAGGATTGTCTCTGCTCTTCTTCCAATAGCAGCCATGGGGTGTTCTGCAACCACCTGAGGGAGTCGGAGACTTGGATTGACATCTCTTCAGGAAGGTGGCACCCATCAACAGTACAATGTTCCTTCAGCACTATCAGAAGACTTGACCTGGATTCTGGGCTCGAGTCTCTGTGGTGTGACAACACCCAACCTTCTGACTCAAAGTCCACAAAAGGAAAGCCTTGGTCGTTAATGCCACAGGGCACATGGTTCAGAAAGTTGGCAGCAATGAAGTACTTACCTATGAGCGATTCAACAGTGGGCACGTCTCCAAGGTCCTCCAGCAGTTGGTGAAGAGGGTCGCTGTGCTCCACTGAGAGGGAATCCTGGTGCTGGAGCAGGAGCTGCACAAACACAAACAGAGTAAATGCAAGCAAGCATCCTGTTAGTCTCTTGTACCCATTCTTAGTTTATCCTGTGGATCCAATTTCTTCCATAAACTTTATGAATTGAGAGCTTTTTTTGGTTATAATATTGGCACAGAAATGGCACATTGGGATATTCACATCATCGTATGAACAATTTTGATGTCCATATCACAGGGACTACAGAGTCATGCAGTACTACAGCACGGAAACAGGCTCTTCAGCCAATTTAGTGCATGCCCTGTCTCATCCCATCGACCTGCACCTGGACCACAGAGACATCAAAGGTGGTGGGAAAAGGATACAATGACGTCAGAACTGAAGAGGCCCTTACGCATCGGGAAAGATCACTGACCAGAGTCAAAGTGCAGTAAGAAAATTCTCCCATCAGGGTCAGAGGAAGGCTGAAGTCAGGCAGTCGCAATGGCAGTTGTTACTCTAAGCACGAGGAAGGTGCATTGTCAGGGCAGTTTAGGTAGAGGTTTTTTGTAATTCCAACCTAATTAGTAGAAGGACCGGGGCAAAGGAGGATAGTGCAGAGACGGCTGTGGGGAGGATCAAGCATGCCTCATTATAGGAAGGATGTGGAGGCATTAGAGAGGGAACAGAGGAGATTTACCAGGAAAGCCAAAGTTCAAAGTAAATTTATGATCAAAGTTCACCACATACAACGCTGAGGTTCATTTTCTTGCAGGCATACTCAATAAATCTATAATAGTGTAATAGCTATAATATAATCACCGAAAGACCGCATCAAGTTGGGTGTTCAACCAGTCTGTAAAAGACAACAAACTGTGCAAATTCAAAAAGACAGAAATCATAATTTGAAATAAATAAGCAATAAAGATTGAGAAAATGAGATAAAGAATCCTTAAAATGAAGTTGAGTAAAATTATCCCTTTTGGTTGAAGAACCTGATGACTGTTCGTGAACCCAGTGGTGCAAGTCCTGAGGCTCTTGTGGCTTCTTTCTGATGGCAGCAGCAAAAAGAGCATGCCGTGGATGCTGCTTTCTGGAGACAACACATCGTGTAGATGAGCTCACTGGCGGGAAGGGCTTTACTCATGATGGACTGGCCATATTCACTACTTTTTTAGGATTTTCCATTCAAGGGCATTGGTGTTTCCATATCAGGCTGTGATACAGCCAGTCAATATACTCTCCACCACACATCTACAAAAGTTTGTCAAAGCTCTAGATGTCACGCAGAATCTTCGCAATCTCCTAAGGATGTAGATGCTTTCTTCATAATTGCACTTGCGTGTGGTCTCAAGCCAGGTCCTCAGAAATAATTACACTGAGCAATTTGAAGTTACAGACCTTCTCCACCTCTGAATCTCCGATGAGGACAGGCTCATGGACACCTGGTTTCCTCCTCCTGAAGTCAATAATCAGCCCCTTGGGTCTTGCTGACATTGAGTAAGAGGTTGTTGTTGTGGCACCACTCAGCCAGATTTTTAATCTCCCTCCGATATGCTGATTCATCATCATCTTTGATTCGGCCTACAACAGTGGTGTCATCAGCAAATCTGAATATGGCATTAGAGCAGTGCTTAGCCACACTGTCATACGTACAAAGCAAGCAGAGCAGGAAACTAAGCACACAGCCTTGTGGTGCACCTATGCTGATCGAGATCGTAGAGGAGATGTTGTTACCAATGCGAACTGACTGGAGTCTGCAAGTGAGGAGATCAAAGATCCAAAAGGAGGTATTGAGGTGAAGGTCTTGAAGCTTATTGATTAGTTTAGAGAGTATGATAGTATTGAATGCTGAGCTGCAGTCAATAAATGGCATCCAGATGTATTCACCTTTGCTATCCAGGATGTTCCAGTGTTGAGTGAAAAATCAATAAGAGTGTCTTAACCAGTAAGAGCATCTGCTGCAGACCTGTGCTCCAGTAGGCAAATTAAAGTGTAGAAGATAATAAGAGACATAGATGGAGTGGACAACCAGCACTTCTTTCCCCAGGGTGGCAATGATCAATATCAGAGGACACCATTTTAAGCAGAGTGGCGGGATGTTTAGGGAAGATGTCAAAGCTAGTTTTTTCCTTACATAGGGAGTGGTGGGTGCCTGTAACACATTGCCAGGAGGAATGGTAGAGGCAGATACAATAGGGACCTTTTAGATAGAACATGGATGAAAGAAAAATTGAGGATTATAGGTCATGTAAGAGGAAAGAAAATTGTGGAGTAGGTTATGAGGTTGGATAACATTGTGGGCAGAAAGGCTCTTACTGTGCTACTGTTCTGTGTTCTAAGAGGGCTGTGGTATTAGTGTAGAACCTAAAGCAATTGTTTATGCTTAGAAACGTTCAGAACTTAAGGTAAAGACAAAGGCAGGAAAGCAGCCAAAGGAACATACAAATTGCTGGAGGGACTCAGCAGGTCAGGCAGTGTCTATGGAGAGGAATGAACAGTTGATGTTTTGGGCCCAGACCCTTCATCAGGACATCAAAGAGAGGAAAGCACCCAAAGGAAGAGGATAGCCAGTTTAAGCTATGCCCAACCCCCAGTTCTCTGAAGTGAGGAGTTGCATCAATGTTGATTTTTGTTTTTCTCTTGTTTAATAACTGAACATGCCCCCACTCCGTGTTCCTCAGTCTACCAATGAGGCAAATCCAGGAGTACCTGAAACAACCGAGATTGTGATTTTCATAGCTCAGGTCCAAACTGGGCAGTGCAGGGCCACATTGGAAAGCGAGGTCTTCTCGAAACAAAAGAAAAATATTTGACCCTTCTTCTAGTCAATTCTTACCTCGTGAGTATTAATCAACTCCCCGACGGTTATGTAGATGACTGGTTTGCTCAGGCTGACCATTTCTGAATACTCATCCATATTAAACCTCTCCTCGGGTTCAGGGACGTTGCAGGCTGCACGGAAAAATGCTCTGGAATTCACAAAGAAAGCAAGCCCACATCAGGATAATTCTTCTTGCTCCTACCTCTCTCCTCCAATCTGCTGAAATATGGCTGCACTCGCCCACCCCAGCTTGAAATTGCAGTGGAGTAACTCTTTCCCTCTCCGTACCCTGGGGGCTGCTGCCAAGGATAAGGTTTGGGACCCGACTGGAGATCAAAGAGGAAGGTGGTAGGGGTCCGTGGCACAAGAGGCCAAGGCAGTAAGTGAGGTAAAATGGGGCAGCAAATAGGTGACCAGGCAGAAGTGCAGGCTGCTGTAAAGATTGCCCACCACACTACTCAAACTTGTATCTACATTTTTGAGGTAATGTTACCTTTCATTCACTATCGAGTTACACGATGGATGGTTGAGGGTCTGCCGAATAAAGTGAATGGTTGCTTAACGGTGTAGGGAAAGATAATGATTTTTTTTTGTAAGATCTTTGCTGATATCTGCTGGAAAGGAGCTGAACCTGGAGGGTCCACCATGCTGCTCGCACCACACTTCAGCATCTCACCTTGTGGCTATTGTCCACATACAATCGATGCGACCATGAGTTACTTCAGTTGTATAGTCCAGCTTGATGCTACACCAACATTCCCACATGGGGCAACCTTCCTCCAGTTTCGGATTCATCAAATCCAGATGCATAAGAGTTATGGAGCATGCAACTAAGCCCTCCAGTCCAATTCACCTGTGTTGACCAAGAGACTCATCTATCTTAATCTAATTTGCTTGTTTATGATACATACAGTATCTCACAGCATCTGAGCAGCACTTGAAAACTGTGGCATGGGATACTGCAGGCAGTGTACCTGAAAATGGGATTAGTAATCCAAAAAGCTCTGAAAACCTAAGTTTTTTTCGCCAACAGCTGACGACACTCAGGTGTGACGTGGCAGCACTAGCAGAGGCTGCCAGACGTCAGTTGTGGCTCAGCACTCATACTGGTTACACGTGCATTTGCTGTTTGCTGATATTTTGTGTTCACTGTTGACTTTGTGTTTAATTTCACTATGAAAATGTCAAAAAGAGCTGCAGATACCCCTATGGGTAACAATGAGAAAGAGAGAAGGAAGCATCTATCATTATCAATAACGCAGAAAATGGAGTTATTGCAGAGGCTTGATCGTGGTGTGTCTGTGCAGCGTCTTACTGAAGAATATGGTGTCAGAACTACCACTGTATATGATTTAAAGAAACAAAAAGACAAGTTACTGAAGTTTTATAGTGACAGTGACGTTCTACATTTATTCCAATAAGTCATTTACCGTGCGTTTGATTCGGTTCGTTTGAAGCTGCATATTTTTATGTTTTATTGAACATTTTTGTTGGAAATAAAATTTTTTTTTGTCATTATTCCCTAAACAATACAGTATAACAAGTAGTTACATAGCATTTACATTATATCAGGTATTATAAATAATCTAGAGATGATTTAAAGTACACGGGAGGATGTGCGTAGGTCTGGAGCTCTGCTGGGCCCTAAAGTCCACCCGCACTGAGACCGGTTAAATAAGAGACTTGAGCATACGTGTTTTTTTGGTATCCGCGGGGAGTCCCGGAACCAATCCCCCGCGGATAAGGAGGGATTCTGAAATCCGAAAAATTTTGAATTCTGAAATGCAACTGGCCCCAAGGATTTCGGATAAGGGATTGTGGACCTGTATAGATAGATTTTCAATGGCTAGTAAGGAATCAATGGGCCAAAAGACCTGTTTTGCTGGTAAATAAGAGTTGTTTCCTTATTGTTTCAGACATCATGAAAAAAAAAACAAAACAGGCATCCTGTCACTTCTTAACTGCCTGATCTCTTTGCCCAGCCACTTTTACAGATTTGTTCAATTACAATTATGGGGACAGAATATCTGTCATGTTATCTTTAAAAATATTGCTATGTAAGGGGTGGCATGGTAGTGCAATGGTTAGTATAACACTAAATTCCCACCGCTGACTGTAAGGAGTTTGTATCTTTTCACTGTGACCACATGGATTTCCTCTGGATGCTCCTGTTTCCTCCCACCTTCCAAAGGTATACATGTTAGTAGATTAATTGGGCTCAATGGACCAGAAGGACCTGTAATTGAGCTGCATTTCTAAATAAGACTAAAGAAATAGCAGACAAAGGTGAGATCCGCACTTAGGGAGATCCAACATCAAGTACACAGTATTAACAGAATCCTCAACAGCATGGAATAACAGAAGGAGTTGGGGTCCTGGTACACAGCTCTTTGAAATCTGCTGTACAGGTTGATAGGGTGGTAAGAATGGCGCATGATGTGCTTGCCTTTAATGAGTTTAAGAGTTAGGAAGTTATGCTGCAGCTTTATAAAACTGGTTAGGCTACATTTTAAGTCCTGCGTTTATTTCTGGTCACACATTATAGGAAGTATAAGGAGGCTTTGGAGCATATGCAGAAGAGGTTTATCAGGATGCTGAACAAGCTGAGGTTGTTTTACCTGGAGCAGTGGAGGTTTAAGGGAGATCTGACAGAAGTTTATGTAAAAGATGCCAGGCATAGAGAGTCAGTATCTTTTTCCCTAAATTTAAAATGACCAGTACTAGACAGCAAGAGAAAATCTGTAGATGCTGGAAATCCAAAGCAACACACACACAAAACGCTTGAGGAAGTCAGCGGGCCAGGCAGCATCTATGGAAAAGAGTAAACAGTCAATGTTTCAGGCTAAGACCCTTCATCAGGACTAGATGGCATGTTTTTAAGGTAAGGGGAAAAAGCACAAATGGGATGTGCAATTAAGTTTTTATTTTATATACACACACAGAGTTGCAGTTGGGGACGGTAATACACTGCCAGGGTGGTGGTCTAGGTAGATAGAGTGTTTAAAAGACTCTTAGATGTCAGAATCAGAATTAAGTTTATTATCACTGATATATGCCAGGAAATTTGTTTTTGCAACAGCAGTACAGTTCAATACATAAAATATAAAATTATAATAAAATACATAAAACTATAAATAAGTAGTGCAAGAATAGTGAGGTAGTGTTCATGGGTTCATTGTCCGTTCAGATATCTGATGACACAAGAACATGCAGAGAAGGGAGGGAGATTGTCGACGTGCAGGGAAGAGGGACTAGATTAATTAGAAGTCATTGTTCAGTTAGTTTCCCACAATGTGCCCTGTGCTGTACTATTTTATGTTGTGTGTGTATATATGACATTTCCCTCTGCCCATACACATTCTATCTTTCAATAACATTCAGGGACACAAACCTAGTCGCGTATCTCTCACCCAAACCCAGGAAGCTGAAAATTGGAACCCAGTCAGCCCCGAGCAACACACTCTGATCAAACTGAGACCTTCTGGCTCTGAGTGACTCAGTTAATGCACCTTTGTTTGACAGCCTGGCTGATCTGCAGCATATGAGAGGCTGTGACTGAGAGGTGCTGAGTCTCCTTCCCGACAGTCTGTTCCAGCAGCAGCTCCCTGCTGTGATCCAGCGAGAGGGCAGACTTCCCTCTCCAAACAGCCCAGCCAGCTTCAAAGGATCAGACGTTAATGTGAGTACCAACCCTCCCTTTTTGCTTTGCAGAAGTAACTAGAAAGGTAAAAGAACGTCACTGACACCCATAAGTATTCTGCTTTTAACCATTTCCAAACAGAAGAAATGCTCTTATATAGAATAATATTCATTTTTAATAAGAAGATTTTTGACAAAACATTGCAAGGTTTATTGAGCAAAGACATCATTAACGAGGGTTGGGGGTGGGTGGCATGGGATGGGGGGGCGAGTTGGGGGAAGAGCTGATGGCATTAGACCAGGAATAACAAGGAAGCCCTATTTTTTTTTTAAACAAACCTATTTTGCTAAGTCTCAAGCCACTACATTAACCACTGATTTAAAAAATATAATCTGTAAATAAAAACTGTCCATTATTAACAATTTTTAAAGTTCAGGACAATGTCAGTTTAGTAACAGATTATCAGAAAGTTTGATAAATTATATTGATCAAATCATAAAGCAGTCAATCTAATGATGCTAGTGCCTTTCAACCACTGTCCTCCCCCATTTTCCACCAGGTATGTCAGAGAGAAACACAGTATGGAAACAGGAGCATTGGCCTATTGTACCCATTTACATCAATATTGTTTTACTTTCCCCATTATCCCCCATTCTGCTCCCCAAATTATACCACTCATCTACATGCTAGAGGCTAATTATGTATTTGCCCACCAAACCATCAGAATTTCACCATGAACAACAGGAATTCTGCAGGTGCTGGAAATTCAAGCAACACACATCAAAGTTGCTGGTGAACGCAGCAGGCCAGGCAGCATCTGTAGGAAGAGGTGCAGTCGACGTTTCAGGCCGAGACCCTTCGTCAGGACTAACTGAAGGAAGAGTGAGTAAGGGATTTGAAAGTTGGAGGGTGAGGGGGAGATCCAAAATGATAGGAGAAGACAGGAGGGGGAGAGATAGAGCCAAGAGCTGGACAGGTGATAGGCAAAAGGGGATACGAGAGGATCATGGGACAGGAGGTCCGGGAAGAAAGACAAGGGGGGAGGGGACCTAGAGGATGGGCAAGAGGTATATTCAGAGGGACAGAGGGAGAAAAAGGAGAGTGAGAGAAAGAATGTGTGCATAAAAATAAGTAACAGATGGGGTACGAGGGGGAGGTGGGGCCTTAGCGGAAGTTAGAGAAGTCGATGTTCCTTAGCATCTTTCCCTCCCCCCTCTCTCTGCCTTCCGCAGGGATCGCTCCCTACACAACTCCCTCGTCCATTTGTCCCCCGCATCCCTCCCCACTGATCTCCCTCCTGGTACTTATCCGTGTAAGCGGAACAAGTGCGACACATGCCCTTACACTTCCTCCCTTACCACCATTCAGGGCCCCAAACAGTCCTTCCAGGTGAGGCTACACTTCATCTGTGAGTCGGCTGGGGTGATATACTGCGTCCGGTGCTCCCGATGTGGCCTTCTATATATTGGCGAGACCCGACGCAGACTGGGAGACTGCTTTGCTGAACATCTACGCTCTGTCCGCCAGAGAAAGCAGGATCTCCCAGTGGCCACACATTTTAATTCCACATCCCATTCCCATTCTGACATGTCTATCCACGGCCTCCTCTACCATAAAGATGAAGCCACACTCAGGTTGGAGGAACAACACCTTATATTCTGTCTGGGTAGCCTCCAACCTGATGGCATGAACATCGACTTCTCTAACTTCCGCTAAGGCCCCACCTCCCCCTCGTACCCCATCTGTTACTTATTTTTATGCACACATTCTTTCTCTCACTCTCCTTTTTCTCCCTCTGTCCCTCTGAATATACCTCTTGCTCATCCTCTGGGTCCCCCCCCCATCTTTCTTCCCGGACCTCTTGTCCCATGATCCTCTCATATCCCTTTTGCCAATCACCTGTCCAGCTCTTGGCTCCATCCCTCCCCCTCCTGTCTCCTCCTATCACTTTGGATCTCCCTCTCCCCCTCCAACTTTCAAATCCCTTACTCACTCTTCCTTCAGTTAGTCCTGACGAAGGGTCTCGGCCTGAAACGTTGACTGTCCCTCTTCCTACAGATGCTGCCTGGCCTGCTGCGTTCACCAGCAACTTTGATGTGTGTTGCTAGAATTTCATAGAAACATAGAAAATAGATGCAGAAGTAGGCCATTCGGCCTTTCGAGCCTGCACCGCCATTTATTATGATCATGGCTGATCATCCAACTCAGAACCCCGCCCCAGCCTTCCCTCCATACCCACTGATCCCCGTAGCCACAAGGGCCATATCTAACTCCCTCTTAAATATAGCCAATGTACTGGCCTCAACTGCTTCCTGTGGCAGAGAATTCCACAGATTCACCACTCTCTGAGTGAAGAAGTTTTTCCTAATCTCGGTCCTTAAAGTCTTCCCCTTTATCCTCAAACTGTGACCCCTTGTTCTGGACTTCCCCAACATCGGGAACAATCTTCCTGCATCTAGCCTGTCCAATCCGTTTAGGATTTTATACGTTTCAATCAGATCCCCCCTCAATCTTCTAAATTCCAACAAGTACAAGCCCAGTTCATCCATTCTTTCTTCATATGAAAGTTCTGCCATCCCAGGAATCAATCTGGTGAACCTTCTTTGTACTCCCTCTATGGCGAGGATGTCTTTCCTCAGATTAGGGGACCAAAACTGCACACAATACTCCAGGTGTGGTCTCACCAAAGCCTTGTACAACTGCAGTAGTACCTCCCTGCTCCTGTACTCAAATCCTCTCGCTATAAATGCCAGCATACCATTCGTCTTTTTCACCGCCTGCTGTACCTGCATGCCCACTTTCAATGACTGGTGTATAATGACACCCAGGTCTCGTTGCACCTCCCCTTTTCCTAATCAGCCACCATTCAGATAATAATCTGTTTTCCTATTTTTGCTACCAAAGTGGATAACTTCACATTTATCCACATTAAATTGCATCTGCCATGAATTTGCCCACTCACTCAACCTATCCAAGTCACTCTGCATCCTCTTAGCATTCTCCTCACAGCTAACACTGCCGCCCAGCTTCGTGTCATCCGCAAACTTGGAGATGCTGCATTTAATTCCCTCATCCAAGTCATTAATATATATTGTAAACAACTGGGGTCCCAGCACTGAGCCTTGCGGTACCCCACTAGTCACCGCCTGCCATTCTGAAAAGGTCCCGTTTATTCCCACTCTTTGCTTCCTGTCTGCTAAACAATTCTCCATCCACATCAATACCTTACCCCCAATATCATGTGCTTTAAGTTTGCACACTAATCTCCTGTGTGGGACATTGTCATTTCACCATGTTTTCCTTTACGCACTTTCTTAATAAATAAAAGCCTCTCTTTGAGATTGTTAAAAAAGAGGAGACTCGTGGGCACAAGCAAGATTCAATCACCCTAACCATTCACTTCACTCCCTGCTTGTCGAGCACTGGAAGCCAGTTCACAAGTGGCATATTCTGAGGCTATTGGAGCTCTTCTCGGTTTCCTCTCTGGGTATAGATGGCTGCTAATTGATAGGTACCATTACTAGGGAGAAGGTTCTTGGGAAACTGAAATGTTTGAAGGTAGATAAGTCACCTGGACCAGATGGTCTACATCCCAGGGTTCTGAAAGAGATGGCTCAAGAGATTGTAGAGGCATTAATAATGATCATTCAAGAATCTCTAGATTCTGGAATGGCTCCAGAATACTGGAAAATTGAAAATATCAAACCACTCTTCAAGAAGGGAGAGAGGCTGAAGAAAAGAAACTATAGCAACTCACACAAAATGCTGAAGGAATTCAGCAGGCCAAGCAGCAACTATGGAAAAAAGTACAGTTGCTCAAGGGTCTCAGCCCGAAACGTTGAGTGTGCTCTTTTCCATAGGTGCTGCCTGGCCTGTTGAGTTCCTCCAGCATTTTGTATGCTGCTTGGATTTCCAACATCTGCAGATTTTCTCTTGTTTGTGAAAAGAAACTATAGGCCAGTTAGTCTGACCTCAGTGGCTGGGAAGATGTTGGAGTTGATTATTAAGGATGTGGTTTCAGGGTACTTGCAGGCACATGATAAAATAGACCATAGTCAGCATAGTTTCCTCAAGGGAAAATCTTGCCTGACAAATCTGTTGTACTTCTTTGAAGAAATAATAAGCAGGATAGCCAGAGGAGAATCATTCGATGTTGTGTACTAGGATTTTCAGAAGGCCTTTGACAAAGTGCGGCACTTGAGGCTGCTTAAGCTATGAGACCTTGGTATTACAGTAATGTTTCTGGCATGGAGTTGTAATAAGGGGAGCATTTTCTGGTTGGCTTCTAGTGTGCACCACAAGGGTATGCATTGGGACTGATTCTTTTCATGTTATATGTCAATGATTTGGATGATGGAATAGATGGCTTTTTTGCAAAGTTTGCAGATGATATGGAGATAGTGGAAAGTCAGGTAGTTTTGAGGAAGTAGAGAGGCTACAGAAGGACTTAGATTAGGAGAATGGACAAAGAAGTGGCTGATGGAATACAGTGTCAGGAAGTGCATGGTCATGCACTTTGGTAGAAGAAATTAAAGGATTGACTATTTTCTAAATGGAGAGAAAATACAAAAAAAACTGAGGCACAGAGCGACTTGGGAGTCCTTGTGCAGGATTCCCTAAAGGTTAATTTGCAGTTTGAGCCTGTGGTGAGGAAGGCAAATGCAATGTTAGCATTTATTTCAAGAGGACTAGAATATAAAAGCAAGGATGTAATGTGGAGACTTTATAAAGCACTGGTGAGGCCTCATTTGGAGTATTGACAGCAGTTTTGGGCACCTCATCTTCGAAATGATGTGCTGAAACTGGAGAGGATTCTAAGGAGGTTCACGAAAATGATTTCAGGATTGAAAGGCTTGTCACATGAAGAGTGTTTGATGGCTCTGGGCCTGTATTCACTGGAATTCAGAAAAATGAGGGGTGACCTCATTGAAACCTATTAAATGGTGAAAGGCCTTGACAGAGTGGATGTGGAGAGGACGTTTCCTATGATGGGAGCATCTAAGAGCAGATGACACTGCCTCAGAATAGAGGGGCGTCCTTTTAGAATGGAGATGAGGAGAAATTCCTTTAGCCAGAGAGTGGTGAATCCGTGGAATTCTTTGCCATAGGCAGCTGTGGAAGACAAATCTTTAAGTATATTTAAGGCAAAGGTTGACAGATTCTTGATTGGTCAGGGCATGAAGGGATATGGAGAGAAGTCAAGAGACTGGGGCTGAAAGGAAAATTGGATCAGCCATGATGAAATGGCAGAGCAGATTCGATGGGCCAAGTGGCCTAATTCTCCTCCTATATCTTATAGTCTTATGGACCTTACTCGCACTTTGATGGGTCACAATCCCAGCTCACGCACCCTCCCTGTCTAAGTGGGTGACATACCCGTCTTTGAACCAGACTGTACCAGTTAATCTGCAGTCAGACAATAGACAATAGGTGCAGGAGCAGGGCATTTGGTCCTTCGAGCCAGCACCGTCATTCACTGTGATCATGGCTGATCATCCACTATCAGTATCCAGTTCCTGCCTTATCCCCATAACCTTTGATTCCGCTATCTTTAAGAGCTCTATCCATCTCTTTCTTGAAAGCATCCAGAGACTTGGCCTCCACTGCCTTCTGGGGCAGAGCATTCCACATATCCACCACTCTCTGGGTGAAAAAGTTTTTCCTCAACTCCGTTCTAAATGGCCTACCCCTTATTCTTAAACTGTGGCCTCTGGTTCTGGACTCACCCATCAGTGGGAACATGCTTCCTGCCTGCAGCATGTCCAATCCCTGAATAATCTTATATGTTTCGATAAGATCCCCTCTCATTGTTCTAATTTCCAGTGTATACAAGCCCAGTCGCTCCAATCTTTCAACATATGACAGTCCTGCCATCCTGGGAATTAACCTTGTAAACCTACGCTGCACTCCCTCAATAGTAAGAATGTCCTTCCTCAAATTTGGAGACCAAAACTGCACACAATACTCCAGGTGTGGTCTCACCAGGGCCCTGTACAACTGCAGAAGGACCTCTTTGCTCCTATGCTGAACTCCCCTTGTTATGAAGGCCAACATGCCATTAGCTTTCTTCACAGCCTGCTGTACCTGCATGCTTACTTTCAGTGACTGATGTACAAGAACACCTAGATATCGTTGTACTTTCCCTTTTCCTAACTTGACTCCATTTAGATAATAATCTGCCTTCCTGTTCTTGCCACCAAAGTGGATGACCACACATTTATCCACATTAAACTGCATCTGCCGTGCATCTGCACACTCACCCAACCTGTCAAGTCACCCTGCTTTCTCATAACATCCTCCTCACATTTCACAATGCCACCCAGCTTTGCGTAATCTGCAAATTTGCTAATGTTACTTTTAATCCCTTCAGCTAAATCATTAATGTATATTGTAAACAGCTGCGGTCCCAGCGCTGAACTCTGCGGTACCCCACTGGTCACTGCCCGCCATTCCAAAAGGGGCCCGTTAATCGCTACTCTTTGTTTCCTGTCAGCCAGCCAATTTTCAATCCATGTCAGTACTCTGCTCCCAATACCATGTGCCCTAATTTTGCCCACTAATCTCCTATGTGGGACTTTATCAAAGGCTTTCTGAAAGTCCAGGTACACTACATCCACTGGCTCTCCCTTGTCCATTTTCATAGTTACATCCTCAAAAAATTCCAGAAGATTAGTCAAGTACGACTTCCCCTTCGTAAATCCATGCTGACTTGGACCGATCTTGTTACTGCTATCCAAATGTGTCATAATTTCATCTTTTATAATTGACTCCAGCATCTTTCCCACCACTGACATCAGGCTAACCGGTCTACAATTCCCTGTTTTCTCTCTCCCTCCTTTCTTGGACCGAGATAGTGGACTGAGAGACAGTGTAAGCATCACTAGTACACAATCATCTCATCATCTTCACAATGATGTTTTGCCTTAACTATGGAAAATTGCCAGTTGCATTTCCCACTTTACAGTCAGTGACTGATACTGTAAATTGCCAAGTCTATGTGGCTTGGCTTATAAAGACATTGTTTCAAAATTCCAGTGATCTATATACAATTCCAAACTCCGGGCATTGTGTAGAGTTTGCATGTTCTCCATGACTGCTTGGGTTTGCCCTGTGTGTTCCAGTTTCTTACAGCACAGAGAAAGGCCCTTGAGCCCATCTAGTCTGCCTACTTCCAGTAACCTGCACCTGGACCACAGTTGTCCATACCCCTCCCATCCATGTAGCTATCAAAATTTGTCTTAAATGTTGAAATTGACCATACATCCACCAGTTGCAACTCCCTTATCGTGTGGAAAACTGGTGGGAGCTGATGGGATCGTGGAGGGTTGGATAACATAGTACCAATGGGTGCTCTGTGGTCAGCACAGAATTGGTGGGCTTGAAGGGTCTATTTCTGTGTTGTATGATTTTCAGAAGGCCTTTGACAAGGTGTCACACATGAGGCTACTTAACAAGATAAGAGCCCATGGAATTAAGGGAAAGTTACATATGTGGATAGAGCGTTGGCTGATTGGCAGGAAACAGAGAGTGGGAATAAAGGGATCCTATTCTGGTTGGCTGCCGGTTACCAGTGGTGTTCCACAGGGGTCCGTGTTGGGGCCGCTTCTTTTTACATTGTACATCAATGACTTGGATTACGGAATAGATGGCTTTGTGGCTAAGTTTGCTGACGATACAAAGATAGGTGGAGGGGCCTGTAGTGCTGAGGAAACGGAGAGTCTGCAGAGAGGCTTGGATAGATTGGAAGAATGGGCAAAGTAGTGGCAAATGAAATACAATGTTGGAAAGTGTATGGTTATGCACTTTGGCAGAAGAAATAAACGGGCAGACTATTATTTAAATAGGGAAAGAATTCAAAGTTCTGAGATGTAATGGGACTTGGGAGTCCTCGTACAGGATATCCTTAAGGTTAACCTCCAGGTTGAGTCGGTAGTGAAGAAGACGAATGCAATGTTGGCATTCATTTCTAGAGGAATAGAGTATAGGAGCAGGGATGTTATGTTGAGGCCCTATAAGGCGCTGGTGAGACCTCACTTGGAATATTGTGGGCAGTTTTGGTCTCCTTATTTAAGAAAGGATGTGTTGACGTTGGAGAGGGTACAGAGAAGATTCACTAGAATGATTCCAGGAATGAGAGGGTTAACATATGAGGAACGTTTGTCTGCTCTTGGACTGTATTCCTTGGAGTTTAGAAGAATGAGGGGGGACCTCATAGAAACATTTCGAATGTTGAAAGGCATGGACAGAGTGGATGTGGCAAAGTTGTTTCCCATGATGGGGGAGTCTGGTACGAGAGGGCATGACTTAAGGATTGAAGGGTGCCCACTCAGAACAGAAATGTGAAGAAATTTTTTTAGTCAGAGGGTGGTGAATCTATGGGATTTGTTGCCACGGGCAGCAGTGGAGGCCAAGTCATTGGGTGTATTTAAGGCAGAGATTGATAGGTATCTGAGTAGCCAGGGCATCAAAGGTTATGGTGAGAAGGCGGGGGAGTGGGACTAAATGGGAGAATGGATCAGCTCATGATAAAATGGCGGAGCAGACTCGATGGGCCGAATGGCCGACTTCTGCTCCTTTGTCTTATGGTCTTATTTCCTGACATGTCCAAAGTTGCTACACAAGTGCAAGCTGCGGTTGAGAGGTCAGCTTGTATTATCGATACCAAAAGACCTTTGGCCGCTGGACTTCGAAGCAGGCTCAAATCCAGCTGGCTCCTTGCATGCTTTCCATCCATGCTGGGTTGAGCATCGAGCTAGCAACTCTGCCTTGGAAACAAAACAGACAAAAATACTGAAAAAAGGGCAAGGTTGCTGCCCGATGCGCGGAAAGGAACAAGAAAGGACGTTGTATAGGTGCAGGGTGGTGTTGAAAGAAGTTCAGATTCCACCATTAAACTCCAGGATGAGACTGGCACACAATAAAAGTGGTGATAAAATTCATCTCCTGGCCACAGAGAAAAGGTGGAAATAAAACAGTCCTCTATTGTACCTGGAAAGTTTGGGTGGTGGGGTGGGGGGGGGGGGGAGATGCATACAATAGAAAGGGGTTCCAGTGGAGATCAACTACGGTACAAGTACAGGACACACACACACACACACACACACACGCACAGAGAAGAAAACAGATGCTTTGGGGACAAAGTGTAATACTGAAATACCTCAGTAGGTCAAGCAGCATCTGCAGAGGCAAAAGGAATGTGTTGGTGTTTCAGGTCCAATCTCTGTATTGAGATTGTGTATGTGGGAGGGGGGCAAATAGTCAGTTGATGCAAGTGTGGGCGTAGGTTGGTAGGTGAGAGGTGGAATCAGGCGAGGAGAGTAGTAATGGGCAGATGGAGCCAGGCTGGTCTGAAAAAGGTGAACAGTGGTAAAGAGAACGTGGGAGGACTGGAGAGAGTGAGAAAGGAACACTAGGGGTGTGTGTTACCGGAAATCAGAAGCTGATATTCATTCCATTGGGTTGTAAGCTAACCAAGTGGAATATTAAGTGCGGTGCCTGTGGTTAGCGTTAAGCCTCACAGTGGCAGTGAAGGCGGCCTGAGGATAGACAGGTTGGTGCGGGAAAAGGAAGAGGAACTGGCAACTTGCTCCAAGCTGCTCTCTGCAGATTTAAACACAAGAGATTCTGCAGATGCTGGAAATCCGGAGTATCACACTCAAAGTGCTAGAAGAACTGAGCAGGTCAGGCTGCACCTATGAAGAAAAATAAACAGTCCACGTTTTGGGTTGAGACCCTTCGTCAGGACTCTGTTTATTTACTCTTTACCTCTGTTACAATCGCTCTACTCTTCTAAATCTCAAATCTGCAGAATGATTTGATCGAAACACTGAAGACCACAGGACGGGAAGAATCAACACTCGGACTATACAGTAGAAAGAAATAAGTGAGAAGATGAGACCTGAATCTCTCCTGGGACCGCAACAAGTAGTCGTTCATGGTACACAGCTGAGCACTCTCTCCCTCGAAGATCTTGCTGGAGGCGGCCAGCTGGAGCAGTTTTGCGATGGAGCCCAGGTTGCGGCGGTGGTCTGTGTGGAGCCCCCCTCCCACTGTGACATCGATGATGTCGAACCCATCTGGGGCCACGATGGCAGGGTTCATGTAGCGATAGTACAGGAGGTTCCCAACCACCTGCAACAACAGGAGAGGTGCTTAGCGTCTGGGATGGAATGACATACACTTGCAAAATCACAGGTGATACAAATACTCCACGAGTCATTCAACCCTCTTGTTCACACACGACGTTCCCTGACGTTCACATACAGACACACTTTATAGGGTGGCATAAGACCCCATAACCCAAAGATGAAGCCAACTGGAGCAGTGTTCCCATGGAAATCCAGTTATCTGGTTATTAATTCCCTGAAAGAGGCCACACAAATTGATCAGATAGTCAAGGTTCTGACCTCAAGAGTGAGGAGGTTATGTTGTAGCCTTATAAACTCTAATTATGAACAAAAGAGACTTTGCAGATGCTGTTAATCCAAAGCCACACACACAAAATGCTGGAGGAACTCAGCAGGTCATGCAGCATCTATGGAGAGGAAACAGATAAGTGTTTTGGGTTGAGACCTTTCATCAGGGTCTCAGCCATTTTGGCTTCTTCACTCCTTTCTTTCCTGTCGTGAAGGGTGTCGGCCCAAAATGTCAACAGTTTATTCCTCGCTGTAAATGCTGCCTGACCTGCTGAGTCCCCCAGCACTCTGAGAGTAAAAGTCTGATTAGCTGCATCTAGAGTAGTGCATTCAAATCGCTCCATTATAGGAAGGATGTGGAGGCTTTGGAGAGGGTGCTGTATATGTTTACCAGGAAACTGCCTGAATTAAAAGGTAGGTGCTATAAGGACAGGGTGGACAAACTAGAGCTGCTTCAAGTGGCAGAGGCTGAAAGTTTATAAAATTATGAGAGGTGTAGATAGAGGATACAGCTGGTACCCTTCTCCCAGGATCAAAGTGTCTAATACTATAGGGAAGGCATTTAAAGTGAAAGGGGGTAAGTTCAGGGAAGTGTGAGGCAAGTTTCTTTCTTGTTTTATACAGAGTGCCAGGTGCCTGGAATATGCTGCCAGCAGTGGTGATGGAGACAGATATGATAGAAATGTCTAAGAACCTCTCAAACACAGACCATGTGCAGACAAAGGATGAGATGTGATTAACTTAATTAGTTCAGCACAGCACCGTGTTCCAAAGGGTCTTTTCCTGTGTGGTACTGTTCTATGTTCCATGACTGGCTCAGACAGAACCTTTCTCCCCAAACCAAGGCAATCTATTCACTGGTCTACCACTCAAAGCATAAATAGCTTCAAACCAGCTCTTCCCAAATGGACACTGAGGTTTCCCACTCTGAGCCTTGGCCTCCTGCCTTGGAATCAACCGCTAGCAACTACTGGCTGGTGCTGCAGGGCAAGGTGGAACATGGCAGTGACACTAAGCCTCTTTATTCCCACTGTTGAGATCTTACCTTGAGCAATTCCTCTTCGGTGGCACCAGGGAACTTCTCCCTCAGTGAGCTCTTCAACACTTTTGCAGTGTATCGCATGCCGTACCTCATTCCAAGTGACAGGAAGATAATAAAGATTAGACAAATTCATCATCATACAGCCTGTGTCATCTCTTTCACTTGTTTGGTCAATATCTTCCACCTCCAACTGTTTTTTTTTTGAAGTTTCTATCCAACTCCCTTTCTAAAAGAGTTAGTATTGATCTGCTCTCTCATATCATGTGGAAAAAAGCTCTTCAGCCCAACTCATCCATGCTAATACAGATGCCCATCTAAGCCAGTCTCACATTCCTCTAACGCTTTGTATCTGTGCAAATGTCTCTTAAATGTGGTTATTGTACAAAGTGTAAAGTAAATTTTATTATCAAAGTACATATATGTCACCATGTACAACCCCGAGATTCATTTTCTTGGGGCATACTCAACAAATCCATAGAATAGTAGCTATAACAGAATCAATGAACAACTGCCAACTAGGGCTTTCAGCTAGAGTGCAAAAGACAACAAACTGTGCAAATACAAAAAGAAACAATACAATAAATAAGCAATAAATATTAAAAACATGGGAAGAAGAGTCCTTGAAAGTGAGTGAGAACATTTCAATGATGGGGTGAGTGAAGTTGAGCAAAGTTATCCCCTTTGATCAAGAGCCTGATGGTTGACGGGTAGTAACTGTTCCTAAACTTGGTGGTGTGAGTCCTAAGATTCTTGTACCCTCTTCCTGATGGCAGCAGCAAGAAGGGAGCATGTCCTGGGTGGTGGTGGTCCCAGATGATGGATGCTGCTTTCCAGCGATAGTCTTTCATATAGGTGTGCTCAATGGTTGGGAGGGTTTTAACCTGTGATGGACTGGTCTGTATCCACTCCTTTTTGTAGAATTTTGGTAGCTGCTTCAACCGCTTCCTTTGGTGGCTTGTCCATATACTGACCACCTTCTATGTGAAATTACCTCTTTAAATTACCCTTTAAAATCTTTCCCCTCCCATTGCCATCCAGTTTTAGAACCCCCTCCCCAGGAAGAAGACTGACCATCCACCTTGTCTACTCCCTTTGTGGTTTAAAAAATCTCCACAAGGTCACTGCTCTGTCACCAGCACTTCAAGAAATAAAGTCCTCACTCAACCTCTCCCTTTAACTGGGTCCCTCGAGTCCTGGGAACATTCTCATATGTTGTCTTTTCACTCTTACCTAAAGATTTCTTTCCCATTATAGGACAACCAAACCCGTATACCATATGCCAAGCTGGCCATTTGGCCCCTCAAGCCTACACAGCCACTCAGCATCATCAATGTTCTCGTACATTAAGTCCACCTTCTCATCCTGCGTTTCCCTTAGTTCTCAAAATCTGGCAAGCTCAGCCTTACATTCACCGACCCAGCTGCACAGCTATCTGGTATACATTCCAAAGACTGACAGAGTTCCCCTTATCTATGTCCTAAGTGGCTGATCCCTTTCCCATCTGTGGGATCACTTCAGGTCAGAAACCGCAGGCAGAGCAGAGGAATTTTATTCAGTATTCCAGCAAAAACACATCCCTTATCTAACATTTTTTTTGTCTATAATTGGAATCAGTTTATTATTGTCACATGTACCGAGACACAGTGAAAAATATATCTTCATACTGTTCATAGAGATCAAATCATTACAATGCATTGAGGTAGGACAAGGGAAAACAATAACAATTCAGAATAAAGTAACAGCTACAGAGAAAGTGCAGTGGGGGTAAAATAAAGTGCAAGACCATAACAAGGTAGATTGGGAGGTCAAGAGTCTATCTCATCACACTAGGGAACCAACATTTTGCAGGGTAGAAGCTGTCCTCGAGCTTGGTGGTACATGCTTTCACATATATCTCTTGCCTGATGAGAAGGAGGAGAAGAGGAGAGAGAATGCTCTGGGTGGGTGGGGTCTTTGATTGCGCTGTCTGCTTTACTGAGGCAGTGAGAAGTGTAGATAGAGTCCACTGGGGAGGAGGTTGGTTTAAGTGTCTTGCCTGGGTACTGATCATCTGTTCAATGACATCAGCCATGGTTCAGCTCCGAACTAGCTTTATGGGCTCAATCCTGCTCTAGAAAATAGACTCAAATCTCTGGTGGCAGTACTGAGGCACCTTCTCTTGATGTGTTAAACTGCTCCCTATCAGTCTCTTTCAGGTGAGTACTGAAAAACTCCATTACACTACTGACTGACATTATTCAGATATAATAAACATGAGAAAGTCTGCAGATGCTGGATATCCAAAGCAAGACACACAAAATGCTGTGGGACCTTAGCAGGCCAGGCAGCATCTATGGAAATTAATAAACATTCGACATTTTGGGCCCAGACCATTCTTCAGGACTCAAGATGGTTCAAGAATGATGAATTTCTAGCTATTTTTTTTAGATTGGGGCTCTGTTTCATTACATTACAAAGTAGTACTTTAGAGTAATGTATACACACTTTAATAATAAATGTACTTTGAACTTTGAGTCATAGAGTCAGCAGAGAAACATGTCTTTCAGCCCATCTAGTCCATGCCAAATTATTAATCTGCCTTGTCCCATCAACCTGCAACCAGACCACAGCCTTCATACTCCTCCATTGATCAGGGTCAACCATGGATGTTGTGTCCTAGGTGCCTATGTAAGCCAGAGTTGTATGATATGGAGTGCAAGCTGTTGCCCATGCAGCAGGCTCTCCCACCCTCACCCACAGCTGATGAATCCACAGGAACGGCAGAGACTAATACAGTTTGGCAACAGCGGCATTACAGGAGTTGCCAGTCAGCATTGAACTGCCTTAGGGACTCCAGCTCCAGATTTTTCATCAGGGTTTATTCCTGAAGCCTTCCCCATGAGTGGGTATAGCCATAAGGCAGCAGAGATTTGAATTCAGAGTTTTCCTTTTCCTAGATGGGCTGCCAACCATGGCTGACAAACCCAAACTGCCTGAAGCAACTAGTTTGAAGTCGGCAGTACTCCACTTTTGCCCCTTCTTCTGTCAGCAGAAACATTTCTGCCGGGTTTAGTAGATAAGCCACACTTGAAGACCAGGAGCTGGACTTCGTTCTCAGAGGCTATTTGAGACACACACCACTGGGAGCATTTGAGAGGTAGAGGGCACTTATCCCCAATACTACCCTAGCTATGATAACCTTAAGGAACCATACATATCCAAATTTCTCTTGAAAGTTGAAATTGAACCCAAATCCAGTTCTCAACATCTTCTGAGTGAAGAAATTCCCCCTCATTTTGCCCTTAAACTGGGGAACTCTAAACCTGTGACTTCTCACCCAATCTCAGTGAAAAAAGCCTGCCTTAGTATTAATACTAGTGATGCCCCCCCAATTTTGTATACTCCATCAATTCTCCCCCATTTTAATTGCTGAATGTTCTGAAGTTGCAAAAGGTGTCACATTGATGCACATTTTTAATTTTGCAAAGGTTGGTGCTGGGCTCAGCAGTGGGGAAATAATAAATCCTGCTCTTTAGCAGCCAGGTCACAAGGCAGAACGGGAGTCTGACTGGAGGAAACGTCACTGAGTACTTACGGTATCTTGTCCACAGAGGATATGATGGCATTGAGGAACTTGTCAGTGGCAGTCCGCAGATGGCGGATGGATATATCGAGTCTTCGCTGGACTTCCTGGTGGGTCAGGGCTTGGTCTGCCGTCACCTCATATGGCAAGTTACTGTGGAAAAGAAAAATGCAAGGATGCAATCTGCTGTCACCAGGCACAAAAGTTCTTAGAACTTCTAGTGAAATTGGAGAAAATCGCATGGAAGGCATTCAAGGATGTTGTTGAAAATTTTCTTGGCAACTACAGAGCACCAAACTTTATACAGCTGGTTGACAACATGCTTCAGGTATACAAAATCACGAAGTGCAACTTGTCACTAAAGATTTATTTTCTGCAGTCTCATTTAGATTTCTCCCTTGTTAATGTTGGTGCTGTCAGTGACGAGCATGCTGAAAACTTTCACCAAGACATTGTGGACATGGGGAAAGAGCATCAGGGCAACTGGAATCCATCAATGCTGGCTAATTATTGTTGGACTTTTAAGCGAGAAGCTTCAGACACTGAGTACAAACAAAAATCATTAAAAAAAATATATTTTTAGCTTAGTTGAACTATTGCAAAACATCATCACTGTTATGCAATTAAACACATTATAGTCAATAAAAGTTAATTTCTTGTTTCTCCAAATCCCTACGTGCTACAAGTAGTCTGAAATTGTATGTGTGTTCAGCTTCAAGTAGACTATCATAATCACAGAAATGCCTGAGGAAGCAACACTTCCAAAAAATTTGATGTCCAGCTCTCATATCTGGAGTGAATCGGATGAGATGCAATGGGAAGTTATCTGTACAGATGTCCCAATAGTCTGTTGCTTAATAGCAGGGGCAACCTCCCACCTACGGTTAGTACTCTTCATGGACAAAAGCCAGCTGGTGGGACCCTGTATGTCAGAGGAGGTCATTGAACATAGAACATTGCAGCACAGTACAGGCCCTTCAGCCCACACTGTGCCAACCTTTTAACCTACTTTAAGATTGATCTAACCTATCCTTCCCACATAGCTCTCTATTTTTCTGTCATCCATGTGCCTGACAGTCTCTTAAATGGCTAATATATCTGCCTCTACTACCGCCCTCAGTTCATTCCACACACGCACCAGTCCCTCGGTACAATGAGAAACTGCTGCAGAAAAATACTTCTGGAAGATTTAAAACAAAAAATCGACTGCATTAAAGTCAGGAACTATGAATAACGTGGGCACAGAGTTCAAAACAACAGGGGAGAACTACATTTGCTGGTAAGGTAGGCCAAATTTAAAAGTGGACAGGTCATCAGTCCTACCCATCCCCCATTTCCAGCTCTAGCTTCCACTTAAATCAAATCACTATGCAGCAGCTTATCCTGAAGTTTTGTTATTATAAAAGAGAGTTGGCTCACATTAAAAGACATGGGCACCAACTGGGCCTCCTTCCATCCTCCACCTGATCCCTGTGCCCACCTCATCTCCACCAACGCTTGGACTGAGGAGAACAAGATTGGAACAGCCACACACAAATGCTGTGGGGAATACTTGGCTACTGACACATGATTAAACATTCCACAATGGATGCAATAGCTTTAGTGATTTTCTGTCATGTGTAGTCTCAGTAGGAGCTGTAATTGATAGCAGCGAGCAACTGGGGTGAGGGTCAGAAATACCAGATTGCTACAGCGTCTCCAACAGCACTAACATTATAATCAATAGATCTGATTTTTAAAGTTCACGTGGGTAATTTGACCATCATTCTTTGTTTCCTAATTTGCTCTGCTGAGTCTACTTCACATAACAAATACTCCATCTGCGCAGGGAATCAAGGAAGGAAGCTCTGAACAGGCAACTCATTCAAATCTGAACTGGTCCTTGCTAAATTCCTGCAAAGAACTACTCTGCAGATTTGACAGATTTAATTATGCCATTAAGTCAAGGGAGCAGACATGAACTATACTGGCCCTGCCTGGGCAAGGAAAGGCCCAAATGTGCCCAAGAATGAAGAGACCAACTGTGTGTCACAGTAGAAAAGGCTCAAAGGTGTGCAGTGGTTGCTCATTCTGGACCTCACCTTCTCTGCCCAGTCTGGCTCTCCATCTGGTTCACCCAGCTCTTGTAGATGTCGACAGGGTCGGTTTTGATACTTAGGGTTTTGTCCTGCAGAATCTCTTTGATGACCAGCCCCAGGATCTCTCGTAGGGCGTTCTGCCCGCGGATATTACGGTAAAAGCTCACCACGAGCTTGGTTACCGTGGGGTTTCCAGTTACAATCTCATGGACTTGGTCAACCTTCGACCTGCAAAGTAAGAGAAGGAAGAGCGTTGAAGTACAGAGACACAAGTTGGAAGAGGTTTTTCTATCAAATTTCCCTTCAAATTGATTAGGCATCTCCACAGCAACATTCATACTGTGGTCAGGATACCCTGAAGTACTTCGAGTACACTCTGTGGCCACTTTATTCAGTAACTCCTATTCGTAGTCTTCTGCTGCTGTAACCCATTCACTTTAAGGTTTGACATGTTGTGCACTCAGAGATGCCCTTCTGCACACCACTGTTGTAATGCATGCTGATTTGAATTACTTTTGCCTTCCTGTAAGCTTGAACCAGTCTGGTCATTCTCCTCTGATCTATCTCATTAACAAGGTGTTTGCCCACTGAACTTACAGTGGAGTAAAAAGCTTTAGCATGTAGATATTAAGGAAGAGGATGTACTGGAGCTTTTGGAAAGCATCAAGTTGGATACCAGGACCAGATGATCATATACCCCAGGCTACTGCGGGAGGTGAGGGAGGAGATTGCTGAGCCTCTGGTGATGATCTTTGCATCATCAATGGGGACGGGAGAAGTTCTGGAGGATTGGAGGGTTGCGGATGTTGTTCCCTTGTTCAAGAAAGGGCGTAGAGATAGCCCAGGAAATAATAGACCAGTGAGTCTTACTTCTGTGGTTGGTAAGTTGATGAAAAAGATCCTGAGAGGTAGAATTTATAACCATTATAATATGATTAGGAATAGTCAGCATGGCTTTGTCAATGGCATGTCGTGCCTTACTAGACTGATTGAATTTTCTGAGGATGTGACTAAACACATTGATGAAGGTAGAGCAGTAGATGTAGTGCATATGGATTTCAGCAAGGCATTTGATAAGGTACCCCATGCAAGGCTTATTGAGAAAGTAAGGAGGCATGGAATCCAAGGGGACATTGCTTTGTGGATCCAGAATTGGCTTGCTCACAGAAGGCAAAGAGTGGTTGTAGACGGGTCATATTCTGCATGGAGGTCAGTGACCAGTGGTGTGCCTCAGGGATCTGTTCCGGGACCCCCCTACTCTTCGTGATTTTTTATAAATGACCTGGATGAGGAAATGGAGGGATGGATTAATAAATTTGCTGATTTCAAAAAGGTTGGGGGTGTTGTGGATAGTGTGGAGAGCTGTCAGAGGTTACAGCAGTTCATTAATAGGATGCAAAACTGGGCTGAGAAGTGGCAGATGGAGTTCAACGCAGATAAGTGTGAGAAGGTTCATTTTGGTAGGTCAAATATGATGGCAGAATACAGTATTAATGGTAAGACTCTTGGCAGCGTGGAGGATCAGCGGGATTTTGGGGTCCGAGTCCATAGGACACTTAAAGCTGCTGCACAGGTTGACTCTGTGGTTAAGAAGGCATACGGTGCATTGGCCTTCATTAATCTTGGGATTGAGTTTAAGAGCCGAGGGGTTATGTTGCAGCTCTATAGGACCCTGGTCAGACCTCACTTCGATTACTGTGCTCGGTCCTAGTCGCCTCACTACAGGAAGGATGTGGAAACCGTAGAAAGGATGCAGAGGAGATTTACAAGGATGCTGCCTGGATTGGAGAGCTTTGCTTATGAGAATAGGTTGAGTGAACTCTGCCTTTTCTCCTCCGCGCGACAGAGGATGAGCGGTGACCTGATAGAGGTGTATAAGACGATGGGAGGTATTGATTGTGTGGATAGTCAGAGGCTTTTTCCCAGGGCTGAAATGGCTAGCACGAGGGGTCAAAGTTTAAAGGTGCTTGGACGCAGGTACAGAGGAGATGACAGGGGTAAGTTGTTTTTTCTTTAAATGCACAGAGTGGTGAGTGCGTGGAATGGGCTGCCAGCAACAATGGTGGAGGCGCATACGATAGGGTCTTTTAAGAGACTCCTGGATAGGTACATGGAGCTCAGAAAAATAGAGGGCTATGGGTAATCCTAGGTAATTTCTAAGGTAAGGACATGCTCGGCAAAGCTTTGTGGGCCGAAGGTCCTGTATTGTGCTGTAGGTTTTCTATGTTTCTAATTGCCGCTCACTAGATGTTTTTGTTTTTCACACCATTCTCTAGTCTAGATTGTTGTGTGTGAAAATCTCAGGAGATCACAGTTTCAGAGATACTCAAACCACCCCATCTGGCACCAATGATCATTCCACGGTTAAAGTCACTTAGATCATATCTCATTCCTATTCTGATGTTTGGTCTGAACAACAACTAAACTTCTTGATGTCCATATGCTTTTATGTATTGAGTTGCTGCCATATGATTGTCCGATTAGATATTTGCATTAACAAGCAGGTGTACAGGTATAGCTAATAACGTGGCCACTGAGTGTACAGTTGTCATAAAATAGGAACTGCTATGTGCAGTGAACTCCTACAATCGGCAACATAAATATAGCCTGATGTCAAAAGCAGAACATGCTGGAAGTACTCTGGTCAAAAAATGAGGCAGATGCTGCCCAGCATGCTGAGTATCTCAGCAATTCTCTATTTTGTTTCAGATTTCCACTATCTGAAGTATGTTGCTTTTCTAATGATGACCAGTGGTCATGTAGTCAAAGAGCAATACAGCATGAATACAGGCCCTACTGCCCAACCAATCCATTTCAATCACAGTGCCCAACCAGCTAGTTTCAATTTCCTGTGTTCGGTCCATATCCTACCCCTCCATCTACATATCCAAGTGCTTCTTAAATGATACTATTGTACCTGTCACAACCACTTCCTCTGGCACCTTGTTCAATTTTGTCGTCATCGTGGGTATCTCTCGAGGTTGAGGATGATGGTCTTCGTTCTGTTGATCTACTTATGGGCTCTCAAGTGGCTTATGCGTCCAATCTTGGCTTTGAAAGTTCTTGCGCATTCAGGACAGGTAGTTCCAGATGGCAGATCGGGCTTTGGTTGTTGCTGCCTCTTTTTCCATTTTCTTCTCTTCTCTTCTAATTGTGCAGATCTGTCGGCTTCGAAAGTTGCTGTTCCTTCTCGGATGATGGCTTGCCAGAGTTTCCTGTTCTTGGCATTGGTTTCCCAATTGTTGATGTCGATGTTACATTTCTTCATGTTGGTTTTTAAGACGTCTTTGAATCTCTTCTGTTGTCCGCTTCTTTTACGGTTGCCTTCTTTAAACTGGGAGTAGAAGATTTGTTTCGGCAGACGTTCGTCTTTCATCTGAACAACATGACTGCTCCATCTTAGTTGGTTCTTGATGACATAGGCTTCAATGCTTGTTGTTTTTGCTTCATTTAGCACACTGATGTTGGTTCTTCTCTCTTCCCAGCTGATATTTAAGATGTTTTGAAGACAGCGTTGATGGAACTTTTCAAGTGCCTTCAGATGTCGTCGGTATGTTGTCCAGGTTTCTGATGCATACAGGAGCGTTGGGATTACTGCTGCTTTGTACACTATCATTTTGGTGTCTGTTTGGATGTCACGATCATGAAAGACTCTTGTTCGGAGACGTCCGAAAGCTGCCACTTCCTCTGGCACCTCATTCAATGTACTCACTGTCCTCTGTGTGAAAAAGTTACTCCTCAGATCCCGTTTAAACCTTTTCCCTCTCATCCCCCAAACCCATGCCCCTACTTTTGGGCTCTCCTATCTTGGGGAAAAGACTTCTACCTTATCTACAGTAACCTCTTAATTTTAAACTCCTCCCTAAGGTCGGCCCTTATTCTCCTATGTTCCAAGGAATAAAATTTAGTCTGGCCAATCTTTCCCTATAACCTGGCAATATCCTCAAATCTACTCTGCACTAATTCCAATTTGACCATGTCTTTGCTAATAACAATTCAAGGGATAAATGTCAGCCTAGCGCAGTGCCAATCTTCTTCCATCAGTCTCATGAAATCAAGAGTTCAAAAAACACAGAAGTTCCTGCAGATGCTGTAAGTCTTGAAAAACATAACACAAAATGCTGGAGGAATTCAGCGCGTCAGGCAGCATCTATGTAGGGAAATAAGCATTTTCTGTGTGTTGCTCAGAGTTCAAACAAATACATTTGTAAGTGAAGGAGGGAACTAGAAGAAAGAACCCACCTTCATTTTCCATCAGAAGTAGCACCTCTGACAGTGTAGGGCTCTCTCAGTACTGCACTAGAGGATGTTAGTCTATATTACTTTGCACATCACTGGGATCCCATGACCTCAATCTCAAAGGCAAGGGTTCTTAGAAGTGAACATCATCAATGGCCTGTCCTGGTCCAACCACGTTGATGTCACAGCCAAGAAAGCTCACCAATGCTTTTACTCCCTCAGGAGGTTAAAGAAATTTGGCATGTTCATGTTCATACTTAACAATTTTAAATTGATGCACCATAGAAAACACCCTATTCAGTTGCCTCATGGCTTGGTATAGTAATTGCTCTCCTGTAACCACAAGAAACTGCAGAGCTGTGAACACATAAGTTGTGGAAACCAGCTTTCCCCTATGGACTCTGTCAAGACTTTGCTGCCACAATAAAGCAGCCAACATAATCACCCACCCCCAGACATTCTTTCTTCTCCCCCTCCCATCGCGCAGAAGATATAAAGGCCTGAAAGTGTGTACCACCAGACTCAAGGACAGCTTCTATCCCAGTGTTATTAGAATCTTAAATGGATATTTTTAATGATAAAAATTGACTTTTCACCTCATAATCTATTTCGTTATGATCCTACACCATTTTTCCTGTACTACACTGTAGCTTTTACACTTTATTCTGCATTCTGTTACTATTTTATCTTAATGCACTGTGTAATGACTTGATCTGTATGAACAGTGTGAAGAACCAGCTTTTCACTGTATCTTGGTACATCTGACAATAGTAAATCAATTCCAATATGACAACTGTCACATAAGATAGTTGAACTGAGACATGATTTGCTCAGTAAATGACAGGGCCTTGGGGAGTGCTGTAGTTCAGAGCTACCTGGTGGCCTGAAAGTGGTGACACAGATTGATAGAGTAGTGAAGGTGTTTGGCATTCTTCCCTTCATTATATGGCGCACTGAGTACAGAAGTTCGGTCACCAGGTTACAGCTGTACTGGACCACACCTGGAACAACGTGCGTTTTTCCGAACCAGAATCAAGTTTATTATCACCAGCACATGTTGTGAAATTTGCTGTTTTGCAGCGGCAGTACATTGCAATAGGTAATAAAAACTATAAATTTCAACAAGTACATAACAAAATGAGTAGTGCAAAAACAGTGGAAAAAAAAGACAGGAGGAAATCTGCAGATGCTGGAAATTCAAGCAACATACATGAAAGTTGCTGGTGAACACAGCAGGCCAGGCAGCATCTCTAGGAAGAGGTACAGTCTTAGGTAGTGTTCATGGGTCCATTGTCTATTCAGAAATCTGATGGCAGAGGGGAAGAAGCTGTTCCTGAAACAATGAGTGCCTTCAGGCTCCTGTACCTCTTTCTAGCAACGAGGAGCGAGCATTGTCCTGGGTGACGGAGGTCCTTAATGACGGACACCATCTTTTTGAGGCATCGACATTTGAGGACATCCTCTATACTGGGGAAGTTAGTTCCCATGATGGAGTTGATGGAGCAGCTTTATCTGATCCTGTGCAGTGTCCCCTCCATACCAGACTGCGATACAACCAGTTGGAATGCTCTCTACAGTATATGTGTAGGAATTTGTGAGTGCCTTTGTTGACATACCAGTTCTCTTCAAACTCCTACTGAAATATATCTATTGTCATGCCTTCTTTGTAACTGCATATGTTGGGCCCAGGACAGATCCTCAGACTGCTCATCCTTTCCACCTCTGATCGCTCGATTAGGACTGGTGTGTGTTCCTTTGACCTTTCCTTCCTAAAGTCCACAATCAATTCCTTGGTCTTACTTATGTTGAGTGCAAAGTTGTTACTGCCACACCATTCAACCAGCTGATCTATCTTGCTGCTGCCTGCCTCCTTGTCATCATCTGAAATTCTGCCAATGACAAATATGTCATCAGCAAATTTATAGATGGCATTTGAGCTGTGCCTAACCACACAGAGTAGATCAGTGGGCTAAGCACGCATCCCTGAGGTGTGCCAGTGTTGATCATCAGCGAGATGTTACTTCCGCTTGCTATACCAGAGGCAGGATGTGATCAAGTTAGGAAGGGTACAGTACAGGTCTGCACAGTTGTTATCTGGACTGGAGGGCTTGAGTTATGAGAGAATGGGTATGTTATCCCTGGAGCAAAGATGGCTATGGGGTTGCCTAGGGGTTTAGAAAATCATTAGGGATATAGATAAGGTATAGTCACTGTGTTACAAACCCACACAACCCCAACCAATTAGAGGTGTCTAAAGCTAGAAGACATTATGGCGCCACAATGGTGGTGACACTACAACAGCTCAGGGTGTCGGAATTTGGAGTTCGATTCTGGGTGTCCTCTGCGAGGCGTTTGCACATCCTCCCTGTGATACATGGGTTTCCTCTTGGTATTCCAGTTTTATCCCAGAGTCCAAAGTAGGTTAATTGGTCATTGTAAATTCTCCTCTGATTAATTTAACGCTAAATAGATGGGTTGCTGGGAAGTGTGGCTCATTGGGCCAGAAGAGTCTGTTCCGCACTGTATCTCTAAATGGAAATTAAATAATAACAAATTATTTAATAGAGTGTGCAGAGGTATTAAAAACTCTGTCGTGATGCATCATGGGTAGGGACAGCAAAGTTCTGTTTGACTCTGTGAGAAACTCTAGACAGTCATGGACATAGCACAGCACATTACAGAAACCAGCCTCTCCTCAACGGACCGATTAAGTTAGCTGCTTTACTAAGGCAGCAAGAAGTATAAACAAAGAACCCACCCAGCCTAGACATTCTCTTTTTCCCACCCTTCCAAAGAGCATAAGATACAAAAGCCTGAAAGTACATACCACCAGGCTCAAAGACAGCTGATACAAGACGTTTGAATGGTGCCCTAGTACAATAAGATGGAGCCTTGACCTTGGGATCTACCTCATTACGGCCCTTGCACCTGCATTGCACTTTCTCTGTAATTGTAACACTTTATTCAGCACTCCCTTATTGTTTTTCCCTTGTACTCCCAATGTACTGATGTGGTGAAAACATCTGTGTGGATGGCATACAAAAGGAAATTTTTACCCACTTAATAGATATAATATCTAACAGTCCAGAAATTCCACTAGTCTAACATCAGGAAGTGTTGAGTTTGTTTTACCTAACTCATTTTCTCTTCTTTCCCAGTTCGAACAAGGGCCTTGAACCCAAAACATTAACACTCCCTTCACAGATGCTGCTTGATGTGCTGAGTGATTACAGCATTTCCTGCCATTAGTAAATGAGAACTGTGCATTTGCCAGGCTCATTTTCTCAGCTCCCTGCGTTCAACACTCACCAGCTTGCATTTCACTCAATGCACTAAGCCAGCGAGATATAGAACATAGAACATAGAATAGTACAGCACAGTACAGGCCCTTCGGCCCACAATGTTGTGCCGACCCTCAAACCCTGCCTCCCATATAAGCCCCCACCTTAGATTCCTCCATATACCTGTCTAGTAGTCTCTTAAACTTCACTAGTGTATCTGCCTCCACCACTGACTCAGGCAGTGCATTCCACACACCAACCACTCTCTAAGTAAAAAACCTTCCTCTAATATCCCCCTTGAATTTCCCACCCCTTACCTTAAAGCCATGTCCTCTTGTATTGAGCAGTGGTGCCCTGGGGAAGAGGAGCTGGCTATCCACTCTATCTATTCCTCTTATTATCTTGTACACCTCTATCATGTCTCCTCTCATCCTCCTCTTCTCCAAAGAGTAAAGCCCTAGCTCCCTTAATCTCTGATCCTGGATCTCTTCTGAGGATCTCTCCTGAGGAGTGGAATCACTGAGGTGCACAAGGAGATACGGAGATACTTAGCCAGGTGACAAAGCTTGAGGTGGGTGGAAGCAAGAGGGCTGTCGTTTTGTTTATTGTTGCTCTTGCCAAGCATTGTAGGCATATCATGTTGGCACTGGAATGTGTGGCAACACTTGCCGGCTGTCCCAAGCACACTCTTAGGCGCATTTGTTGTTAACGCAAACGACATATTTCACTGCGTTTCGATGTTCGTGTGATAAATAAACATGAATACCTCACTCAGAGGTGATAAACAGCCTTGTCCTCAACACTGTCCACACTCAGCCATCTCTGGAATCAGTAAGCAATGCAGCCTACAGCTCATGTGCCTAAATTCTACCTTCTCTAATTTAGTTTGGATGCACCACACTGGGCTATTTGGCAGAGGACCCATTTGTATTGCACATCTGACAAAACACACACAGCATGGGGCTCTCATTGCAACACCATATAATATTAAAATCCAAATGCAAGCTAAAGAAAACTGATATGCTAATAAAACAGTGCTCACCACAGCACTAAACCATGCAAGGCCAGAAAGCCCCTCAGTACAATTTAGTAGTCAATGTGGATTACAAAGCTGTTGTGTACAACCCTCACAGACCAATCATAGCCATCATAGAGGCACAGAGCACAGGAAAGTCATGAATAAGGAAGATGAAATATGAAGATAGGCTGGTCAAAAATATAAAAAAGCTTTCTTCAGATTCATAAAGCGTAAAAAGAGAGGCAAGAGTAGAAAATGGACCGCTGGAAAATGATACTGGAGGGGTATTAATGGGGGACAAGGAAATTATGTACAAACTGAATAAATATTTTGCATTAGCCTTCACTGTGGAAGACACTAGGAGGTTCGAGAGTGTCTGAAAGCAGAAGTGTGTGAAGTTGCCATTATTAGGGAGAAGGTTCTTGGGAAACTGACAGGTCTGAAGGTAGATAAGTCACCTGGACCAGATGATTTCAAAACCAGGGTTCTGAAAGAGGTGGCTGAAGAGATTGTGGAAGCATTAATAATGATCTTGCAAGAATCACTAGATACTGGAATAGTTCCAGAGGAATGGAAAATTGCAAATGTCACTCCACTTGTCAAGAAGGGAGAGAGGTACAAGAAAGTAAATTAGAGGGCAGCTAGTCTGACCTCAGTGATTGGGAAGATGTTGGAGTTGATTATTAAGAATATGGTTTTGGGGTACTTGCAGGCACATGATAAAATAGGCCATATTCAGCATGGTTTCCTTAAGGGAAAATTTTGTCTGACAAATCATTCGGAATTATTTTAACAAATAACAAGCCATATTGACATAGGAGAATTGGTTGATGTTTCAGGTCTTTGACAAGGTGTCACACATAAGTTAAGTGCCCCAGATGTTACAGGAAAAATACTAGCATGAATAGAACATTGGATGATTGGCAGGAGGAAAAGACTGGGAAGAAGGGAGCCTTTTCTGGTTGGCTGCCTGTTACTAGTGGAGTTCCACAAGGGTCTGTGTTGGGACTGCTTCTTTTAACATTATCTGTAAATGATTTGGATATCAGAATTTATTGCTTTGTGGCCAAGTTTGAGGATGTTTCTAAGAAAGGTGGGTAGTTTTGAGGAAGTAGAAAGGGTACAGAAGGACTTAAGATATAAGAAAATGGGCAAAGAAGTGGCAGATGGAATACAGTGTCTGGAAGTATATGGTTATGCAATTTGGTAGAAGAAATAAAAGGGTAAATTATTTTCTGAATGGAGAGAAAATTCAAACATCTAAGGTATAAAGGGACTTGGGAGTCCTTGTGTAGGATTCCCAAAAGGTTAATTTGCAGGTTGAGTCAGCGGTGAGGAAGGCAAGTGTGAGGATTCATTTCGAGAGGATTAGATATAAAAGCAAGGATGTAATTCTGAGGCTTTATAAAACGCTGGTGAGGCACTTGGAGTATTGTGCTCAGTTTTGGGCCCCTTATCAAAGAAAGGATGTGCTGACATTGGAGATGGTTCAAGAGATTTACAAAAATAATTCTGGGATTGAATGGCTTGTCATATGAGGAGAGTTTGATGGCTCTGGGCTTCTACTCACTGGAATTCAGAAGAATGAAAGGTGACCTCATTGAGGCCTATTGAATGCTGAAAGGCTTCAATAGAGAGGATGTTTCCTATGGTGGGGGAGTCTAAGACCAGAGAACACAGCCTCAGAATAGAGGGGCATCCTTTTAGAACAGAGATGAGGAGAAATTTCTTTAGCCTGAGAGTGGTGAATCTGCAGAATTTGTTACCACAGGTGGCTTTGGAGGTCAACTAATTGGGTACTCGTAAGGCGGAGGTTAATAGATTATTGATTAGTCAGGGCATGAAGGGATACAGGGAGAAGGCAGGAAATTGGGTCTGAGAGGGAAAATAGATCAGCCATGACGAAATTGCAGAGCAGACTCAGTAGGCCAAGTGGCCTAATTCTGCTCCTGTACCTTATGGTCTAAAATAGGTCCTTTGGCCCATCACCACTGTGCTGACTATCAACAAAATGTCAAAGTAAGGAGGCAGGACAATGGGTTGAGGGGGATAATAAATCAGCCATGATGGAGTGGTGGAGCAGACTTGATGGACTGAAAGGCCTAAGTCTGCTCCTATGTCTTATGGTCTAACCACCCATTTACACCCAGCTTCATTTTATTCTCTCCATCTTCCTATCAATTCCCACCAGATTCTACCCATCATCCACACAAAGGCAACAATTAACTTGTATATCTTTCTGATGTGGGAGAAAACCAGAGGACCTGGAAGAATCTCAGACAGTCATGGGGAGGATGTGAGCAGTCCACATGGACAGCATCTGAGGTCAGGAGAGAATCTCGTGTCACTGAAGCCGTGAAGTGGCGATTCTGCTAAATGTACCGATGTGAGGTCAAATGACGACCTGGGGTAACCTGCAATGCCTTTACAGTGAAATGGTCCGTGGCTGGATACTTCAAATGAGTTAACTCCAGCAAGACATCAGCAAAAATCCACTTAATCATCTTAGTCTGTAACCCTTAAAGTCCCAGAAATTAATCAACATCCTGACCCTGACAACTGCTTAAGGGTAATAATTTCCACTGCCCTTTGTGTCAGGAAGTGCTAAGTGACCTGGTTCTAATCTTACATAACGCATTGGTAAAGGTTTTACTGCTAATGTTGTAGGGTATTTCATGTAAAAGTCTTTCTGCAGAAGAAGTGTTTGGGTTACTGTGGGAGATGAGGGATGCTTAGGAACATGGCAATTCAATCAGGAGAGTGGAACAGGGAGAAGGCAGGGGGAGCGGTTTTGTGACTGACACTGGTGATGGGTCTTGGTCTTTGTTCAGGCAGAGATGGACGTTGGAGAGAACCAGACATAGGATTCAATCCAGTGGGGAAACGCGATTCGATGGGCCCAGGCACAGAAGTCTGTGGAGGATAAACATAGCTTTTGGAAAATTTGAGCTCCAACCTTTGCACATTTGACTGATTAATTATAATGGGCCCTTTTTGATGCTTTTCTTTCTTACTTTTCTCTACTAACTCTTTGGTTAAGTTAACATTCACAAACATACTTTATAATTGTATGCAGTGTGCGGTCTGTTATTTTATGCTGACTGGTTATTGCAGGGCAGTAAATCACACAGGATTCACACAAACGGGGCGAATATTCCGATCTCATGGATTTGGCCATAGACGTATGAAGTCGGAGAAAGGTGGGTTTATCACCCCGGAATCCAGTGGCTGTTCACGAGGGACTAACCAGCTGCATTTCAAGAAACACCCATAAAAAGGTTTCATGTAGGGGTATCGTCTCTGATTGAATTTGTTGAACGTTGTGATTGCCCAAAAATTGATTAAGTGGGTTTGCGGTTAAGCCCGTGTTAAACTATTGCCCAGGAAAGTGGTTATGAACGCCACAAAGGTCAAGCGTTGGTGCAACTCAAAGAGATTACCTCTAGCTAATGCTTGTGTTCTAAGCAGGGTGGTTATCCACAGCCCAGATAAATGGTAACTTAGGGTTTTAAGCACTGTTAAATCATTAGGAAAAGTTACAATCATGAAGCGGAAATTTGACCAAACAGAGGGGAAAGATGTAGTGCTAGTTCAGACCAGCAGTGACGTAATGGGAGTGGATCTGCCTGGTACCATTGGGGTCCCAGGAGAGACAGGGCCGTGGGCCATCCATACTTCCTAAGGAAGGGGAGTATAGGCGAGAGTGCCGAATTAGAAGCAGTTTCCTGTAGCTGCGGGCAGAGGCTTTCTTGTTTCTGCGGAGTGAGGGGATGGAGTGGTCTGATGTGGAAAGTCTAAAGCTTCTTCCGGCGAGAGGTGAAAATTCTGAGTAGGTATCTGCCCTTACGTTCACGGTGGATAAATGTCAAAGTGCACCGGCAGAGAGTCAAACTTATTGTAGGCTGAGGATGTTCTTGGGAGTGAAGCCCACACCCTAGGGTGAGGAGGATTATGAGACTTGGGCGGAGCAGACCTCTCAGATGCTGGATGAGTGGCAGTGCTCTGATAATGTGTAAAGACAGTGACTGGTAGAAAGTCTACCAGTCCAGCTGCTGAATTTGTGAGGTCCTTAAAGACAGAAAACCCCTTAGCTACTTCCACAACCTACATGCAAGCACTAGAAAACAACTTTGGCACAACAGGAAGCCCAATGGAACTTATGATGGGGCTTAGGAGCATGTTTTAGAGGGCTGCTATTGAACGGGGTTACTGGAAAAGGGGAGTGCTGGTATTGCCTGTTACAATTGTGGTGAGGAGGGAGGCTTCAGGTGGGAGTGTGAAGAATGGGAAAACCATCGGAGAGTGAGCCCACAGCTACTTAAGCAGAAAGGGAAGTTGGGAAACTTTGAACAGACCCAGTGAGGGAACAGCCTGGCGTCTCAGGAGGAATACATTCCATTCAATGCATCGAGGAGGACACTACGGTGAGAAACCCTATTCTCGAAGGCTAAGTGGGGCCAAGCTGCAGTGTATCCCCACGGATCGAGGGTATTTATGCTAGAGCCATACTTGACACTGGTTCTTGGGTTACTCTGTTGTACAGATCTTTCTACAACCGGTATTTGACGCATTTACCAATGATGCCACTCAGTGCGCTAGAGCTTTGGGGACCTCAGTATTCTTGACTACCCGTATGATGACTGCTTGTTGTTGAAGCTGGTGTTTTAGGAGGCAGATATGGGAATAGCTGAGGTCCTTGATACCTTAGTGTTGGTTTGCCCAGACCCAGTCGAGAAGGGTGAAGCTTCGATTCTTGTGGGAACAAATACTCCTATTGTGAGGAAGCTAGTGGGAGCTTGCAAGGATAAAGTTGGAGAGAGCCTTCCGAAAACCTTGTCTATTCACTCAGTGTTCAGAGCTGCTTTTGAGGAAGTACATGCCTTTCCTAAGCTGGATGATGAGCACAAATGAGGAACTGTGTGGTACACCAAGTCCAAACCAGTCATGTTATGGCCTGGGGAAGTAGCTAGGGTGACAGGAAGCCCCAAATTTCCCAGAATGCCTGAGGCCGAGGCCCTCTTAGTGGATGCTCCGGAAGACCATTAAGAGGAGTCAGGCTTACCTGTTGAGGTACTGGTGAGGCCTGAACAGCAGAAGCCCTCAGTTGTACAGGTGAACAGGATGACAGTGATTGTCAGGAACACCATCGAGGATTTTTCACCCAAGGTCATGAATGAGCGTGCTAAGTTCAAAACGGTTCTGTCAGAACTTTTTAAACAAAGGTTTCACACCTTCTCTTCGTTATCCTGCTCAGCTCAGAATTATACTGAAGAATGGCTCTAAGGAATGGTTTCATTCGAGTGAAGAAGCTCAGAAATTCTTAAAATCAGAAGATTAACTGTTCAGTACCTTTCTACATGAATAATTGCTGCTTTTACTTTCGGTATACCTTTGTAGCTAACTCCTTTTGAAACTTTAAGTGCTTTTCTTAGAGAACAAGATTTTAACAACTTAATGTTTTGAATTTTGATAGGTTTTTTATTATTTTATATTATACTTACTTTTCCTGAGGTTTTTTTCTGTCAATAAGGCTTAGTTTGGGTATTTTTCATTTTATCATTTTGAAACTGTAATAATTAATCTATATGTGTTCTTGTTATGAGGGTTAAGTTTTTTTCTTTGTCTAGGTTGGGATGCAGTTAACCTTGAAACTAATTAGGAGCTAAACCAGTAGGCTTTTTTGGGAGGGTGACATCATTAGATTTAGCTGTCGGCTTTCTTTTGGCCGGCTTTCCGACTTTGGGAGGAGGGTGGGAGGGATGGGTTTTTTTTTCTGGAAGATGTTTTGGATTTTTAGCTAAATCTGTTGCTTGGTTACCACATTTCAAGGTTTATCGTTTGGTTTTAATATACATTCAAGTGGTTATTACTTTAACCTTTCTATTAAATAGTATTAAAAATGGATCAAACTATTAACTTACTTAGTCTTAACGTGAAAGGATTATATCACCCTGTGGAACGGAATAAGATTTTTGCGTATATTAAAAAACTTAAGGTTCCAATTATTTTTCTACAAGAAACTCATGTATGTAATTGTGACAATATACGCCTTTTCAGTAGATGGAGAGGGCTACATTTTCATTCCGCTTTTCATCCTAAATCTAGGGAAGTTTCGATCTTTATAGATAATACAGTTCCCTTTGTCCAACATAAAGTAGTGTCTGATACTAATGGGCATTTTGTCAGTGTCAGGAAAATTAGATAATAAATTAATGGTATTTGCTAATCTGTACGTCCCGAATACAGATGACCCAGAATTCCTTGAGCGTTTTGTTTTCCCGTTTTTGCCAGATTTGAGCCTTTACTCATTGGTGATGGGAGGAGACTTTAATTGCTGGTTAGATCCAGCTTTAGATCGGTCATCTTTTAAACCAGCGACACTTAATAAATCAGCTTTGTTTTTCTAATGAAATGTGGTATTGTTGATGTATGAAGTTTTTTTACATCCACTAGACAGGGAGTATTCGTTTTTTTCTCATGTCCACCATACGTATTCCAGGATTGATTATTTTTTTATTGATAGCCAAATGATTCCATTAGTTTGATCCTGTGAATATAAAGAGATTGCTGTCTCAGATCATGCCCCTGTGCTTTTATCTTTAAATCTCCTTGATCTTCCTCAAACAAACAGATCTTGGCGCTTTAATCTAACTTTGTTATCTGATAAGGATTTTTTAAAACTGCTGGAGAGACAAATTATTCTTTTTTTTTGAAGAGAATACGCTGGAAGAGACTTCTAGTTTTATTATATGGGATGCTTTTAAGGCCTATCTTAGAGGACAAATTATTTCATATACTGCAAGTGTCAAGAAAAAAGCTAATAAAGAGATAATTGAGTTAGTTAATCAGTTTAAACAACTAGACCAAAAATATGCCACAACTCCAGATCCTGCTTTATATAAAAGGTGTGTTGAAATTCAAACTAAATACAATCTTCTTTTAACTTATCCAATTGAAACTCAACTGCTAAAACATAAAAGTCAATTTTATATTCATGGAGACAAAACAGGTAAATTACTGGCTAACCAATTAAAAACCTTTATAGCTAAACGGCAAATAAAAGAAATTTGTAAAGCTAATTAGGACAACTGATCATTCAGAAATAAATGATATCTTTAAGGAATTCTATTCTAAACTTTATAGTTCTGACCCTCCTAAAGATAATACTATCATGAATAATACTTTAGACCAATTAAACATTCCTACACTTTCCATTGATAACCATGAACAGTTGGATCAACCTAATTCTTATGAGGAAATTGTCGAGGCTATACATTCATTGCACTTGGGGAAGGCTCTGGGTCCTGATGGATTTTCTGCAGAATTTTATAATGCGTTTTCCTTACTGCTTATACCACATTTATGTTTAGTTTTTTCGGATTCCTTTAAGTTGGGTGGTTGCCACAATCTTTCTATGAAGCTTCTATTTCGCTTATCCTTAAAAAGAATAAGAACCCAACTGAATGCTCTTCATACAGACCAATTTCCTTACTTAATATTGATACTAAAATTCTATCCAAAGTTTTGGCCCTTAGGATTGAAAATATTTTACCATCTACCATTTCTGATGATCAGACTGGATTTATTAAAAATCAATATTCCCACTTTAATATTCATCGTTTATTAAATGTTATTTATTCTCCTTCTAAGAGGATATCGGAATGTGTGATATCTTTAGACGCTGAGAAGGGTTTCGATCAGGTTGAATGGAATTATTTATTTAAAACCTTAGAAAAATTAATTTTGGGCCCAATTTTATTCAATGGATTAAATTACTTTATTTATCTCCCTCTGCTCGGGTTCTTACTGATTTTCAGGATTCCAAACCTTTTAAACTTCAACATAGAACTAGACAAGGTTGTCCCTTGAGCCCTTTGCTCTTTGATCTGGCCTTAGAACCCTTAGCCACTGCTTTTCGAGAATCTAATGATATTATTGGTATTTTAAGGAGAGGTACTATCCATAAAGTTTCACTTTATGCTGATGACCTATTGCTTTTTATTTCTAATGTCGAGACTTTGTTACCTGCTGCACTTTCCTTACTCTCTTGCTTTAGCCAGTTTTCAGGATAAAAACTGAACTTACATAAGAGTGAACTTTTTCCTTTGAATAATTTGGTATCAATCAATACTAACCTTCCTTTCAAAATTGTAAGAAATCAATTTATTTATTTGGGTGTAACAATTACTAAGAATTATAAACACCTACTTAAAGAAAATTTTGTTATCCTTCTGAATTATGTAAAAAGGGCACTATCAAACTGGTCACCCCTTTCGTTATTGCTTATTGGCCGAATTAACTCTATTAAAATGAATATTTTACCTAAATTTATATACCTTTTTCAGGCCTTACCCATTTTTATTCCTAAATCCTTTTTTGACTCTCCTGATTCTGTTATATCTTTTCATATACGGAAAAATAAACATTCTCGACTAAATAAAGTTCATCTTCAAAAAGCTAAAAAGAATGGAGGCTTAGCTTTACCAAATTTTAGGGTTTTATTATTGGGCAGTCAATTTACGAAATCTTACGTTTTGGTCATATTATATTAATCGTGAGGACTGTCCGATATGGGTTTCTCTAGAAGCTAACTCTGTTAATAAATTTTCTATCATTTCTCTTCTTGGATTCTCACTTCCTTTATCCTTAAGTAAATTAACTGATAATTTGTCAGTTAAACATACGTTGAAGATCTGGGTACAATTTAGAAAATATTTTGGCTTAATGGGATTTTCTTTTTCAAGTTCCATTTTTTCTAATTATTTTTTTAAACCCTCTATGACCGATACAGTTTTTAAAGAATGGGATAGGTTGGGTGTTGAATGCTTCCAGGATTTGTTTGTTTGAGGAAGTCTCCTTTCATTTGAGCAATTGTCAGCTAAATATAGCTTACCAAAAACCTACTTTTTCCAATATCTACAAATTAGAGACTTTCTGCGTTCTCAATTATATTCATTTCCTAATAGTCCCGACAAGGACTTATTAGATGTAATTTCTAATTTGAAACCCTTTCATAATGGTTCAATATCCAATACTTATGGCATGTTGTTGGGAATGAGAAATTCTCCTTTAGACAAAATTAAAAATCTCTGGGAACAAGATTTACAGACTTCAATTTCTGAGGAAACTTGGAATGAAATTTTTAAATTGGTTAACACTTCTTCGTTATGTGCCCGCCACTCCCTCCTACAATTTAAAGTGGTCCATAGGGCTCATATGACTAAGGATAAGCTATCTCATTTTTATTTGGATATATTTCCCTTTTGTGATAGATGTAACAATGGAGAAACTTCATTAATTCACATGTTTTGGACATGTCTGAGTCTTGAAAGATACTGGAAGGGAGTATTCCAAACTTTCTCGGTACTTTTTAAGGTAAATATTAAGCCTAACCTGTTGACTGCCTTATTCGGTATTGTTGGAAGAAAAGATACTACTTTGGAGACATCTGATTTGCATATTTTGGAGTTTACTTCTCCTATAGCTAGGAGGGCGATCTTGTTTAAATGGAAGGATGTTGTTCTGCCTACTCACGCTCAATGGTTATGTGATGTTATGTCATGCTTAAATTTAGAGAAGATCTGTTGTTCAATTTCTGAATCTAGTCAAGACTTTCAAACATTGTGGGGACCATTTTTGAACTATTTTCAAAACCTTTAACTTGCTGTTAAAGTACAGATGGCAGCTAATAACATATTTCACTTTATGATAAGGATTTTTTTTTCCTTTTTTCTTTCTTTACCAAACAGCTTTGATCTTGGTAGTGGGTTTAGATTTTTTTCCTGTATAATAAAATTATTACATTTCAATATTACGATTTAATTTAATTTACATGAATATAGGGTAATGTGATTGCAAGTGTGTTTTTAATATAATGTATTTGGAATTATTTTATCTTTTTTGATTTATAATATATATCATCTTGTACTCTGTATTCTTTTATGTAGAAACTAATAAAAATATTGAAAGAGACTATTGGACTCTGAACCGACACACATTGTCTGCTGAGTGGAGTGATGTGTTTCAGTGTACTGGACCCAAGGATTTATCAGATACCCATGACTGAGGCTGACAAGGAGAAGACAACATTCAATGTCCACTTGGATTCTTTCAGTTTGAAAGGATGCCCCAGGGCATATCAGGAGCTCTGGCTACTTTCCACTGTGTTATGGAGAAAACTGTTGGGGATATGAACTTGCCTGAGGCGCTGCTGTACCTGGAGAACCCTGGAAGAGCACAAGGCAAGGCTACTGCAGGTGTCAGGCTGCCTGAAAGCTGGAAAAGTGCCAGTTCTGCAAGATGTCTGTCACCTATGTTGGCACATAGTGTCACGGAATGGAGTAGTTATGGATTTGTCAAAGATAGAGACGGTGACCACACGGCCAAGGCCCAAGAACGTGAGCGCTCTACACTCGTTTCATGGATTCTGTGGGTACTATCAGAGGCTTGTGAAGGGCTACTCTACAGTGATTCAGCCTTTGAATCAGCTTCTGTGCGGTTACCATCCCTTGGGAAGAACGGAAGGAGGACGAACGGAGAAGATGGTAAAGATGATTTTAGTCCTTTGGAGCAAAATGGGATGAAAAACATAAGAGGCCTTTCAGTTGCTGAAGGAGTGGCTGACTAAAGCGCCTGTGGTGGTGCTTGATTGGACATGCCAATTGCTGTATGCATTGAGGGCATGTCTAGCAGCACGCTCGGGAGCGTTCCGTATCAGGATCAGGGCACACAGCTGAGATCTGTCACTGTCGTCAGACGGAGACTGTCAAGCTCCAAGAGAAACTACCCCACACACAAATTGGAGTTTCTGACATTGAAATGGGCTGTGGTGGATAAGCTAAGAGTTGAGAACGGACAACAATCCATTGACTGTCCCTGACCTCAGCAAAATTGGATGCCACAGGCCATCGTTGGTTGGCGGCATTGTCTGCCTATGATTTCAGCCTGAAGTACCAGCCGGGGAGCAGGAACATTGATGTGGATGCTTTGTCCTGGCGGGTGCATGAAGGGCTAGGAGTGAGTGGAGAGTGGGAGAGCACCCTACCCCTGAATTTAAAGCAATTTGCCTATTTTCCATCACAGAGAAGTCAGCGGCAAGGCAAGGGCAGGATTGAGCAGTGGATCGTTTGGGAGCTTCTGGTTGTGTCATTCCACAAGCTTACTGGAACCTGGCCGCTCTGAATACAAAGAGTTGGGTCCAGGGGAAGTGGCTGCTGCTCAGTGAGATAACCCTTGTATAGGTACCGTTTACTCATCTGTTATGGAAGGGGATGTGGCCCAAGCTGAAAAGATGGAAGACCCTGCTGTATCTCTACTGCTGAAAGAATGGAACAAACTGGAATTGAGGAACCAGATTCTATACCAGGTCACATCGCCTCCAGACAGACCTCAGCGCTCCCCGTTAGTTCTGCCTGAGAAGTATCAGAGGATTGTGTTGAAGTCACTTTATGGTGATTCAGGTCATTTGGGGTTTGACAAGACCTAATGATTGGTCAGAGATCTGTTCTACTGGCCCTGAATGAAGCCATAGGTCGAAAAGTACAGCAAGTCATGCATTCAATATATTTGGAGGAAGACGCTGCCTACAAGGGCCGGTCCTCTATCCCATTTGCAGAGTGCGGGGCCACTTGATCGGGCATGTATGGATTTCCCCTCCATACAGCCTGATTCTAGCAACTCGGCAAATGCCTTGGTTACTACGGACTACTACTACACCAGATATGCTCAAGCCTTCCCTACAAAGGATCAGAGGGTATCCACCATGGCCAAAGTATTATGGGAGAAGCATTTTGCTCGTTATGGCCTTCCCAGACAGATACATAGTGATCAGGAAAGGCATTTTGAGAGAAGGCTCATTCATGAGTTACTAAGCATGCTTGGAGTCGAGAAGGTGATCCTCAGCCCAAGAGGTTCAACCAGACATTACTAGACATGCTCGGAACCATGGAGATCAGTGAGAAGAACAAACAGGAATCAGCATATTGGGCAGCTGGTCCAGTGCTACAACTGTACACAGAATGAAGCTACGGGATACTCGCCATATTCTTTGATGTTTGGATATGAAGCGAGGTTACGTATTGACCTTTGTCTTCGGACTGGTGGGGAAGATTTACCACAGAAGACCTATCTGAAGTACGTGTCTGACATGAGGAGGATACTGCAAAAGGCTTAAGAACTAACAGAGGTCTCCGCTACCAAACAGAATCAAGGAAATATGATCAAAAGATGAAAAATTCTCCCAACTTAGATACCCAGAGTCAGAGTTCTCATAAAGAATTTGGGGCTACCAGGGAAGCACAAGCTGGTTGAGCGTGCGTGGCTATGTCTTACATAGTGGAGAGTCCAGATATGCGCGTGAAACCAGAGGATGGGAATGGACCTGTCAAGATTCTCCATCTGAACCACCATCTACCTCTGGGACAAGAGATACGTGTTCACCCAGAGCCTGACGTGGACCCTACACCTAGCAAGGAGACCCTGTGGCGATATGGGAGTACGGAAGGACAAGTAGTGGAAAGGACTTAACCACTGAATTTGGTACAGACTCAGAGGAAGAGGAAATGGGAGTATGGTATATGCTACCCTATGCAAACTCCCCAGTAATTGACAAAGAGATTCCCAAACCTCCCCACTCTGATGCAGATGAAATGGAGAGGTGTGTGGGGGGGGGGAACTAGCAGTGGACAGGCAGGCTTGCAGCTGGACAAAGAAGGGAGACTGAGCTCTAAAGTAACTGAAATGAAGCCGAGTCCTGCTAAGTGAAGGGGTCTTGAGTTGCCAGAAGGCACGAGTAATGGACAGGGAGAGGCCTCTTCATGTAGACAGGAAAGATCCCAGAGAATGCCCAAAACTGAAGAAGTAGATTATGGGGATAAGGAGGTCTCAAAGAATCTGGAAACCCTCAGATAGGCGGCCTACGTCACACCGGGAGAACAGAGCGTTGTGCCTATTCCACTAGTGAGATATGTCACTACCATTTACAAATGGATTGGAGGTTTTGACATCATGAAATTTCTTTGAAAACTGTTATCAAGGAGGAAAGGATGATTTATTTCAAGTCATGAGGACATGACTATTTTGGTGGGGGTGGGGTTTGTAGAAGCAGTGTTTGGGTTACTGTGGGAAATAAGGGATGCTTAGGAATGTGGGCCATCTAATCAGGAGAGTGGAATGAAAACAAGGTTCTGGAAAAGGCTGGGGGAACGGTTTTGTGACTGACACCGGTGGTGGGTCTTGTTCTTTGTTCAGTGGGAGACGGAGAAGAAAAGATGCTGAAGAGAACTGGTCGTAGTGGTGGGAAAATACGTTTCGATGGAGCCCAGGCATGGAGGTCTGCCAACCTGTGCACATTTGACTGATTAATTAGAATGGGGCCTTTTGGTTTTTTTTCTCTCTTTTCTTTACTAGCTCTTCGGGCAAGTTAACATTCACAAACACACTTCTTTATAATTGCATGCAGTGTACGATCTCTTATTTTATGCTGAATAGCAGAGCAGTAAATCACACAGCATTCAGACAGACCGGGGCTTAGGTGGGTGAGATATCCCAATCTCGCAGATTTGGTGGGACCAAAGTTGTATACACCTTAGACTTACTAAGACAGGGAAACGCTAGTTTATCACTGCGCAATCCAGTAGCTGTTAGAGAAGGGCTAACCAGCCACATTTCTAGAGAGGCCCAGAAAAGGCCCACCTGGCTTTGCATCTCCCTATCTAGCAGCCCCACCTCAGAGTCTATCTAATTGTTTAATTATCTTAAAATACGTCAAATAGGCCTTATTGGTGGGCGTCGCAAGCACGTACCTAACCTCCTCTTGAAGGGCTGTGGTGAACAGACGCAATAGCAGGTAGCCCTCCCTCTCATTGGATGCGTAGTTGTAGAGTGAAAAGATCACAGACTCCATGAACTTGGTTGATCTGTTCTGAGGCATCTGGAAGATCAGCTTGGCCAGGTAGACCGGTTTCGTCTGACATAGGAGAAATAGAAGCAGACTGGGAGTGAGGAACTCAACAGGTCAGGCAGCCTCTATGGAGAGGAATAAATAGTCAATGGTTCAGGCAGAACCCTTCATCAGGAAAGGAGGGGGAAGAAGCCAGAATATGGAGGTGAGGGGAGGGGAAGGAGTACTAAGCTAGCAGGTGATAGATGAAAAAAGGTGAGGGGGAAGATAGTGGGTGAGGGAAGGGAAATGAAATGAGAAGCTGGAAAGGTAGGTGAGGGAGGGAGGGAGGATGGAATAAGAAGCTGGGAGGTAATAGGTAGAAGAGTCCAAGAGCTGAAGAAGGAATCTGATAGGACAGAATATTGGACCATGGGTGAAAGGGCAGGAGGAGTGGAAGGTAAAAGCGATTAGAATGCAATACATCAGGCAACCTGAGTCATCATATAGCCATCTTCTATTTGTTCCCTCATATTTAACCTTCTGACAACTAAATATTCGTTGAATATTATGTATTGAGGGCACATGGCCAAGTGGTTAAGGCATTCGACTAGCGACCTGAAGGTTGTGAGTTCGAGCCCCAGCTGAGGCAACGTGTTGTGTCCTTGAGCAAGGCACTTAATCACACAGTGCTTTGCGACGACACCGGTGCCAAGCTGTATCGGCCCTTGCCCTTCCCTTGGACAACATCGGTGTCGTGGAGAGGGGAGACTTGCAGCATGGATAACTGCCGGTCTTCCATACAACCTTGCCCAGGCCTGCGCCCTGGAGAGTGAAGACTTTCCAGGCGCAGATCCATGGTCTTGCAAGACTAACGGATGCCTTTAATAATTATGTATTGAAGTCAATGCTTTTATTCTCACCAATTACTTATTGAAATGTTTAGGTACAGCAACATAGTTGAGAGGCATTTGCAGAGAAATCAAGTGGGGGTGGGGAGTGAAACGTCATCAGGAAGGGTAGAGTCATGATGCATATTGAAAGGTTCAACAAACACTTTTCAAAACGAAGGAGGGAACTGACAGGCTGAAAGAGCAGTTGCTTGGGGGGGATTGTGTTGTATGGCTGCGTTGTTGGGGAAAGAGCATTGTTAAAAAATACATACACTTCTCAAAAAGAAATTCATCTTAAACTTCTCAAAATTCAAAATAAATAAAAGCCCATCTTATCATATCAGGGAACTACTTAATAGTGTACTGCTTAACAGCAGGGTGGAAGATACAGGAATGACTGACCAATTAATCCTGTGTTAAGCGACGAAAGTCACAGGACTTACCTAACCTGCTCTCACCCAATATTGGGAGGGATAAGCAAAAGACAGCAGAGGAGGACACCTTGGTCGTTTGAACATTACCTGCAGGAGGTAGAAGAAATGTTGGTAGGCCTCCAGTTTCTCCCGCTTTTCCCTGCTGAGGGCCTTTATCCCCTTTTGTTTGTCGATCACCATCAGGTCTGACAGCTGCCCCTTGTTCTTCTTGGTCAGTTTCTTGCAGTGGGAAACCACTTCCTACAAATCAAGACCAAAGTCCATCATGGTTCTACCTTGGGATATACTACAGGAGCCAATGAAGATTCTCAACTTGCCCAGTGAAATCACTCGCCTCACACACGTCACAGTACAAGTGTAGAAATGCAATAACATTTCTGACCAGGATTTATTGTCAAATTGGCTCCTATATTTCCAGCATCAGAATCAAGTTTATTACCACTGACAGTACGCTGGGAAAGGCAGCATCTGTAGGAAGAGGTGCAATCGACGTTTCAGGCTGAGACCCTTCGTCAGGACTAACTGAAGGAAGAGTGAGTAAGGGATTTGAAAGTTGGAGGGGGAGATCCAAAATGATAGGAGAAGACAGGAGAGGGAGGGATGGAGCCAAGAGCTGGACAGGTGATAGGCAAAAGGGGATACGAGAGGATCATAGGACAGGAGGTCCGGGAAGAAAGACAAGGGGGGGGGACCCAGAGGATGGGCAAGAGGTATATTCAGAGGGACAGAGGGAGAAAAAGGAGAGTGAGAGAAAGAATGTGTGCATAAAAATAAGTAACAGATGGGGTACGAGGGGGAGGTGGGGCCTTAGCGGAAGTTAGAGAAGTCAATGTTCATGCCATGAACATACCATGAATATACCTCTTGCCCGTCCTCTGGGTCCCCCCTCCCCCTTGTCTTGTCTTTCTCCCTGGGCCTCCTGTCCCATGATCCTCTCGTATCTCCTTTTGCCTATCACCTGTCCAGCTCTTGGCTCCATCTCTCCCCCTCCTGTCTTCTCCTATCATTTTGGATCTCCCCCTCCCCCTCCAACTTTCAAATCCCTTACTCACTCTTCCTTCAGTTAGTCCTGACGAAGGGTCTCGGCCTGAAGCGTCAACTGCACCTCTTCCTACAGATGCTGGCTGGCCTGCTGCGTTCACCAGCAACTTTGATGTGTGTTGCTTGAATTTCCAGCATCTGCAGAATTCCTGTTGATTACTCTGGGAAATTTGCTTTTTTGCAGTACAGCGCAATAATTTTTTTAAAAAACTGTAAGTTACAATAAACAATACATTAAAAGAACTAAAGTAATAGCAAAACAGAGGGATAGTGAGGTGTTGTTCATGGGTTCATGGACCGGTTAGAAAACTGATGACAGAGGGATAGTGAGGTGGTGTTCATGGACCATTCAGAAATCTGATGACAGAGGGATAGTGAGGTGTTGTTCATGGGTTTATGGACCGGTCAGAAATCTGATGACAGAGGGATAGTGAGGTGTTGTTCATGGGTTTATGGACCGGTCAGAAATCTGATGACAGAGGGATAGTGAGGTGGTGTTCATGGGTTTATGGACCGGTCAGAAATCTGATGACAGAGGGATAGTGAGGTGGTGTTCATGGGTTTATGGACCGGTTAGGGATCTGACGACAGAGGGATAGTGAGGTGGTGTTCTTAGGTTCATAGACTGTTCAGAAAGCTGATGAGAGAAGAATAGTGAGGTGGTGTTCATGGACTGTTCAGCAATCTGACGGTGAAGGGGAAGACTTCTTTCCTAAAATGTTGAGTGTGTATTTTCAGGCTCTTGCCCTCTTCTCATTACTACCATCGGAGAGGTAGAACATGTCCAGGATGGATTCCTGCCACCTTTCTAGGCATCAGCTTTTGAAGATGTATACTGAGCATCTTTAATGTAGTAAGATATCTCAAGGTGCTTCATTGGAATATTAGTATTTGAAATGCAGCCACAAGATAAAAGTAAAACTGACCGATAGTTAGACCCAGATAGATTTTAAATGAACTGTTCTAGAGAAAGGTAATTTTGGGGTAGGGAATCATTAGGAGCAAACTAGACAGCAATGACAGGGCAGAATTGAGCTGTAAAGTTTATAGAAGCTAGGCTGGAATTATAGATCCGGTTGCCACGTTATAGGAAGGATGTGATTGCACAGAAGATTCACAGGAACGTTGCCTGAACTGGATAGTTTGAATTATGAAGATAGACTGGATAGGCTGGGACTGTTTTCTCTGGAGCATAGGAAGCTGACACACAATCTATTAGAGGTTTATAAAATTATGTGGATCATAGATAAGGTAGGTGGTGTTGGATTGGGGTGCTATTTTTATTGTAGTTTAAATTTCCTATCCTTGTGCATATTTTTATACAATCACCTACATACATGTAACTTCTTACTTCAGTGGCTGGTAAGTTGATGGAAAAGATCCTGAGAGGCAGGATTTATGAACACTTGGAGAGGCATAATATGATTAGGAATAGTCAGCATGCCTTACAAGCCTGATTGAATTTTTTGAGGATGTGACTAAACACATTGATGAAGGAAGAGCAGTAGATGTAGTGTATATGGATTTCAGCAGGGCATTTGATAAGATGCCCCATGCAAGGCTTATTGAGAAAGTAAGGAGGCATGGGATTCAAGGGGACATTGCTTTGTGGATCCAGAACTGGCTTGCTCACAGAAGGCAAAGAGTGGTTGTAGATGGGTCATATTCTGAATGGAGGTCAGTGACCAGTGGTGTGCCTCAGGGTTCTGTTCTGGGACCCTTGCTCTTCGTGATTTTTATAAATGACCTTGATGAGGAAGTGGAGGGATGGGTTAGTAAACCTGCTGATGACACAAAGGTTGGGGGTATTGTGGATAGTGTGGAGTACTATCAGAAGTTACAGCGGGACACTGATAGAATGCAAAACTGGGCTGAGAAGTGGCAGATGGAGTTCAACCCAGATAGGTGTGAGGTGGTTCATTTTGGTAGGTCAATTATGGCAGAATATAGAATCAATGGTAAGACTCTTGGCAGTGTGGAGGATCTGAGAGATCTTGGCGTCCGAGTCCATAGGACACTCAAAACTGCTGCATAGGTTGACTGTGTGGTTAAGAATGCATACGGTGCATTGGCCTTCATCAACCATGGGATTGAGTTTAAGAGCTGAGAGGTAATGTTGCAGCTATATAGGACCCTGGTCAGAGTGGAGTACTGTGTTCAGTTCTGGTCGCCTCACTACAGGAAGGTTGTGGAAACCATAGGAAAGGTGCAGAGGAGATTTACAAGGATGTCTTATGAGAATAGGTTGCGTGAACTCTGCCTTTTTTCCCTGGAGCAATGGAGGATGAGAGGTGACCTGATAGAGGTGTATAAGATGATGAGAGGTATTGATCATGTGGATAATCAGAGGCTTTTTCCCAGGGCTGAAATAGCTAGCACGAGGGGGCACAGTTTTAAAGTGCTTGGAAGTAGGTACAGAGGAGATGTCAGGGGTAAGTTTTTTAAAAAATTGAACGCAGAGAGTGGTGAGTGCGTGGAATGGGCTGCCAGCGACAGTGGTGGAGGCGGATACGATAGGGTCTTTTAAGAGACTCCTGGACAGATACATGGAGCTCAGAAAAATAGAGGGCTATGGGTAACCCTAGGTAATTTCTAAGGTAAGGACATGTTCGGCACAGCTTTGTGGGTCAAAGGGCCTGTATTATGCTGTAGATTTCCTATGTAATTGTTCAGTGAATTTTCCAGTAATTATGGTGCAGTTGCTTCTGTATTTTTCTGGAAGCTTCTTAGCCTTCTGTAGCAGGTGTCATGTCACTAGAATCTGGCTATTTTATAGGTTAATTGCTATCACTTGAATTTTGTTACCTCTAGTCTGAGTATGAAACAACCACAACTGCTTTTTTCCTTTGTCTTTGCTTTTTCTCTTAGTTCCTCTCTCATTTGTTTACTGCTCTTGCAACACTTCACAAAAAGATCACAAGCAATAAGTTTTATGCTTTCTTGACTTCTGAAGAAATTTTGATATTACAAGTATCAGGATCCAACAATGGTCACAGTCTTTTCTCAACATTAGAGAAGCCAGGAACTACAAGGCGCAGGTTTGAAGTAAGAGGGGAAAAATTTTAAAGGGATTGTTGTGGCAAGTTTCCCCACACAGAAAATGATGAGTGAATGAAAGGAGCCCTCGGAGGAAGCGGTAGAGACTGGTGCAATTACACTGCTTAAAGGATATATGGACAGGATCAGAGGGATACGGATCAAATGCAGGAAAATGGGATTAACAGAGATGGACATCTTGGTTGGCACAGACAAGCTGGGCTGAAGGGCCTGTTTCTGAATTGTAACTATGAATCCATGACAGTCAAGAATAAATCCAGTAAATAATTCAAGAGAAGGCAGAATTGTGGCACAGCAGCTGGTCTGCCGAACTCCTGAGATCCTGGTTTGACCCTGGACTCGGGTGCTCCCTGCTATCACGCTACATATATTAGTAGGTAGTTTAATTGACCACTGTAAATCATCTTGCTTTTGGTTAATGGCACTTGAGGGACATAGAGAGGTCACAGACAAAGGAGGAGGGGAATGGCACTGATGAGATTGTTCCCTGAAACCTGAGCAGACATTAACACCCTAATGACTACCTTCTCCATCATCTTGTTACCCCCCCACCCCTCCCCCAAAGCCCAGTCATGGATAGGTAGAGATGAGGATTCAAGGGTTGAAGAAATGTAACATTGCCACTTCGATCTCCAAGGAATCTCTTCAAGAAGCATTAAAATAGGCTGTTGAGAACCATGAGCCTGTGCATCAAAAGTACACAGAGACTCTGTGTGAGCAGCAGCGGGAGAATTGTTCCCCATATACCATGGGGGTTATTCATCATCTGCTCCACTTGCAACTATAGCTCCATAATGCCCTTACCAATCACCTCAGAAACCACAAAATCAGACTGGAAGGTGTCATGCTTAACTCTGAGGGAATTCTCAAGAAATGATGATAAGAAGTTTTAATAGCCAGATGGCAAGACTATGTGTGGAAGTATTTAAGGGAAAGCCAGATAAAGAACTGAGGGGGAGGGGGGTAAAGCACGAATGCTTATGAACCAGGGCACTGGTTGAATTAGAGGGTATAAGCTACAAGGAGGGGGTTAAATAAATATGGCCCATTTTTAATTTTACTTATTTTAGAGATGCAGCACAATAACAGGCTCTTCCAGTCCACAAATCTGCACTGTCCAATTACACCTATGTAACCAATTATCCTACTAATCCCTGTCTTTGGAATGCGGCAGGAAACCAGAGCACCTGGAGCAAACCCAAATGGTTATGAGGAGAATATCCAGCGGTGGGAATTGAACCCAGGTCGCTGGTGCTATAATAGTGTTACACTAACTGCTACACTCAAAAGTGTTCTCTGGAGTGTCAGAGGCCGAGATGACACCTGACACAATTATACAAAACAATGAGAAGCAGACAGAGTTAGCTTCCCAGACTGGAAATGCCAGATACAAGAGGACATATGGGGGGAATTTTAAGTAAGATTTACATGGCAATGTGTTTTTTTTTAAAACAACTAGCGAGTGATGGGTGGCTGGAATCCACTGCTGGGGAGGTGGTGAAAGCAGATACAACACCAATGTTTAAGGGGCATTTAGAATGACACATGAAAACGCAGGGAACGGGGGGATTATAGATCAGAAGCAGGCTGATAGCATTAGTGTAAATTGGCATTGTGGTTAGCATAGACACCGTGGGCCAAAGGACTAGTTCCTGTATTGTACTATTCTACACTGTACTAAAACAGTTTCAAGTTCCTAGATGTCAACATCTTTGACAAGCCATCCAGTGTCCAACATACTGATACAATTACAAAGATGGCACACTAGTGGCTATATTTCATTCGACGCTACAGATATACATGTAAAGCTTTCTGACTGATTACATCACTGCCTGGTATGGAGGGACCACTACACAGGATCAGAAAAAGCTACAGTGTGCTGTAAATTCAACTTGCTCCATCATGGACACTAGCCTCCCCACCATTGAGGACATCTACAAAAGGTGATGGCTCAAGATGGTAGTATCCATCATTAAGAATCTTCATCATCCAGGACATGCCTTCTTTTCATTACTACTGCCAGGGAAGAGGTACAGGAGTATGAAGACACGCACTCAACATTTTAAGAAAATCCATGAATATCTCATTAGTCTTTGTAGTACTATTTATTTTATTGCAACTTACAGCGATCTTTATGTATTGCTCAAAACAACAAATTTCATGACAAACATCACTGAAATATACCTGATTCTGGTAAGTTTCATGAAGAAGTGTGGAGAACAAACACCAGCGCAGACCTGCAGGGATAAATGTCACTATCTACACTGCTAATTCTTAAAATTCAGTGACACTGCTGCCAACCAGGGATACAGCAGGTTAACCAAAACTTCGCAAGAGGCCAAGAGTACCCACTCACCTGCAGGGTGATCCTGTTCTTCACCAACAGTCCAATCTTGATATCCATTACATTGAGGTCTTGCTCCAGGTGGCGACTGGAGCGGATGCACTGCACCACTTCCTCACGAAGCTGGATCAGTTCCCACTCCTCGCGGAAGTCGTGGTCATTTTGATCCAGGAGGTGAGCAAACCTCCGCACTACATACAGCGGAGGGTTCCTGGCATGGACTGGAAAAGCAAGATTTTTCTTTCATTGAGTTGTACAGCAGAGAGACAGGCCCTTTGGCTCCATGGCCATGCCAACCATCAAGTACCCACTAATCCAGGAGTTCCCAAACTTTTTTTATGCCATGGACCAATATCATTAAGCAAGGGGACCGTGGAACCCCTGCACTAATCCTATTTACCAGAAGCTAGTTTGTAGCCTTCTATACCTTGTCAAAGCAAATGGTCATCTAGATACTGATGTAGAAGATTACAATCGATGGGATCCGCACAGACTTGGAGTTTGAATTCAGAATTGACTCACCTGTAGAAAACAGGGCAAGTGGTGAAAGGGTGTAAACTGGCTGAAGGTCTGTGATCTGCACTGGAGCCTTTTGTTTGTAAGTATGTGTCTTGAACGTGTTGGATTAACTTAACTTCCCTGTGCTTTTAAAAAGCAAACACGAGGAAATCTGCAGATGCTGGAATTTCAAGTAACACACATAAAAGTTGCTGGTGAACACAGCAGGCCAGGCATCTCTAGGAAGAGGTACAGTTGACGTTTCAGCTGACGAAAGGGTCTCGGCCTGAAGCGTCGACTGTACCTCTTCCTAGAGATGCTGCCTGGCCTGCTGGATTCACCAGCAACTTTTATGCGTGTTCCCTGTGCTTGCATTTTTATATAACCACCTATATGTGTAATCGTTTAGTGGATTTTCCAATAATTTTTGTACAGTTGTTTCTGCGTTTTACTGAAAGATTCTCAGTTTGTTTTTCTCTTTGCAGTAGATGTCACGCCACTTGAATCTGGCTATTTTATAGGTAATCGCTACCACTGGTATGGTGTTGTTTTATTTTTAGTCGCAGCTAGTTTTTGCAGAGGATGACCCCATGCTTTTGTTTTCTAAACTCTTGTTCTCTTGGATCTTTCCTTTGCTTATTCTTTAAAATCGATAAAACAATCGCAACAAGTTTCATGGCCTGGACTTTCAGAGAACCTCTAGATTACAAAATCACCAGAATCCAACAGATGAAAATACAGATGGGTGACTTAGCAAGTTTGCAGATGACATCGTGATATTGTGGACAGTACAAAGGGCTGTTCAAAAGATACGGGAGACTATATATCAGTGACAGATAAGTGGAGAGATGACAGATTGGATTTTAATCCCTGTAAGTGTGAGGTGTTACACTTGGGGTGTCAAATGTAAAGGAAAAGTATATAGTTAGTTGCAGGGCAGTTTACAGCATTGATGTACAGAGGGGTCTTGGAGTCAAAGTCCATACCTCCCTGAAAGTAAGGGATGGTAAAGAAGGCAGATGGCATACTTGTTTTCATTTGTCAGGGCAATGAATACAAGGATAAGATTAGCAATGTTTATAGCTATATAAACATTGGTCCAGCCACACTTGTCATCATCCCTGATGAAGATGACAGAGTTTATCATTGAAATGTCCCAACTGGAAGCCCAAGAAGAGCTTATTTGTCAAACTCCCATGTTTAGTGTACCCCAATTATCCGAGTTCATCCTACATAAACTGTACCTCAATAAGTATATCACTTTGGAAACTGTTGGGTGGGGGGTGGAGGGGGGTGCTCCTAACAGGGGAAGTCACATTGACCAGGTCTCTGGCACGTAGTCTGTCTCTGTGGTTCAGAAGAATAGTGTAATAGTGATAGGCAATTCCATAGTTAGAGGAGCAGATAGTAGAGTCTCTGGACACGAGACATCCAGATGGTACTTGCCTCTCAGGTGCCAGAGTCAAGGATGTCTCGGATCAGATTCACATCATTCTAAACAGGGATGGTGAGCAGCTAGAAGTCATGGAATATATTGATACCAATGTCGTAGGCAGGAAAAGGGAGGAGGTCCTGAAGAGAAAATATAGGGACTTAGGTTGAAACCTGAAAAGCAGGACCTCCAGGGTAGTAATCTCTGGATTGCTGCCAGTGCCACACACCAGTGAGGGTAAGAATAGGATGATTTGGCAGATGAACATGTGGCTAAGGAATTGGTGCAGGGGACAGGGTTTTAGATTTCTGGACTGTTGGCATCTCTTCTGGGGAAGGCATAACCTGTTCAAAAAGGACAGATTACACCTGAGCCCAAGGGAGGCCAATACCCTTACAGGTAGGTTTGCTAGAGCTGTTGGGGAAGGTTTAAAGTAATTTGGAAGAGGGATGGGGCAGATGGTATGCAAGTAGGTGCAGTGTGTAGTGGGACTGAAGGAGGACAGGCAGATAATAGGGAAAAATTGCAGTCAATTGGATCAGTTGACGTGTTCAATGGGGGCAAAATCAAAAAGGCTGATGATTACAGGACTGTCGGCATTATATTTGAATGCACACAGTAGATGAAATAAGGTAGATGACCTTGACCTGCAATTAGAGATTGTGTAGTTTGATATCATGGGCATCACTGAGCCATGGTTGAAAGTAGATCATAGTTGGGAGTTTAATATTCACAGATACACATTGCAGATAAACAGAGCGGTTGGCATGACTCTGTTGGTAAAAGATGAAATCAAATCCTTAGAAGGAGTTGATGTATGATTGGAAATTGTAGAATCCTGTGGGTAGAGTAAAGATACTGGGAGGGTAAAGAGACACTGATGGGAGTTATACACAGTATATACAGGCCTCCAAACAGTTGCTAAGATGTGAAATTACAACAGAAGATAGAAAAGAGCAATGCTACAATTGTCATGGGGGATTTCAATATGAAGCTAGTTTGGGAAAATCAGGTTGCTGCAGGATCCCAAGAGAGGAAATTTGTAGAATGCCTTCAAGATGGCTTTTTAGGGTAGCTTGTGGTTAAGCCCACTACGGGGAAAAAAAATCAATTCTGGATTGGCTGATGTGTAATGAACCAAATTTGATTAGGGGTCTGAAGGTAAAGGAACCCTGAGGAAACAGTGATCGTAATATGATTGAATTCACCCTGCAGTTTGAGAGGGAGAAGATAAAGTCAGATGTATCAGTATTACAGTGGAGTAAAGGGAATTACAGGAGCATGAGAGAGAAGCTGGCCCAAGTTAATTGGAAAAGGAGACTAGAAGAGATGACAACAGAACTGCAGTGGCTGGAGTTTCTAGGTGCAATTTGGAAGGAACTGGGAAAATACATCCCAAAGAAGTAGTAGTATTCTAAAGGGAGGATGAGGCAACTGTAGCTGCCATGGGAAGTCAAAGACACCAGAAAAGCAAAAGAGAGGGTGTATTATATAGCAAATATTAGTTAGAGGATTGGGAAGCTTTTAAAAATCAAGAGAAGGGAACTAAGAAATGTGTAAGGACAGTAAAGACGAAACATGACAGTTGGCTAGACAACAATATAAAATAGGATAGAAAAGTTTTTCAGATATATAAAGAATATAGCAGAGGTAAGAGTGGATATCAGACCACTAGAAAGTTACACTAGAGTGGTAGTAGTGGGTACATATAAATGGCAGAGGAACCTGAGTATTTTGTGCCAGTCTTCACTGTGGAAAACACCAGCAGCATGCCAGAACTTTGAGTGTCAGGGGGCAGAAATGAGTGTGGTTGACATTACTAAGGAAAATGTGCTTGGGAAGCTGAAAAGTCTGAAGGTAGATAAGCTACCTGCACCAGATGGAGTACATCCAAGGATTCTGAAAGAGGTAGCTATAGAGATCGTGGATGCACTTGTAATGATCTTTCAAGAATCACTAGATTCTGTAATGGTTCTGGAGGACTGGAAAATTGCAAATGTCACTCTACACTTCAAGGAGGGAGGGAAGCAGAAGAAAGGAAATTATATACCAGTTAGTCTGACTTCAGTGGTTGGGAAAATGTTGGGAGTCCATTATTGAGGATGAGGTTTCAGGGTACTTGGAGGTACCTAATGAAATAGGCTGTAGGTAGACAACAGGAATTCTGCAGATGCTGGAAATTCAAGCAACACACATCAAAGTTGCTGGTGAACGCAGCAGGCCATGCAGCATCTCTAGGAAGAGGTGCAGTCGACGTTTCGGGCCGAGACCCTTCGTCAGGACTAACTGAAGGAAGAGTGAGTAAGATTCACTCTTACTCACTCTTCCTTCAGTTAGTCCTGACGAAGGGTCTCGGCCCAAAACGTCGACTGCACCTCTTCCTAGAGATGCTGCCTGGCCTGCTGCGTTCATCAGCAACTTTGATGTGTGTAGGCTGTAGGTAGCATGGCTTCCTTAAGGGGAAATCTTATCTGACAAATTGCTGCAATTCCGTGAGGAAATAACAGGCAGGGTAGACATAGGAGAGTCAGTGGACTTTGTCTACTTGGATTTTCAGAAGGCCTCTGACAAGGTGCTACACACAAGGCTGCTTAACAAGAAAGATACTAAAATGGATAGAAAGATTGGCTGGCTGGCAGGAGGCAAAGAGTGGGAATAAAAAGAGGACCTTTTAAAGTTGGCCGCTGGTGACTAGTGGTGTTCAGCAGGGGTTGGTGTGGGAACTGCTTCGTTTCACGTTATAAGTTTGCAGATGGTATGAAGATAGGTGGAGGAGCGGGTAGTGCTGAGGAAGCAGGGAGTCTGCGAAGGACTGAGATAGATTGGGAGAATGGGTAAAGAAGTGGCAGATGGAATAGAGCATTGGGAAGTGTATGTTAATGCAATTTGGCAGAAGCAATAAAGGCATAGACTATTTTCTAAATGGGGAGAAAATTCAAAAATCAGAGTCACAAAGGGATTTGGGGGTCCTCATGTAGGATTCCCTAAAGGCTAACTTGCAGGTTGAGTCAGTGGTAAGGAAAGCAAATGCAATATCAGCAATCATTTTGAGAGGACTAGAATACAAAACCAAGGATGCTTAAGGAGGCTTTATCAGGCATTGCTCAGACTGCACTTGGAGTACTGCAAGAAGTTTTAGGCCCGTTACCTAAGGGAAGATGCACTGGCATTTGTGAGGGACCCTGGTCCAGAGAACATTTAGAACAGAGATGAGGAGGAATTTCTTTAGCCAGTGGGCAGTGATTCTGTGGAATTCATTGCCACGAATGGCTATGGAGGCCAAGTTATCAGATATAGCTAAAACACGGATTGATAAGCTCTGATTAGTCAGGGTGTCAAAGGTTATGGGGAGAAGGCAGGAGAATGGGGCTGAGAAGGAAAATACATCAGCCATAATTGAATGGCACAGCAGACTTGATGGGCTGAATAGCCTAATTCTGCTTCTATGTCTTATTGTCTTAACCTAGAATTGATCACTGAACACAAGCTATGGGCTCCATTTTCAAGAACTCTACATCTCATGTTCTCAGTATTATGCATTTATTTATCTTTATTTATTTACTCATATTTGTGCAGCTCATCTTCTTTTGCATATTGGTTGCTTGTGAGTCTTTGTATGTAGCTTTTCATTAATTCTATTGTAGTGGTCACCAACCTTTTTAAGCCCAAGATCCCCTACCTCTACCTTAATGAAAGGCAAGATCTACCTACTAAATCGTTTAGAGAAAAAACAGCTCAGATTGTACTTCCAATTTGAGGCCTTTTATTTGGGCTAATTGTATTTGAATTACACAAAATACTTTTTTCAAACTTTCAAATTAATTCAAACAAGAAAACACTGTAACTAGCATATCAAACAGGCCACAGCTGTCTTTCTTTAAGAATATTACAATACCTCACACCTTTAATTCTAAGTTTCATTATTTAATTTTATTTCAACACGAAAAATAAATGAATAAAAATTGACTGTTGCACTCAGTGTGATGACTGGGGCTGAATACTTTCTGCCAGTTCCCTGAAATTTGGCTCATAACTACAGGCAGCTAGTCTAAGACAGTCTGTGAGGAGTCTGTCAGTAAGACAGCTCCTGTATTTAGACTTAATAATTTTCATCCGTGAAAATGCAATTTCACATAGATAAGTTGGCCTGAAGTAGGCACTGACTTTTAGTGCTATAAAACCAACGCGCACACTGCGCATTGCTGGGGCCCCGTCAGTAGTAATTGCCACCAGTTTATGAATGGGGATGTCATTTTCACGGACATTTTTAAAAAACTCATTGTAAACATCCTCACCTCTTGTTCTCTCCTTCAATTACAAAAGAGTGAGGAAGTCCTCCTTTGTTGTAAAATCCTGGAAAGCCATTCTGGCAAATACAACAAGCTGAGCTGTTTGCATTACATCCAGGGATTCATCGAACTGTAGTGAAAAATATTCACAGAGTGACAAGTCCTTTAACACTTGTCGATCCACGTCCTCTGACAGTGACTCTACCCTCCTTGTCACTGCTGCAGGGCCAAGCGGTATATTATGTATTGCGGTTGTGATGTCGTTTTTGTTTTTAAAGTCATTAAAAACAGTCTCTGCGGTAATGGCCATTGCTTCCTTGAATAAATCACCATCTGTAAAAGGCTTCTTGTGTTTAGCCAAAAGGTGACTTACATGAAATGATGCTTCAATAGCAGCCTTATTTTGAGCAGCATGTTTTGTGAAAAACGATTGCTGGGCCTTCAACCCCGATTTCAGCTCCTCAACTTTCCTGGCACGAATTGCACTCTTTCGGGTGTAGGTGTCTTTAAATTCCTGGTGTTTGGTGTTGCTCCAGATTCCCTCTTTTAGTCAGTGCTTGTGTTTGGTGGCACAACATTCATACACACTTGTCTTTCACCAAGGTAAATAGAAACTCCTCTTCCCATTCTGGATGGAATTTCTACGTTTTTGCCTTCTTTTGTGGAGCCTCCGTCATCTTATCAGGGTATCACGAGCGAGTGCCATGGCGTATATTGATGTTTGTGACAGTCTGTACTCTTATCTAATCTAATTGGTCACTTTGATGCAGCACAGGCTACGCTGAAAACGCGGTGCATGGCGGGGAAGCTACACACATGTGCACTGGGCAGAAAGAACAGAACTAAAACCCCGCAACCCGGAAACAATCTCTCTTTACAAACAGCTTTCAGTGGTGAAAATATTGCTATATTACCATTATCCTAATTAGTATTACTTATTTTTATAATGCTCGCATTACAACAGTATTTGTGTTTTTTTTGGGATCTACTGGGAAAGTCTGAAAGATTGACCGGTTGAACGCGATTGACGGGTTGGCGACCATTATTCTATTGTATTTCTTTGTATCTACTGTGAATGCCTGCAAAGAAAATGAATCTCAGGGTAGTATATAGTGACATACATGTACTTTGACAATAAATTTACTTTGAACTTGAACACTTGTATACTTCCTGACTGGGTTTCAGAAACAGCTTCACATAAAAATACTTTGACTTATGTAGGCTAATGTAGCACTGCTTTGCACACAGTGGTGAAGGAGAAACATTAATTAGAAACAGGGTCTCAGGTATCTACCCTTGCAGTTGGGCAGAACCTCATTTGAAGGTTCCAGTTGAAGAGCATCCCGCTAGTCAATTCGACACAATCAATCATTGGGTGCGGGACATGAATCCACTACAAAATAGCTGGAGGCACGAGTCCCCCTAGGCCAGGGGAGTTGACAAGGTACTGCAGACAGTCCAGAGATAAGGCCATTACTGCATCCAGCCGTTGCATCTTCCAGGGAAATTCCAACAAAGTAAGATACCAGGAGTCCTGAAACCCACAAGGCAACATTTGGATTGTGAGTTCTTCATACAAACCTGCTGCAGCTGGTAATGGTTACAGAAAGGAAATCACTGCCAAATTCAAAGAAATGTACGTAATCCACACAACATGGTTTGGTTTAACTCACTTACCCAACATCTTGTAGTCTCCTCTGGCTTTATTTGCTCTGACAAACGCCTGGATCTTAACTACTGAAGCAATCTGTGGGGATTGTAAGAAATTGAGCTGTTAAGATTATCCAGGGAGTCCAATGAATTCTTGCTTATAAATACAAATACAGTAATAATAATAATATAAATACATGCTGGTATTTATGTATTTTTTACTTTTTCATTTTATTCCATATCTTTACCTTAACCTAACTTTATTTTGTCATAAAATTCTTTACTCCTTATAATCATTGAATGCTGTTGCTTATCACACCCTGACTATCACACCACAGCAAATTCCTAATACATGTAAAAGTATATGATGAATAAAGTTAATCCTCGAACAGGAATGGACACACTAGCTAATGGGAACAGTAATGAAGCAAAAATACTCATTGCATTTTGATCTTGCTCAACAGAAACTTCCTGGAAAAGTACAATCTCCTAGATCAATCACTAAATAAACATCATGCCGGTTTATTCATCGAGTCACAGTCATTGAACACTACAGCACAGAAACAGACCATTTGGCCCATCTGGTCTGCACTGACCAGAGCACACATGCAAAACAGAAATGAGGAAGAATTTCTTTAGACAGAGGGTGGTGAAACTGTGGAATTCTTTGCCACAGATGGCTGTGGAAGACAAGCCATTGGTTATATTTAAAGCGATTTTATTAAAGTTATATTTAATTTCTTGATTAATAAGGATATCAAAGATTATGGGGAAAAGAGAGGGTTGATGAATTACCCATGATCGAACGGCAAAGACTCAATAGGCCAAATGGCCTAATTCTGCTCCCATATCTCATGGTCTTATGGACCTCTTTTTCTGCTTAGACCCGTCCGCCTGTTCCTAGACCATAGCTCTCCCATCCATTAACCCACCCAAACCTTCTGTTAAATTTTGCAACTGAATTTGCATCGACAGGAGAAGGGATGAAGGCAGATTACTGATGCCTTAAAACCAGTTGCTTCAAGCTGATGGGGCTCATCAGCCATCGCAGAAGGAAAACTCCATTGCCTGCGGCTACACCCATTCTTGGGGACGGCTTTTGGAGCAAACCCGATGAAAAATTTGGTGATTGTGTCCCTAAGGCGTCCTACATTGAGTTTAATGCTGACTGGCAACTCCTGCGATGCTGCTGGTGCCAAACTATAATTGGTCTCTGGATTCATCAGCTGCGTGCAGAGGGGGAGCCTGCTGCGTGGACAACAGCTTGCTCCCTATATCAAACTGCCTGACACATAGACAGCGAGGACGCAATATCCATGGTTAACCTCGACCAATGGAAGCTTCATGTAGCAATACATATACACACAGACACACACACACACATATATATATATATATGCCCCCTAGCCTAACCAAGCTGCTAGACCCAATTTCCTGCATTCAGCCCATATCCTTCCAAGCACTGCCCTCCATTTACAGTGCCTATAAAAAGTATTCACCCCCTTGGAAGTTTTCATGTTTTATTGTTTTACAGCATTGAATCACAATGGATTTAATTTGGCTTACTTAACACTGATAAACAGAAAAAGATTCTTTAGTGTCAAAGTGAAAACAGCCCTCTACAAAGTGATCTAAATTAATTACAAATATAAAACACAAAATAATTGATTGCATAAGTATTCGCTCTCTTCAAGTCAGTATTTAGTAGATGTAGCACCCCTGGCCACCCTCAGGGTCATTCGGCTCGCTGTCGTCTAGGGAAACAGCCCTCGGCCCCGCCAAACTGGGTAATTCGTTAGTGTGGATGCTGTGTGAGGTACCCCACCCCGCCCAAATAACAGACAATACACCAGATACAATTAAATAATTTACAGTTTATAAATATTACTGGAACTATATAATTAATAGAGAATAAAATATAAAAGGAAAATAAAAGGCGCCACACTTATCAAAGTTCAATCTCTTCGTGCACAAAAAAGTTGGAGCTCAGGACCCTCCTTCTTCACCCTGCAATCCCCTCGGACTGCCTCGACCGGCCGCCTGGGACCAACAACGGTGGTCGACCAGACGCTCCACACGAGTCCGTCTCCGTCTCCCCTCCTCGCCAAACACCCCGCTCGGGGTCCGACCCCGTTAGCGGACTCACAGCTCCTGGTCCATTCTCTGTCTCTCTCTCCTGCCTTCTGCCCCAAAACCCCGCGCATACAAATCTTCCAGATACCCCAAAATCATAACAACTATCCTAATTGGCTAATACCACCCTGCTGTCTGTATTAACCCAAGCAAATGTCTAGCTAGAGACTTTCTCAGCATTTAACATAACAAAGAAGCATTCCCGATTAAAACATAACAAAGAAGCCATTTTAATTAGCCTCCACGGTAACATAAAAGACGAAACCCCCTTACACATCTTTGGCAGCAATTACGACCTTCAGTCTACGTGGATAGGATCAGCTTTGCACATCTGGACACTACAATTTTCCCCCGTTCTTCTTTATAAAACTGCTCAAGCTCTGTCAGATTGCATGGGGATCGTGAGTGAACAGCCCTTTTCAAGTCCTGCCAGAAATTCTCAATTGGATTGAAGTCTACGCACTGACTTAGCCACTCCAGGGATTAACTTTGTACTTTTTAAGGCATTCCTGTGTAGCTTTGGCTTTATGCTTGGGGTCATTGTCTTGCTGGAAAACAAATCTTCTCCAAACGTCACAGTTCTTGTGCAGACTGCACCAGGTTTTCCTCCAGGATTTCCCCATATTTTGCTGCATTCATTTTATCCTCTACCTTCACAAGCTTGTTGTAGTGAAGCATCCTCACAGCATGATGCAGTCACCACCAACTCCACGGTAGGGAAGGTATGTTTTTGATGATAGAACATAGAAATCTGCAGCACATTCCAGGCCCTTCAGCCCACAATGTTGTGCCAACCACGTAACCTACTCTAGAAGCTGCCTAGAATTTTCCTACCGCACAGCCCTCTATTTTTCTGAGTTCCAATGATGAGCAGTGTTCGGCTTACGCCAAACATAGCATTTAGTCTGATGGCCAGAAAGCTCAACTTTGGTTTCATCATTCCATAGAACCTTCTTCCAGACTTCAGAGTCGCCCACGTGCCTTCTGGCAAACTCTAGCTGACATTTTTCCCCCAACAGTGGCTTTATCTTTGCCACTCTCTCATAAAACTGTAACTGGTGAAGCATCTGGGCAACAGTTGTTGTATGCTCAGTCTCTCCCATCTCAGCCACTGAAGCTTGTAACTCCTCCAGAGTAGTCACAGGTCTCTTGGTGGCCTCCCTCACTAGTCCCCTTCTTGCATTGTCACAGTTTTTGAGGATGGCCTGCTTTAGGCAGATTTACAGCTGTGCCATATTCTTTCCATTTCGTAATGATTGACTTAACTGTACTCCAAGGGATATTCAGTGACTTGAAAATTTTCTTTTATCCATCTCCTGAATGGTGCTTTCCAATAACCTTTTTGCTGAGTTGCTTGAAGTGTTCTTTTGTCTTCATGGTGTAGTTTTTGCTGGGATACTGACTCACTAGCAGTTGGACCTATCAGATACAGGTGTATTTTTACTACAAGCAATTCAAACACCTTGACTGCACACAGGTCTCAAAAACAGATCTCCATTTAACTAATTATGTGACTTCTAAAACCAACTGCCTGCTCCAGTGATGATTTCGTGCATCATATTAAGGGGGGGGGGGGTGAATGCTTATGCAATTAATTATTTTGTGTTTTATATTTGTAATTAATTTAGATCACTTTGTAGAGCTCTGTTTTCACTTTAACACAAAAGAGCTTGTTTCTGTTGATCAGTGTCAAAAAAGCCAAATTTTTACAGGCACCGTACCTATCCAGAAGCTTCTTAATGATACTACTGTACCTGTCTGACACTCGTTCCACGTACTCACCCCCTGTGGAAAAAGTTGCCCCTCAGCTCCCTTTTAATTTTTTCCCTTTCACCCTACACTTATACCCCTTAGTTTTGGACCCGCCTAACCTGGGAAGAGGACTGTTAATATCCACCTTATCTATACTTCTCATAATTTTAAACATTTCTATGAGGTCGCCCCTAATTCTCCTACATTCTAAACAAAGACCTAACCTGGTTAACCACTTGCTATAAAACACAAAACGCTGGAGGAACTCAGCGGGTCAGGCAGCCTCTATGAAAAAGAGCAAACAATTGACATTTTGGGCCAAGACCCTTCTTTAGGACTAGGGGTGGTGGGGTTGGGGAGATGACTGAATTAAAAGGTCAGGGAGGGGGAAAAGGTCAACTGAAAGGTAATAGATGACAAGTAATAGGTGACTGGAGAATAAAAAGAATCTGATAAGGGAGGAGAGTGGGCAATAGGAGAAAGGGAAAGAGGAGGTGACCCAGGGGAAATAATAAGCAGGAGAGAAGTAGTAAAAGGTCAGAGTGGGGGAATAGAGGGGATGAGGAAATTTTATTCATCAGGAGAAACCAATATTCATATCATCAAGTTGGAGGCTACCTAGACGGTGTTGTTCCTCCATCCTGAGGGTGGTCTCATCTTGACACAAGAGGAGGACGTGCATCGACACGTCGAAACAGAAACTGGAATCGGAATTAAAATGTTTGGCCACCAGGAAGTCCCACCTGTGGCGGATGGTGTGGAGGTGCTTGACAAAGCAGTCCCCAAATTTAAGAGGGGTCTCACCAACATAGAGATGGCCGCATCAGGAGCACCAGACAATTGACAACCCCAGCAGATTTGCAGGTGAAGTCTTGCTTCAATTGGAAGAACTGTTTGGGGCCCTGAATGGAGGTGAAAGGGGAAGTGAATGGGCAGGTGTAGTGCTTTGGCTGCTTATGGGAATAAGTGCCCGGAAAATTAGTGGCGAGGGACGAATGGACAAGGGAATAGCGGAGGGTGCGATCCCAGCAGAAAGCAAGATGGGGGGAGGGCTGTGGAGGTTTATTGTTTATTTTATGTTTATACTTTAAAGATTAAAGTCTGTCATGAGCCTTGTGGCCCATCAGGCCGATGCTTATGCCGGTTTCCATGGCGTGAAGCGACTGAGAGTACAAGACTTCCCCCCCACCCCCACTCCTACCCCCAGATAGGATGCCATTCTATCGCGAGGTTAACATCAGTATTTTTGCGGGACCCATTCTCAGCTGGGTAGACTGGAGCATTGTGTGGTTAAGTGCCTTGCTCAAGGACATACACGCTGCCTCGGCCGAGGCTCGAACCCTCGACCTTCAGATTGCTAGTCCAACGCCCTAACGACTTGGCCACACGCTACACGTTTATATTTATATTACATTATATTATATGTTTAGTGATAGGGTCCCATTGGAGATGGTGGAAGTTGAGGAGTATAATGTGTTGGATGTGGAGGCTGATGGGGTGGTAGTTAAAGATGAGAAGGACTCTATCACTATTATGACAGCAGGGAGAAGGGGTGAGCACAGATGTACAGGAAATGGATGTGGTGCTATTAAGGGCAGCATCAATAGTAGAGAGAGGGAAACTCCATTCCGGAATTGAAAGCTGTATCCTGAGAATAGATGCGACAGAGGCAAAGAAACTAAGAAAAGGGAATAGCATTTTCACAACAGGGAGAGTGGGAAGAGGTATAGTTGAGATAACTATGTGAATCAGTAAAATAAAAGATATTGGCTGACAGTTTGTCTCCAGAGATGGAGACAGATCAAGAAATGGGAGGGAGGTGTCAGAGATTGTCCAAGTGAATTTAAGCGCAGTGTGAAAGCTAAAGGCAAAATTGATAAAACACACCCATGCTGAGCTCATCATGTAGCAGTGCCAATGCAGTTGTCAATGTAGCAGAGGAAGAGTTGGGGAGCATTACCAGGAAAGGCTTCGAACATAGACTGTTCTACATAGCAGAAAAGGCAGGCATAGCTTAGATCCATGTGAGTGCCCATGGCTACCACTTGGGTTTGGCGAAAGTGGGAGCAGCTGAAGGAAAAATTGTTCAGGGTAAGGACCAGTTCTGCCAGACAGAGGAAAGTGATTGGTTGGTTCTTCAGTCAAGAAAGAAGAAGAGGGCTTTAAGGCCTTCTTGATGGGAGACAAAAGTGTATAGGGGCTGAACTTCCATGGTGAAGATGAGGGAGTCAGGGCTAGGGAACTGAAAGTTACTGAGAAAATAGAGGGCAAAAGAAGTGTCACAGATGTAAGTGGGAAGGGACTGAACCAAGAAGAATAGAATCCCTATAACTCCCTCTGGGTTATGTTTGCTCAAAAGATAAGGGAAGCAAGTGGAGATGGTTTGGAGAATATTCACATTACTTGAGAGGAGGTACTTGCAGCCTTACCGCACATTAAGATGGATAAATCAACAGGGTCAGAACAAGTACGTCTTCAGACTTAGTGGAAGGCTAAAGAGGAAATTGCAGAGGCCCTTGTAAATACATTTGCTTCATCATTAGACACTGCTGAAGTTCTCAAAGATTGGAAGGTGACTAATATTGTTCTGTTGTTTAGAAAGGGTAGCAAGGACAAGCCAGGGAACTAATGGCCAGTCAGGCTGACATCAGCAGTGGGGAAGTTACTAAAGGAGATTCTAATGGACAGGATCTACCAGCATTTGGATAGACCGAGTACAATTAGGAACATTCAGCATAGGTTTGTGTATGGGAAGTTGTGCTTGATGAACCTTTAAATTTTTACAAAGAGGTAACCAAGGAAGGTAGGTGAGTGCAGAAACAGAAAGTTGTCTATTTAAAGTTTAACCAGGCTTTGACAAGGACCCAGATGGTGGGCTGGTCTGGAAGTTTAAGTCCCAAGGAATCCAGGAAGACCTCGCTAGGTGGAGTGGAAATTGGTTTGAAGGTAGGAAGCAGAGGGTGGTGGTTGAAGATTGTTTCTTGCAATGGAGGTGTAACTAGTGGTGTAACAAGGGGTTGGTGTTCGGATTATAGTTATTTGTTATTTTCACAAATGATTTGGATAATTAGTAACTCTGTGGATGACACAACATTAGGAGAGGTTGTTGATAATGATGGGGGAGGGGATCTTGAGCAATGCAATCAAGATGTTGGAGGGACTCAGTCGGTGAGGGAGCATCTTTGGAGAGGAATGAATAGTCAACGGTTCGGGCTTTGTCTGGACTGCAAAGAAAAGGTAAGAAGCCAGAATAAGGCTGGCGTGGGGGTGGGGAAGAAGCAGCTGGCAGGTTATAGGTGAATCCAGGTGAACAGAAGGGCCGGTGGGTGGGGAAGGAGGGGATGAAGTAAGAACTTGGGAGGTGATACTGGAAGAGGTAAAGAGCTGAAGAAGAAATAATCTGATAGGTGAGAACAGTGGACCATGGGAGAAATGGAAGGAAGAGGGGCACCAGGGGGAGGTGATGCACATTCTCCTCTTCTACCTAAAAGAGGGGATGAGAAGGAGTAAAAGGGAAGCCAGACTGGGGAATGCAAGAAGAGGGAAGGAGGAGGGGTAAGAAATTACCAGAAGTTAGAAAAATACATGTTCATGCCATCAGGTTGGAGGCTACGCAGACAGAATATGAGGTGTTGCTCCTCCAACCTGAGAGTGACCTCAGCACGAGTAGAGAAGGCCATGGCCCAACATGTCTAAATGGGAATGGGAAGTTGAATTAAAAAGGATGACCACTGGGAAATCCCACCTTTTGCAGCAGACAGAGCAAAGATGCTTAACAAATTGGTCTCCCAATCTACATTGGGCCTCAACAAAGTGGTCCCAAATCTATGTCAAATAGGGGATCTTGATCAGTTAGGGAGTGGGCTAAGGAGTGGCAAATAAGTTTCAATACTGGTACAGTGGTACTAGAAAGCTTATGAACCCTGTAGAATTTTCTCTATTTCTGCATAAGTAGGACCTAAAATTCGATCAGATCTTACATAAATCCTAAAACTAGTTAAAGAGAACCCAATTAAATAAGTAACACAAAAAAATATACTTGTTCACTTATTTATTAAGAAAAATGATCCATTACATGCATTTGTTGGAAAAAGTATGTGAACCTCTGGGGTAATGCCTTCGTTAAAACCATCCACTGTTGGTCTATGCTACAGGACTGCTTTGATGACATCAAATGGAATATCTTTCATGCTGAAGACGTTTCCGAGTTCACGGAAGGGGTCATAAGTTTCATCCAGAAGTGCATCGAGGATGTTGTCCCCAGAAATCGGTCAGGGTCTACTCAAACCAGAAACCCTGGATCAACAGTTCTGTGCAAGCAGCACTTATGGCACAGCACAGAGTTTACATCGCTGGTAATCAGCAGGAGCTCAAGAACTGCAGCTACAATCTGTGCAAAGTCATCAAGGCAGCAAAACAATAAAGGGACAAGATCCAGACACAACTCTCCACCAACAACACACGCAGCTTATGGCAAGGTCTGCACACCATCACAGACTTCAAAGCTGTGTGCAGTAGTGTTTCCAACATTGCTGCCTCCCTCCCAGATGAGCAAAATCTTTTTTATGCTCGCATCGATATTGCCAACGCTGAGCTCCTGAGAGCCGCCAAAGTGAGCTGTACCCTGGACGGGTACTCAGGATGTGCATGGCACAACTGGCAGGTGTGTTTAGATATTTTTAATCTCTCCCTCTCCCAGTGTAGAGTGCCCTCCTGCTTCAAAACGTCCACCATTGTTTTGTACCTAAAAAGACGAAGGTAACATGTCTGAACAACTGGTGCCCTGTCACGCTCACCTCAATAATAAGCAAATGCTGGTCAAGGACTACATCTGCAGCTTGCTGCCAGCTGCTCTGGACCTCCTACAATTCACCCACCGACACAACCAATCAACAGATGACGCAATACCCACAGCTCTACACACCAGGAGAAGAAGGATGCTTATGTGAGAATGCTGTTCTTGGACTACAGTTCAGCATTTAACACCATAATTCCCTCCAAGTTTGTCAAGAAGCTCAGAGACCTTGGCCTTCACCCTGTCTTGTGCAGCTGGATCCTGGACTTCTTGTCAGATTGCCGGCAGGTAGTAAGAGTGGGCTCCCTCACTTCTTCCCCTCTGACCCTCAACATAAGTGCCCCTCAGGGCTGTGTCCTAAGCCCCGTCTTTTACTCTCTGTAAACCCATGATGGTGTTGCCACCCACAGCTCCAATCTGCTAATTAAATTTGATGATGATACTACATTGATTAGCCTAATCTCAAATAGTAACTACGCAGCCTACAGAGAAGGAGTCATCACCCTGACACAGTGGTGTCAAGAAAACAACTTCTCCTCCAACGTCGCAAAAACAAAGGAGCTGGTTGTGGACTACAGGAGGAATGAAGACAGGCATCAATGGACCTGGGGTTGAGAGGGTGAACATCTTTAAGTTCCTCGGCATCCACATCACTGAGGATCTCATGTGGTCTGTACATACCAGCTGTGCGGTGAAAAAAGCACAACAGTGCCTCTTTCACCTCACACAGTTGAAGAATTTTGGCATAGGTCCCCAATTCCTAAGAACTTTCAACAGGGTCACAACTGAGAGCATCCTGACTAGCTGCATCAGTGCCTGGTGTGGGAACCGTACTTCTTTCAATCACAGGACTCTGCAGAGAGTGGTGCGGACAGCCCAGCGCATCTGTAGATGTGAACTTCCCATGATTCAGGACATTTACAAAGACAGGTGTGTAAAAAGGGCCCGAAGGATCATTGGGGACCCAAGTCACTCCAACCACAAACTGTTTCAGCTGCTACCATCTGGGAAGCGGTACCGCAGCATAAAAGCCAGGACCAACAGGCTCCTGGACAGCTTCTTCCACCAGACCATCAGGCTGATTAATTCACACCGATTGACTGTGCTGCTGTACATGTTTATCACAAATTATTATAAATTGCACATTTAAATGGAGACGTAACAAAGATTTTTACTCATGTATGTGAAGGATGCAAGTAATAAAGTCAATTAAATTCTACAAAAGCTATTTGGAGTCAGGTGTTCCAATCAATGAAATGAGATTGGAGGTGTGGGTTGTAGAGGTGCCCTGTCCTATTAAAAAGACACACAGTTAGGTTACCAACAGAATCTGCTCTTCTCAAAAAAGATCTGTTTACATGAACTATACATCGATCAAAACGACTTTCAGAGGACCCTAGAAGAACTGTAGAGATGCTTCAATCTGGAAAAGGCTACAAAAGCACTTCTGAAGACCCAATTGTTCATCAGTCCACAGTAAAAGAAATAGTCTACAAATGAGGGAAACTTTGTACTGTTGCTACGGTCCAGGAGTGGGCATCCTGCAAGGAACACACTAAGAATATAACATGCAATGCTGAGGGTGGTGAAAAAAAACCCAAGGGTAACATTAAAAGACCTGCAGAAATATCTAGAACTTGCTAAAGTCTCTGTTCATGTGTCCACTATAAGAAAAACACTGAACAAGAACTGTGTTCATAGAACAGCACCACAGAGGAAACCATTGCTCTCCAAAAAAACACATTGCTGCACGTCTCAAGTTTGCAAAAGACCACTTGGATGTTCTACAATGCTTCTGGGAGAATGTTCTGTGGACAGATGAAACAAAATTTGAACTTTTTGGCAGAAATGCACATTGCTATGTCTGAATGAAAAAGAACACTGTACACCAACACCAAAACCTCATCCCAACTGTGCAGTATGGTGGAAGAAGCATCATGGTTTGGGGCTGTTTAATTGCCTCAGGGACTCGACAGCTTGCAATCATTGAGGGAATAATGAATTCAAAATTGTATTAAGACATTTTACAGGAGAAGATCGGGGTAGCAGTCTATCACCTGAAGCTTAAAAGAAGTTGGATATTGCAACAAGACAATGTTCTGAAACACAAGAGTAAATCAACAGAATGGGTTAAAAAGAAGAAAAATTGTGTTTTGGAATTGCCAAGTCAAAGTCCTGACCTTAGTCCTATAGAAATGTTGTGGAAGGAGCTCATGCGAGGAAGCCCACCACCATCCCTCAGTTGAAGCAGTTTTATAAGGAGGAATGGTCTAAACTTCCTCCAAACTGATGTGCAGGACTGATCAACAATTATTGCTGTACAAGGGGTCACACTAGTTATGGAAAGCAAAGATTAACATACTTTTTCCAACAAATACATGTAATAATGGATGATTTTTCTCAATAAGTAAATGAATCCAAGTTTAATGTTTTTTCTGTTATTTAATTGGGTTCTCTATCTAGTTTTAGGACACATGAAGTTCTAATCACACTTTAGGTCATACTTATGCAGAAGTCGAGAAAATTCTAGAGGGTTCACAAATTTTCTAGCACCATTGTAAGTGTGAGATGATGCATTTTGGAAAGTCAAACCAATGTAGGACTTAAACTATGAATAGTACAGCACTGGGAAGCATAATGTATTAGTTCATTGAAACCAGAGTCGCAAGTAGACAGGGTGGTGAAAAAAAAATTGTTTAGCACACTGGCCTTCATCAGTCAGGCTGCCGAGAGCAGAGGAGACAAGTCGCAGAATATAGGAGTTAGAACATTATGTTGCGGCTGCACCAACAACTCATACAACTGCAACCTAATGACCCAGCTTAATAACTTGACTGATGAAAGCCAGCATGCTAAATCCTTTTATCACCACGCTCTCTACCTGTGATGCCACTTTCAGCAAAATAAGCACTTGTTCTCCCAGGTCGCCGTGTTCCACTACACTCTCTGCTGCCCTACAATTCATTGCAGGCTGGTTTTATTTTCCAAAATTCATCACCTGGCATTTGTCCATGTTGAAATCTATTTGCCTCTCCTCGAACCGGTACATCATAAGGACATGTCTCCCCGCCTTTGGTATTATCTTAAGGAGCTACTGCCTCAAGGAGGAAATATTCAAAGATCCTCCCATCTAGGCCACGCCATCTTCTCACAGCTCCCATTGGGAAGGAGATACAGAAGCCCGAAGTCCCACACCAATAGGTTCAGGGACAGCTACTACAGCTACTCCCCTTCAATCATTTGACTCTTGAACCAACTGGCACAACCTTAATCACTACTGCTTAGCAACGCTATAACCACTTTGCACTAAAATGGACTTATTCTACTTGTATTCATTCTTGTTAAAATTGTGTTTAATTTATAATTCTCCTGTGAATGCTACTTAGATGATGCTATGCAGTTGTGATGCTGCTGCAAGCAAATTTCTCACAACACCTGTGCATATATGTACTTGTGTTGCACCTCTGCCTGGTATGCAGGCGCCAGTGCACAGAACCAGAGAAAGCTACACTGAGTTGTAGGCTCAGCCAGCCCCACCATGGGAACAAGCCTCCATGATAGGGACTATCAAGGCCATCTACAAAAGGCAATGCCTCAAGGCAATGAGGACTCTCACAACCCAGGGTGTGCCCTCTTTTCATTAAAACCAGCAGGGAGGAAATACTTGATACTGAAGACATACACAACATTTGAGGAACAGCTTCTTTCCCTCCGCCATCAGATTTCTGAATGTACCATGAACACTCCATTGCTATTTTGCTCTCTTTGTGCACTATTTTTTATTTTTCTCATTGTAGCTTACAGTAATTTCTTTAAAAAGTATTGCATTGTACTGCTGCCACAAAGTAACAAGTCTCATGTCAAGTCAGTGGTAATAAACCCGATTCTGATTCAGGTTATTTCATTTTACTTGAATTTCAACCCCCCCACCCCCCCATTGCCATGGTAGTTCTGGACAATGGGGAATTTAGATTAAAGTACATAACAAAATAACTCGAGTTTTGCTGAACACCTACGCTCTGTCTGCCAGAGAAAGCAGGATCTCCCAGTGGCCATACATTTTAATTCCATGTCCCATTCTCATTCTGATATGTCTATCCACAGCCTCCTCTACTGTCAAGATGAAGCCACACTCAGGTTGGAGGAACAACATCTTATATTCCGTCTGGGTAGCCTCCAACCTGATGGCATGAACATTGACTTCTCTAACTTCCGCTAATGCCCCACCTCCCCCTCGTACCCCATCCGTTATTTATTTATATACACACATTCTTTCTCTCTCCTTTTTCTCCCTCTGTCCTTCTGACTATACCCCTTGCCCATCCTCTGGGTTTCCCCCCCTCCCCCTTTTCCTTCTCCCTGGGCCTCCTGTCCCATGATCCTCTCATATCCCCTTTTGCCAATCACCTGTCCAGCTTTTGGCTCCATCCCTCCCCCTCCTGTCTTCTCCTATCATTTTGGATCTCCCCCTCCCCCTCCCACTTTCAAATCTCTTACTGACTCTTCTTTCAGTTAGTCCTGACGAAGGGTCTCGGCCTGAAACGTCGACTGTACCTCTTCCTAGAGATGCTGCCTGGCCTGCTGCGTTCGCCAGCAACTTTGATGTGTGTCAGCATACGAAACAGCTGCTCCAGCAAGGAATCATCTTCACATCACCAACACACTCTCTCCCTATTCATATCTGTCACTCTAAAAACTCTGGCATTTAATTGCACTCTGCAGCAGTCTAGGAGCTTAGGACACTATCAAGCAAAAAGAATGTTCATCTCCATTAAAGTGGAATCTCCACATTCAGGTTACTGAACAAGACAACCTTCTTGGATTAAATGTGTTTTCCAACCATGACAAATGGAGAACTGATTTTCTTTTTTTTTTGTTTTGAAGAAACAGCAACAACCTCACCTTGTCAATGAGGGAGTGAAACTCCAGTAGCTGTCCCTACCTTCATTCTCTCCACTAGCCACCTCACTCTATCTGCCTTCTCTTTTCCTTCTGTTGGCTAGGGGTGTAAATTATTTTTCTGGTAGTTTAACTTTATGCTTGTTTATGCATTTGTACAATCATGTATGTCTGTAAATGTTCCGTGTATTTTCAGTAATTTGTATATGGATGGTTCTGTACTTTCATTGTCTGAAAGCATGTGTCATGGCAGTATAAATCAAAACAGCCCTTCTTGCCACACGGGCTATTTTAATCAGAGAAGACTCCCTGATCTGTCCAGCTTGAACCAGTTTTCAGTACAACGAAAGACCATGAGGTAGGCTCTTTGTCAGAGTGAGTTGGCTACAGTTAGTTAGTCACTTGCTTGCTGTTTTTTGTTATATCCTCATCATGAACATCTAATAAAATGGGTTTAACTACAAGATTTGTGCCTCATCCTAGACTTCCAAAGAACCTTGCAGACAGCATCATCTCCAGATTCAACACTTGCTTGTCTCCTTACTTCATTCTTCCCCTCCCCCACTTTATAGCATCTGCCATCATGGTTCAGCACACCTCAATCCACCAGTCTCTCCTGGCTCCCATCTCACCACTCCTCCTCAACCCTTTGCACTCTTGGGCCTGATGCAGGATTTTGACCCGCAACATCGACACCTCCTTTACCATTCCCCATCCCTTACAGATGCTGTGTGACCAGCTGAGTTCTTCCAGCGGTTGGTCTGTTCCATGTGTAAACAGCTGGTTCAGTCCACTGTTCAGTGGGCTTTTGTTATGTCAAATGTCTTCTTCTAAACCAATAATGCAAATTGTGCACAGATTGAGGACTGCTTCTACCACACTCAGACTGAACCCTCTGCAACCCACTCCCAGCCCAGCCAGAGCAGGATGCATCATTCCCTTTCACCCTTGATCAACCCACACTATTTTCACCACAACAATGTTGGGTGCGGTTTCAGAAGGTTATTTAGCAATTTCAGCCTAAAACTTCATTTCTTCTTCTCCATAGATGCTGCCTGACCTGCGAGCTCCTCCAGCATTTTGTGTGTGTTACTTTGGATTTCCAGCAGCTGCAGAATCTCTTGTATTAAGGAAATGAACAGTTGATATTTTGGGTAGAACCTTCCATCTTGACTGAATTACTGATTCAGGTCTGCTTCTTCAGTAGAACTAAAGTGATCAAATGTGTAGTGTTTTTTCTTCTTCACCAAATTGGAAGCAACAGTTCACATATTATTCAGTTGGACTTACGTTGTTCTTGAAGTATTGCAGCCTTGCCTTGTATCTCCTCTGGGCCTGCCACATTCTCACCCACGACTGGATCTAGCAAATGAACAACAGTAAGTGGCTGATAGACACCAGAGGCATCATAGCATAACAAGAAACATTTTTTTGTCAAGGCACCAAATGCACCATCCAGCACCTCAGAATAGCTTGCAGAAATTGGAAAATAACACATAAAAATCTCCAGCAGCCACTGTGAGAAACCATTGCTTAAAATAAAGCACACAATTTGTACAATTACCCCTAACCTAACTCTTCTTGTGACACAGCAGCACTGCAAGTAATGCAGTTGCCTTATCTCCAGTAAATAGGGTTCAATCGGGTACTGGCCAAGTGGCATTTCGCCATGACCACATTGGTTTCTGCTGTAACACACACAAAATGCTGGAGGAACCCGGCAGGTCAAGCCGCATATATGTAAATGTTGATGTTTCAGGACGAGACTCTTCTTTGGGACTGGAAGTGGGAGCAAGACGCCAGAATAACAGGGTGGTGGGGAGGGAAAGGAGGACAACTTAGAAGGTGATAGGTGAAGTCATATGGATGGAAAATGTAAAGGGCTGAAAAAGGAGGAATCTGATAGGAGAGAACAGTGGACTATGGGAAACAGGGAAGGAGGACAGGCACCAGGGGGAAATGATAGGCAGGCGAGGAAAAGTAGTAAGAGGCCAGAGTGGGGAATAGAAGAGGGAAGGGGAAGGAGAAAAAAAGTTATTCAACAGAGAAATTGATGTTCATGCCATCAGGTTGGAGGCTGCCTAGACAGAATATGAGGTGTTACTCCTCCACTCTCAGAATGGCCTCAGGATCGCAAAATTTAAAAAAAAGGTGATGGACCAACATGCCTGAACTGGAATGTGGATTGGAATTAAAATGGTTGGCCACTAGGAAATTCTATTTTTGGCAGATGGAGCAAAGATGCACAAAGTGGTCTACCAATTTACATCTGGCCTCTCCAGTGCAGAGGAAGCCACATCAGGAGCACCACGTACAATAGACGACCTCAACAGATTCGCAAGTGAAGTGTTGCCTCAGCTGGAAGGACTGTCTGTGGCTCTGAATGGAGATAAGGGAGGAGGTGAGGCATTTCTGGAGTTTGCAGGAATATGTGCCACGAGGGAGATTAGTGAGGAGGGACAAATGAACAAGGGAATCACGGACGGAGTGATCTGCAGAAAGCGGAGAGATGGGGGGGTGGAGATTGCAGGTGCATTTGGTAATAGGATTTTGTTGAAGATGTGAATGATGTGCTGGATGCAGAGGCTTATGGGGTGGTAGGTGAGAACAAGGGGAAGAGGAACTCCATCCTCGTTTCCCCTGTGCTCTCATTTCCTTCCAGATCCTTAGGACTGGCTGGCCGGCGGTCTATGGATGACTTGCCTAAAGAGGTGGCAGGAGAAAGAACAGACGGAATAAGCTGTGGAGGGAAAACAACACGGAAACAGGATTGCTCCGAGAGCTGGCTAGACTCAACAGGCTGAATAGTCCCCTACATCGGAAGGAATATAATAATTTCAACACTGGAGATTCAGGTGCCAAAGGCTACCATTTAGTCCAAGTCCAAACATAAATTAATGGAATGTGCACACCCTGTTAGATTATATAAGGAAATGTTAGATTGTAAGAAATTACAAGACACAGATACAGATTCAGGCCATTCGGCCATTGAGGCTGATTTATTATCCTTCTCAACCCCATTCTCCTGTCTTCTCCCCACGACCTTTTGACTTCTATCCTACAGAGCTCTCCATTTTTCTTTCATTCATATGCCCATCTAAGAGTTTCTTAAATATCCTTAATGTATCTGCCTCTAAACCACTTCTTGCAGCACAATCCATGCATCTGTCACTATCAGTGTAAAAAAAACCTACCGTTGACATTCGCCTATACTTATCTACCATCAGCTTAAAATATGTTAGCCATTTCCGTCCTAGGAACAAGAGTGCTTTTTGTATATGGAATAAGAAAGTGGCTGAGGCAGATACAATAACGTTTAAAAGATATTTGGTTGAGTTAATGGATAGGAAAGGTTTAGCGTAGCACAAATTGGACTAGCTTGGTGGGCATCATGGTAAGTTGGGCCAAAGAGTCTGTTTCTATGAAGGAGTATCCATGTAATGGATTACTGTATTGCTATCTATGACTTGAAATGTACTTCCTGAGTATGGAGACTGCCTGTTCACAGGGATACCAGCTCTCAAACTTGCTGTGTTCAATTACCTTTTCTGCTTACAAGTAATTTTTTTATATCTTTACAGGCTTTCCCCTTTCCTGCAAAGGCCAGCTGCTCCAAAGGATTGGCCACTTTCCCACGCTTCCAGTGCTGGCAACCCATTTCACCCACAGGGGCCATCACCAGTCCCCTCAGATTACCCAACCTCTGCCTCACCCAGGAGCAACTGCCAACCAGTTCATTTCTGACCCTGCCCAGGATTGTGCTGTTTCCCATTTCAATCTGCTCCGCAGAGCTCATCAAATCAACTAGATCACATTGCATCACACCACTAAAGAATCTTTTAAATATTTATCATGGTCCTTGTACCAGACTCTCATTATAACTGATATTACATGACACAAGGAGGCCACAACCAAGTAGTCTGTACCTTAATTACAGCATCTGCATTGTCTCGAAGGTGATAAAGTCTCTTCTGGTAATCTCTCCTTTGTCTATAACCTCTCCAGTGCGACTGAAAAATTAAAAAAATAGCTGATAGCTTTCTCCCCAACAGATATTGTCATCACAAGAGTACGATTTATAACATTGTGCATGATTTACTTTGGACAAGTAAAACATAGTAAAGGAGGAATAGAAGAATATTTTAAGTAATTCTTCACCAGTGGCAAGGAAGCATTTCTTTCACAGGAACTAAAGGAGTATGCTGGTGCACTAAAGCCATAGCTGCCTGTTCAGTTCAGGTTTTAAGGGACAAGCTACTCTAATCACAATTTCTTTTTCATAAGATCATTAGACGAAGGAGCAGAATTAGGCCATTTGGCCCATCGAGTCTGCTCCACCATTCCTTCATGGCTGATTTATTACCCTCTCAACCTCATTCTCCTGCCATTTTCCTGTAACCTTTGACACCCTTATTAATCAAGAACCTATCAGCCTCTGCTTTAAATATACTCAATTACTTGCCCTCCTCAGCTGTCTGTGGCAATTAATTGAACAGATTTAGCACCCTATGGCTAAATAAATTCCTGCCCATCTCTGTTCTAAAGGGAGGTCCTTATATTCTAAGAATGTGCCCTTTCGTCCTACAATCCCTCATTATTGGAAACATCCTCTCCATGTCCACTCATTCTCAGCCGTTCAATATTTGATAGGTTTTTCCCCCCACCCTCATTCTTTTGAACTGCAACGAGAACAGGCCCAGAGCCATCAAATGCTCTTCATACATTAACCCTTTCATTCCTGTGATCAATCTCATGAACCTCTTCCGGACCCTCGCCATTGCCAGTACACACTTTCTTAAATGTGGGATTCAAAACTGCTCACAATGCTCCAAGTGCAGTCTGACCTGTGCCCTTATAATGCCTCAGAGGAACCACTGGCCACCTCTCAATGTAGTACTGGAAAGTTAATCTAATTTCTCTGTTCAAATTTTCTTATGGTCTACTGACACCCAGACAAAAGACTCACTTTGTATAAAAGAGCTTTGGGGAAATGGGGAAAGACCTTTCCTTGCTGTCATTATGGCACTGGGTTCTAAGACTTGTGTTCATTATTGTTGAATTCTTGACCTGCATGACTACAGTGGGAAGATCCAAATGAAAACTCAGGTAGGCAACCAGCTTGCAGTTACTCACCAGGAACATTTTATGGAAAATAGGGAAAACCCATTCAATAATTTGGGGAGGGAAGAAGAAAGAGATGCTTCCGGTCAAGATGAATCCTGCGTACAAAGCTCCTTCAGTTGACATCTTTTGGATAGATCATGAAACCATATTTCACTTATGTCTTCTACGTTTGTTTTTTGTCTTGGATGTGATTCTGCAAATGTTGGAGCCTGTGATTTACTGTTTGGAGATCGTTTGGGTGTTCCAGCACTCTGGGAAACAAAGGCAGCTTGCGCAAACCTCATGGCAGGCAGGCTGCGGGACGGGCCAGAAGCTGATGTTTGATTCCATTTTGCTGATTAAAGCAAGGGAGATTGAAGCATCGAGGCGAATGTGGAGGGTGAGCACTGGCTGCCTGTCTTTTGATCACTCTTCTACCTGAGAGGGGAGAGCCTGCCACTGTGCCCAGAGAATGTTACCCAGGTTTTCTGTGTTTTGGATGTGAACTTGGACTGTACACTTTTGTTCAATCTTAGTCCTTTGTTTCTGTGTTTCTCACCTGATCTTTCTTGATTTTTTTTTTGATGCAGGGATGGGGATGTGCCCTTTCTGTTTATTTTTTGTGTGGGGAGGGGGGATTTGGGGGCTGATGATCATGCTTCATTTCTTTTCTTTGTTTGGTTTCATGGCTACCCGGAGAAGAAGAATTTCAGAGTTGTATACTTTGATAATGAAAGAAGCTTTGACTTTTGATGCTCCATACCTGAATTGCTACGATAGCAGGCAGTTGCCTTTGGAGGAAGTACTTGCGAGCAGACAGATCCTTTCGGACGAGATAACCTTTCATGTGGGCTTGAAGCCTGGTGATCACGCCTTCATTCGCCTGCCAGAGCTGCTCTCTGTTATAACCAGCTGTCACTGAAGCAACAGTGGACTAAGAGGAGGAAAAGCAGCCATTAATGTTTGGAGACAAGAGACTCACCTACTGGAATCTGGAGCTGAAAACAACATCTGTGGGGGAGGGCGAAGGGAAGAATTTTAGACATTGTGATGCAGGGTCTCGACTGAAACTCTGACAATTACTGTCCCCTCCACAGATGCTGCTCGATGTGCCAAGTTTCTGCAGCAGCTTGTTTTTCTCGAGCCATGAATTTTTAGTGTTCCAGTACGCATCTCAAAGGACTCAACAAGTTGTGTGACAAACAGTATTGCCAGCCCTCATTTCTCCTGGTGTCACTGACTGCATATCCATTTATACATTAAATTAAATTATTCCAGTACTCAAACTCCCTCCACAATTCAATTACGTTGCGGTTCGCTTACTCTCAAGGACATCTTTGAAAGGTAATGCCTCAAAAAGGTGGCATCCATCATTAAGGAGCCCACCATCACCACAGGCATGTGCTCTTCTCCTTGCTGCCTTCAGGGAGGACGATCAGCAGCCTGAAAATGTACATTCAATGATTTTGGAACAGCTTCTTCCCCTTCGCCAATGAACCAACCCACAAATACTACCTCATCATTTTTACTCTCTTTTTGCACTACTTTGTTAATTTAATTCTTTTATATACTGTATACATTTCTTACTGTAATTTATAGTTCTTTTATATATTGCACTGTACTGCTGCTGCAAAAAAAACAACAAATTTCATGAGGTATGTCAGTAATATTAAACCTAATGCTGATTCTGATGTCACAGTTTGCTTACTTTCAATGTGTCAACATAATAAAAGCATTGACAAAAGGTCAGGTGAAATACTAAACAGTCTTCTCTCTGCAAATGCTAACCAAATGCTGAATATTCTCAAAACACTGTTTTTAAATTCAGATTTACTTCTGGGAAAATACACATTCACTCGAGTTTTGAAATGCTCTATTGATCCTGACGCCTCACAGCTCTCTGTTTTTTGGGCAAGATTTCCCACTCCCTTTTACCTCTCATTACTACCATTGGAGGGGAGTTACAGGAGCCTGAAGACCCACACAGAACGTTTTAGGAACAGCTTCTTCCCCTCTGTCAAAAGATTTCTGAATGGACCATGAACCCATCAAATACTACCTCATTATTCCCCTTTTGCACTATCTAATGTAACGTATAATGTCTCACAATACGTTGTGAAACAATGCAGTGCATGTCAGTGATAATATACCTGATCTGATTCGAACATCAGCCCCCGAACATCCTGTTTCTCATTTCAAAGGCAAGAGAGGTCCTGGTTCTGGACTCCAGACAAAATGATTTCTTTACCTGACTGAACTCTTTAAATCATCTTCAATTATTCACCTTTCTTATGTACTGCAACAGAGGAGGTGGCCATTCCACCCACCCAATGCTTCTCTCAATAGAGAAATCCCATCAGTTTTATTCCTTACTTCTCCGAATCCCTGCAGCTCATTCCCTCACATGCCCATCCATTCCACTTTGATTCTTTCGCTAGTTACTTCAGAGCAGGGATAATTTAAAATTGTATACCAGTCAGTCCTCGGAAAGTGGAGCACTGGAGGGCAGGACAGGGTTGGGGACAATTTTTATCAAAACAAAATTAGTCACAGGGAGAGTGCATATGCAATACAGCCTCCACCTAAAGTCGGACTGAACCCAGCTCTCTCAAACTGAGGCTGCAGCACTACCTGTTGCACCGTAGTGGGATTACTCTGCTATGAGCTGGCATGAATGCATTGGGAAAAACTGAATCCTCCTCTGTTACAGCAAATATTCATTCCACATCTTTTGGTATCTGTGCTCTCCACCATTACCAGTCTGACCTTCAACTTCCTCAGCTTTCTTAGTCACACTTTGTCGGGTTGAGTTCACTGTCACTGCTATCCTGTGCATGAGCCTCCTCTTCTGCCTGACCTGCTTATCAATTGTGGTTGTTAGGACCTTGCTGATCTCGGTACTGATGACCATGAAACTTAGCTTCTTCGAATAAAAAAAGAGAAACCTCCTTGTTTCAGTTCTGAGATAGAGCTCACCGGCCGTTTCCTCTCTCCACAGATGCCACTTGGCTGGATGTGACCTCTCTAGCATTTCACTCTCTATATCCAGTATCTGCAACGTTACACACACAAAATGCTGCAGGAACTCAGCAGGTCAGGCAGCATCTGAGATAGAGGGGAATAAAGAGTTAACGTTTTGGGATGAGACCTTCATCAGGCCTTTTCACTAATGCTGCCTGACCTGCTGAGTTCCTCCAGCATTTTGTGTATGCTACTCTGGATTTCCAGCACCTACAGATCTACAATGCTATTTGTTTTCCTTAATTTGATTCCATGCTTCCCGAGTTGGTTTCATTTGGCCTTTCTAATTCAAGCTCATTTTTTGTTTACAAACTGCTCAACGGTGAGTTCCCAGCATGAGTTCAGCTTTCACAGGTCCCCTCAGGGCTCTCACCTAACCATCGAAACACAGAAACAAATACCCTTTTATTGCCCTTCTTTGCCTCTTTCACAAGATGAGTCATGCCTATATTAGTCCTCATGCTCTGGCAACCCCAATCCCCATCCTCATCCCCCCCAGACATCGTTGTGACTGGGTGATCAGGACCAGCAAGTCAGAAGACAAATGTCAGAATGTTAACTTCAGGTTGCATTTTAATGAGGAGCTAGTTTATTCACATATGGGGTGTGTGGCAGGTACATGCAATGAGCTGCCAGAGAAAGTGGTTGAGACAGTTATAATTAGGGCAGCCACAGTAGCGGAGCCATTTGTACATCACTTCCCAGTGCTAGCAATTACCAAATGAGGTTGACCACTGTGTGCAAGGACAGTGTGCTCCACTTGGGTTTCCTTCAGTTTCTCCCACATCCCAAGGATGTATGGCTAGGATTAGGGTCAGTGAGCTGTGGACGTGCTATGCCGCAGGCTGCCCCACCACAATCCTTGGATTGTGTTAGCTGTTGATGCAAAAATGACACATTTCAATGTACATTTTGATGTACATGTTGCAAACAAAACTAACCTAAGATTATGCTTGAAGGGATGGGAAAGGCCAAGAGGGATATGAGCCGAACACAGACAAACAGGACTATCTCAAGCAACGTGGACAGTGTGGACTAGTTGGGCTGAAGAGCTGGTTTCCCTGTTGACCACAAGACATAGGAGCAGAATTAGGCCATTTTGCCCATCAACCTTGCTCCATCAATCATGGCAAATCCTGTTTTTTTCCCCCCCTCCTCAGCCCTACTCCCAGTAACCTTTGATGCTGTGTCCAATCAAGCTCTGCCTTAAATACACCCAACCACCTGGCCTCCACAGCTGCCTGCAGTAATAAATTCCACAAATTCACCACCCTCTGGCTAAAGAAATTTCTCCACATCTACGTTTGTATTTCAAATGGACGCCCCTCTACCCTGAGGCTGTGCTCTCTCGATCTAGAGTCCCCCACCATGGGGAAGAATCTACTCTGTCGAGGCGTTTCTACATTCGAAAGGTTTGCCTTCCTCACCACAGACTCTACCCACAAGTTAACCTTCAGGGTGTTCTGTGCAAGGACTCCCAAGTCCCCTTGCATCAGAGACTTTTGGATTTCCTCCCTGTTTAGAGAATAGTCTTCACATTTATTGATACTACCGAAGTGCATGACCATGCATGTTCTAACATTGCACTTCATTTGCCACTTTCTTACCCATTCTCCTAATCTGTCTAAGTCCTTATGCATCCTACCTGTTTCCTCAACACTACCTGCCCTTCTACCAACCTTCAGATCATCTGCAAGCTTGGCAACAAAGCTATCTATTCCATCATCTAAATCATTGATGTACAGCATAAAAAGGGGTCCCAACACTGATCCCTGCAGAATACCTTTAGTCACTGGTGGCCAACCAGAAAAGGATCCTTTTATTCGCATTTACTGCTAATGCTCTAAACCATGCCAGTAACTTTTCTGTAATACTGTGGGCTGTTAACATATAAGCAGCATCATGTGTGGCACCTTGTCAAAGGCCATCTGAAAACCCAAATATACAATATCCACTGCATCCCCTTTATCTATCCTACTTGTAATCTCCTCAAAGAATTCCAACAGGTTTGTCAAGAAAGATTTTCCCTCAAGGAAATCATACTTGCTTTGTCCTATCTTGTTTTGTGTCACCAAGTACAGGTCGACCTTCACTAATCCGGCACCATCGGGACCTGAGGAGTGCCGGATTAGTGAAAATGCCGAATTTCAGAAGGATCACATTAAGCATAATCAATGCCGGATTATCCAAGGAACCAGATTACAGGTATTTGGATTAGTGAAGGTCAACTGTACTCCATGTTGTTTAACTCTACGACCAAGGACAGTGCACTTAAGTAGAGAGAAGAGTGCCATACCTGAATCTCATCCCGGGTGAGCTGTGTGGAGTTCTGTACAAAACCTTTGGGACGCTCCCAGCTTCCCTCTAGTCTCTGCAGGTTGAAATAGTACTTCGACCCGTCCTTCAGCACATGCTTCACCCATGGGCTTCTATTGTCTCCTAAAGAAAGGGAAGAATTTCAAAAGTTTCTTTTCTCTTGTGTAGTCAGGAATCTTTGTAAGTCTTTTACTTCATCAATTTCCAAAGCAGATCAGCTCAATAAGTTGAATTGGTTTCCACTGCTACGGCAGGCAGTGCGCCCAGGTTACAGCACACCTCCCCCAAAAGTCGTTGCACTAGATGCCTTCTTTCTGTTTCCTTGAATTGCTCCCCGTCCTGCCTAGAAAACAGTCTCCCCTACATTATTCCTATGGAAGTCCTCACAATTTCAAACACATCTATCAAATCTTCACCTGATCTGCATGACTGAAGACTCTCAACCTTCAGATGATTTTGGTAGATCTCATTACTCTTGATAATCTAAACACAAGAGATTCTGCAGATCATAAACACGAAAAACTCTGCAGATGCAGGAAATCCAATAGCAAAACCCATAAGATACTGGAGGAACTCAGCAGGTCAAGCAGCGTTTATGGAAGTGAATAAAGAGTCGACATTTTGGACTGAGACCCTTCTTCAGGATTCTGCAGATACTGGAAACATTGAGAACTACACACAAATGCTATAGCAACTTGGCAGGTCAGGCACCATCCATGGAGGGCAATAAACAGTTGTTTCAGGCTGAGACGCTTCCCATTCCACTCCCTAGTGCCTGCCTGACCTGAATTTTGTGTGTGTTGCTCTTATATTCATTCTGAATTCCGATTTCCAGACCTGGCATGTTTTACTGGACAAAGAAAATGTAAGTAGGCTCGTAAAATTTTGCTTCGATGTGGGTATATAGAACCTTCCTCTTTAACTATACAAGCTTGACCTGCAACATTCATAGACCTGTACAGGTGAAGTCACTGGGCTCAGTTCCTACCTACCCTTTAAAACTGCACTAAGATTAGCCAACTTGAATTTAGGAACAATTTAATTCCTCTTCTCTCCCCAACAACTACCATTTATATGCCATCTTCATTGTCCCAATGCACTTCATAGAAGCATTATACAAAAATAAAAAATGATGCCAAACCAAACAAGGAGGTACTAGAAGCAAAAAGTTTTAAAAAAAAAAAAAAACAGTTGGAGGAAATCAGTGGGTTGAGCAGTATCTGCTTGAGAGCAGGAATTGTCATTTTGGACCGAGACTCTCTGTCAGGACTGAGAGTGAAGGGAGAGGTGGTGAGTATAAAGAGGAGAGGAAGAGATGAGCCAGAGCCTAGTACCTGAGAGGGGTACTAAGGAGATGTGAAAGGTGATGGGCATAAAGAGTAGGGGATAAGAAAGGGATGCATTTGGGTGACAGGTCAAAGCAGACAAAGGAGGCTGAAAGAGCCAGCCAGGTAGGGCAGCAGGCAAGGAATAGAAAAGTCTACAGAAAGTGGCAAATCCAGCCTAGTCCATTACAGGAAAAGCTCTACTCACCATTGAGTACATTTACATGGAAATGCATCTGCATAAGAAGTAGGGTCCATTATCAAACACCCCCACCATCCAGGCCTTGCCCTCTTTTTGTCACTAACATCGGACAGAGGATATAGGAGCCTTAAGCTCCATACCACCAGATTCAGGAACAGTTTTACTCTACAAGCATCAGGCTCCCGAACCTGCATGGATAACTTCATTCACCACTACTATGAACTGATTTTGCAACTTACCAACTCACTTTCAAGGACTCTTTACAATTCATGTTCAAGGTTATTTTTATTTGTACGTCTTCTCTTGCACACTTTTTTAAAAAACATTTGTTTATGTGTTGTTTTTTGTAAATTCTATTGTATTTTTTCCTGCAAGAAAAAGATCTATCCTGGGCCCAACATGTTGAGACAATTACAAAGAAGGCATGATAGCAGCTATATTTCAGTAGAAGTTTTGGTATGTCAGCAAAGACACTCATAAATTTCTAGATGTACCATGGAGAGCATTCTAACTGGCAGAACACCACCAAGTATGGAGGGGCCACTGCACAGGAAAGAAAAATGCTGCAGAAAGTTGCAAACTCAGCCAGCTCCATCATGGACAATAGCCTCCCAAGCATCAAGGGCACCTTCAAAAGGCGATGCCTCAATAAAGGTGGCATCCATCATTAAGGACCCCCATCTCCCCATCTCCCAGGACACGCCCCTAACTCATTGCTACCATCAAGGTGGTGGTACAGGAGCCTGAAAACACACACTCAACATCTTTGGAACGTCTTCCTCTGAGCCACCAAATTTCTGAATGGACAATGAACCCATGTACACCACCTCAGTATTTTGTTTACTTTTGCACCACTTATTTAATTTTAAAAATAATTATTTTTTGTCACATATTGTACTGCACCGCTAGCGCAAAACAACAAATTTCATGACACGCCAGTGATATTAAACCCGATTCTAACTAACATACATACTTCAGTGAATTTACTTTGAACTTTTGAAAGAGAAGATGAAGGTGGAAACAGCCACTGGAAGGTGATAAGCAGAAATAAGAAGGCAATATTAGGAATTATATCCAAAAGTTTGGTCAGAAATAAGCTTAAAGAAAACGTTAAAGAGGACAGAAAGGCTTGAGGGAGACATTTTGTAGCTCGAGTTTGACAGCTGAAGGATAACTGCCAACACTACAGTTTAAAAATACTCAAGAAGCCCAGATATGAACAGTGCAGAGGCCTCAAAGAGTTGCAAGGTTGTTGGAGAAAATTAAGGGTGGAAGAATGGCCTTATATAGTCTTGTATGGAGACACAAAAATTAAGAGAGATTAGAAAACAATTAATTTTTTTCCCCCAGTATAGGGAAAAAAATGGGACCCTGTGTTAGTCAGTGAACATGGTCAATGGGTGAACAGGAACATGTGTGAGTTTGGACTATTGGATCCTGATGTTTTGGCGATCCAAAGGTTCTTCAGAAGTCAAGAATGAGGCGTAAAACTTGATGCTAATGATTGTTTTACAAGAGTGTCACAAGAGCAAAGCGGGAAGCAGCATAGCGAAAGAAACAAAGGAAAGAAAGAGTGAAAAATAGCATGGTCTTCTCATAGCAGACTAGAAACTCCACTGATTAACAGTTAACAAATTAGATAGCCAGATTCAAATAATATGCCACCAACCACTGAAACCAAGGTTTCTGAAAACTAGAGGCAACTGCACCACAATTACTAGAAAATTCACTGAACAATCACACGTATACAAGTGCTAATGCAAAAATACAAATGAACAAAAAAGTTAAACTGCATGAAAAATAACACTTCTGCACTCTAATCCAACAGGACACAGGAAGCAGGGTTTTGGAAGATCAAGTTTACAAGAAGCTTGAAGTTGTTCACACTTCCCCTCGCCAGTCTTCTGATCCACCTCCCATGTTTCTGTCCTACTCAGAAGCAGGTCAGTCAAAATCCTTACCTACAAACCTGAAGAATGCTACCAATGAGCTACTCTGACCTGTGGGGCATTCCAGTCAGACCTCAGTCCTGCCTTCGCCCAATGTCCATGCATAGGACCCTAAACAGTCCAATATGGGCTACAGTTCCAAGAGCAGTCCTAAATGATGAGTTCAGAGGTCTTAGAAAGTTGTAAGCCTGTTAGAGGAAAATTAACGATGGAAAAGGATTATAGGAAATTAGAAAACAACTTCTAAGATTTTTTTTTATCAATTTAAATTATTGACTTCTACTTCTAAACTCTACAAACTCAAGTTTTGCCCCACCAACATCCCTCAGCTTTTCTGAACACCATTGAGCTCTCTAGGGCTCGTTTTCATACCAAGAGTTGGAAGTTACAGTAACCATGAACGTGTATGCTCCCTTGCCTGGCATGCAGCTTACCTGTTTCCACTTTAACTCGCACCTGCACGGCCAGCTCAGACTGATAGGCCGCGGCACACTCTGGAATCACACTGCAGAGGAATACGTCTGGTGAGCGCAGGACCCTCAGTGTTTGAGATGAGTTGGCCTCCTTGACTGCCTGGTTGATAGCTGCCACCCCCAGGGACACTGAAAACAAAGGGGGCAGGTCAGACATGGTTACATGGGTAAAGATGTCACATTGGTCAATGCCATTCTGGACCCGCTACACAAACATCACACATCCCTCCCACTAAGACAACTTGACCAAAAGAGAATTTCCAAATATTTCAATAAGTAGTGAATTTCTCCCCGAAAAATAAAACTGCAGACAAACATTCGATGAAAGGAGAAGAGGATAATGTTCTAACCCCATCAGCCAGCACCCAGACACAACATTCATCTGCCACTTAGGCAAGATGGTTTGTGGTTATTAACCAGGACACTGTGAATGCAGCATCTTGGCGGCTATGGACCAGGCTGGGCTGCACAACTCCACGACAGCAGGAAAAACCAGACTGCCATCTGGGATAATTCTGGAGCAACAAACAATCTGCCAGAGGAACTCAGCAGATTGAGCAGCGTCTATGGGAGGACAGGAATTGTCTATGTTTCTTATCAACCTGAAACATTTGACAGTTTCTTTCCTCCCACAGACACTGCTTGATCTACTAAATTCCAGCAGGTTGTTTGCTGTCCAGATTCCAACATTGTCAATCTCTTCTGGATGCTTCTGGTCTTGGTAACAGGGTAACACCCCTGGAAACCTATGCAGCCACAAAACCACTGGGTACAGTGGCTCATCTGGAATTCTGCAAGAAACATGTCCCAGAGCCCCTTATCCCCAACAAATTACATTTAATGTGTAGTTACCACCATAAGAAAGGCATCAGCAATATCCCCAGGTTGTGGAGAAGGAGGGGAGGGGGCAGAGCCACGGTACCCCCAGAGCCCCCAGTACCCCCAGGCGGGTGTGGACCGAACCACCCGATACAACTTGGGGGGGGGGGGGGGTTTGGGGTGAGGAACGTCATAAAGCCCTGTGTACCCCCAGAACCTGGGGAGGAGGGTGAGAGTCCTGGGTACCCCAGATGCTTTCAACAGATACAGATCTGGTGAGCGTTTTCCAGCTTTTTAAAAAAAAACTTTTATTTCAGATTCCCAGCATCTGCAGTTTTTATTTTCATTCAACATTAACAAATCATTGCCTATGCAATCCACTTTAACAGCAATGGCTGAGCCAAGTAATGATCAGGGAAGCAGACTGAACTTGCTGGTTCTTTTCAAAGTAGTGCCACGAAGCCTTTTACTGAAATGGCTCCTCTAATAATGCAGCTGTCCCTCAGTAGTACTGTTGGGAACATCAGGCTGATTTACAGCTTAAAGTCCCTGAAACCACAACCTGCTGACAGGGAATCAAAAGGTGTCAACCAGCAAAACAAGGAAACGCTGAAATCACTCAGCTGGTCAGGTGGCACCTATGCACAGAGGAACAGTTAACATATCTCCCCTTCTCAGTTCTAAATGAAGGATTTTAACCTGAAGCCTCAGCTCTGTCTTGTTTTCCACTGATAATGCCTCACCTGGTGAGCATTTTCCAGCATATCAGATTGCACCTGCAGTTTTTATATATATATATTTTTTTTTTCTTTCTTTTTTTTTCATCCGACACTAAGAAATCATTGCAATGACGAAAGCCTTTCTACATGCAGCTATTAATTGAACAACTCACATTTTCTAGCCATCTGGCTGTCTTGATTGCCCTTGTGAATTCCATCCTGAATCTCCTCGAACCAGAGCACTGCTGCTGTGTCCTGCAAGACCTAGGATTGGGGGTGGGGGGAGGCAAAAGAACAGCTGTCAACCGATCCTCAGGTACGGGAAAGGGCCTTTTGGACTTCAGTGGAACTGCCCAGTACCTTTGACTTATGGTGCTTTGCCACTGCAAGTACGTCGTGGTAACGCCTGGCTGTTGGAAAGTCCAGGTGGGCCAGTCTGGCGGAAGGCATGAGAAGAGCAGCAATGGTCCTCTCGGGATCATTGTGGTCCAGGGCTTCATTTATTAAACCAATGGCAGCAATTTCTGCGGAAACATGCAAGGGTTACTTGGCTCAACTCGTGCAGTATATGTAATGTTCCCTTGAATTGTGTTTTTTTTATTGTAAAATCAGCTGTGTGGACCAACCTTTGCTCTGAGCAGGAAATTTTTACATGGCTTGAAAACAGGACAATTTTAATGAAACATTATATAAAAGAAAATTCCAGCTGAGCTGGAAAGGCAACGTGCACAGGAGAACTTCAGTTACTGCATGGCCACACACCCGTACAGCTTAGAAGGAATAGAGAATGTGTGGAAAAAGAAAGACAACATCTTTGAATCCAGCTAGAAAGTTCTCTTTTAAATTCCAAATTGGACTTATGGATAACTTGGAGTCCTTTGGAGTCTATCATATCTATTTCTATGACCACCCCTAGCAGCCTATTCCGGGCACCCACCACTGTGTAAAAAACACTGACCTCAGACATCTCTTTTAACATTTCCCCTTCTCATCTTAAATGCATGCCCTCCACACTTCTACCCTGAGAATAAGATACTCATAATGTCTCCTCTACTTAGACATCTTATCAGGTCTCCCTTCAGTCTTCTACACTCCAGGGAAAACAACCCAAGTTTGTCCAGCTTCTAACCCAGGCAGCATCCTGGTAACACTGCCACATCCTTTCTATAATGGAGCAACAAGAATTAAACAAAATACTCTATATGCCCTAACCAAAGTTTTAAGCGACTTCCTGACTCTCATACTCAACGTGGAACCAAGTTGGCCTTCTTGTAATTTTAAGGGATTCTGTGGATCATATTGAGACCCAAATTCAATGGCAATCAGAATGGAACAACAGGGGGAAGCTGAATTAAACACACAGGGGTCTTTAGGGGGACACGACTGGCTAAGTAGACAGGTAAGTATGTGACAGATGGAATGGAATGTGGAAAGATGTGAGATCATCCACTTTAACACACACACACACACACAACAGAAAAGCAGAGTTCTCATAAATGGCGAAAGGCATTCACATTCAACACTACACGACTCAAAGGAAAGTAGCACACAGGTTCAGCAGACAATTGGGAAGGCAAACTGCAAGTCAGCCTCTGATGCAAGTTGATAAACATACAAATGTAGATATATTTTGTTCTAATTATGCAACCCTGGTAACTCATCTTGGATATTATGTAAGGTCCAATGTGCCTACCCGATGAAGCATAAACTTACAATCAAGAGAATATAGTGAGGGTTAAGCCGATTAATTCCTGGGATTGTGGGTTTATCATACTAGGAGTGGTTAAGTAGGTTGGGCTGGGCCTAAACCATCAAATTTAGAATAATGGAGAAGCAGTCCTGAAGTCAAGTTAATTCCTTCCTGACTGGGGAGTCTAGATTTAGGGCTGGTCGAGATGAGAAAATATCTTTAGCTAGCATGGAAGTAGGCCCTTCAGCCCAAATAATCCTTGCCAACCAAGATTCCCATTTAGTTCGTCCCATCTGCAAGTGTTTTTAGTCAAATCCCAAACCTTCACTAACCATGTTACTGTCAAAATGTCATCAGTGTACCTGCCTCAACCAGAGGCAGGTTGTGAATCTTTGGAATTCCCACTTTAAGGGGACCGTAGAGCCTTGATGACTAAGGACATTCAAGACAGATTGATAGATTTTCTTTTCAGAGGGTGGCGAGGCAATAAACGAAAAGCCACGAGCTTACGGCATGGTAGAGCAGGTACAAGGGACCAAATGTTTTTTTTCCTATCACAAGAGAAAATACAAGGTAAGAGGGAGCTTGAGTGTGGCCGTACACCCAAGTGTAGACAAGATAGGCCAGCTGACTTGCTCCTGTATAATAAATTTTAGAAGGATCCAGAGAACCATCCCAAACTAATCAGGATTGAAGTACCTGTTTCATATACTGCTGTGGACAGAAGGGCCAATGCTAGTACTTACGGTCGTGCTCCTCTTGCACGGCAGAGTTCACTTCGTGCACACACATTTGCAGATTGTTCCAGGACAGCATGGCCTCTCCGTTCCGACAGTTCTGCTGCTTCAGTCTCCGTAGTGCGTCAAAGTACCTGCGAATAAGGCAAGAGTCATTGTGCAATACAGCACAGAAACAGGCTCTTCAGCCCAATCATCCATGTCAAGAAGCCTGCATTTGGCCAATAACTCTCTGAGCCTTTCCTATTCATGTGGCGGTACCAATGCCCTTTAAACCCTTCAACTGAATCTTCCTCTACCACTACATCCCATATTTCCACCGCCCTCTGGGTGAAAAAGATCAAATTCCTATTAGATCTTCTCCTTCTCACCTTAAACCTATGCCCTCTGTTTTTATTTTATTGGGAAAACGGTGGAGTGCATTCATCTTCCAAGATCCTTCTTTAATACCCTATGCTCCAAGTCCTCGGCTGCCCAACCTCTCCCTTTAACTCAGGGCCTTGAGTCAAGGCAATATTATAAATGAAAAGTCACTAACAACCCATTGACCAAGCACAGTTGGAAATGAGGCAGGAGACAGCATAAAGTGCAACTTGTTTGGGAACACCCAGAAGCAGGAATCCAATAACGAGGTGTGTGAACAACAGGAGAGGTATGAGGGGCTGCTGCAACAAGTGGAAGAATGGAGGAGATGGAGGAGCAGAAGAACACACTAATGAGGAGACTGGTATTGAAATGTTAATTCTGTTTCTCTCTTCAGACACTGACTGACCTGCTGTTTTTCTGCATTTTCTGTTTTCATTACTGAGTAACACAGAAAACAATATTCGAAGAGAATCTGGGTCAGGCAATGGATTGCTAAGAATGCCTAAAAGTGAAGGACGCGTACACTTATAGGCCACTTTATTAGGTACAGGAGAGGAACATTGATCTCTGCTCTTGTGGCCTATTCACTTGAAGGTTTGATGTGTCGTGCATTCTGAGATGCTCTTCTTATTGCAACATGTGGTGATTTGAATTCCTGCCACCTTCCTGTCAGCTTGAACCACTTTGTATGGTCTCCTCTGCCCTCTCAGTAACGAAGTGTTTTCGCTCACAGAACCTTCACTCACTAGGTTTTTTTTTTGGTTTTTGTAAACTCTAGAGGTTGTGCATGAAAATCCCAGGAGATCAGCAGTTTCTGAGATACTGAAAGCACTCTGCAATCATTCCATGGTCAGAGTCACTTACATCATATGTCTTCTTCATTCTGATGTCTGAACAATAACTGAATCACTTGACCATGTCTGCATGCTTTTATGCATTGAGTTGCTGACAAACGACTGGCTGATTAAATATCTGCAGGTATTCAGTAAAATCCCACACAAAGAGGAGGGTGGTCAGCACTTTCCTGAAGCAGTGGCTCCTTTTGGCAGCATTGACATAAGACACTCCCTCCAGACGGCAGCATCTCTCGTCATGGACCCCCTCCCCGCCACCATCCAGACATGATCACCTTTCATCACATTGAATGGAAGACCAGGCTCAAAGGGCCAAGTGGTCCCCTCCTGCTCCTTTCCTCCCATGTTTCTAAGCAAGTAGCAGGTACAAAAGGCTCTGCTGGTTAATCAACCACGCTAATTCCATTTTCTCAGCCCATTTCCTCGGATACTCTTGACTTTCATACGAACACATGTCCGTCAGTTGGACACCTGTTCTGAGGAGCTTAAAGCAAAAGTAACTTGTCAGGACAGAAGTGCAATAATAGCCCACGCACTTAATGTATATAGTATGGGTAACCCAGCAAAGAACCAAACATCATTACATACAGAACCGTCACAGGCCATGCCTTTCAGCCCACAGTTTTTGTACCATACAGGATGCTGAATTAAATTAAACCTCGTCTGCCTGTGCATGACTAATGTCCCTCCATTCCCTGAACATCCATGTGCCTATCTATCGCCTCTTAAATAAATCTATTACATCTGCTTCCATCACTCCCCCTGGCAGCAGATTCCAGGCACCCACTTTACAGATTTCCCACTGGAGATTGAGATTTATTTATCACATGCATATTGAAACATACTGTGAAATGTGTCATTTGCATTAACCAACAGAATAAAGAATGTGCTGGGGGAAGTCTGTGTCACCACACATTTCAGTGCCAACATGGCACGTGTACAATGCTCAGCACAACACTGGGCAGAACATCACTCCACGGGGCACAACACACAACAGCAAACCCACCCCACCCATCCTCCAACCCCAGGCCTCCAGCATTGGGAGCAATGGTCTCATGATTCTTTGGTGGACACCAATGGTAAAAACCATTAACAAATTTCTTCTTACAAATCACTTCTCCCCCAGCATCATACAATCCCTTAGTTGTTTAATTCCATTTGCACCCCCCCCCTCATTTTTAAGCCCATGGTTTAAATAAGATGTACAAGATTTATCCCAATACACTGTCAAGTTACACACTCTTACCATTCCATAGACATAAAAGCTTTGTGGGATTTATTGGTAACCATGACTCGAGTTCTGTTCTCCCACCTATTTTCCCAGACAAAGGTCTGAAATGAATGGAGTGATCCTATGACCATGAAGTAAGATAGCCATACTGTAGCAGCAAGGATGTGTAGCTTACCGCTCTACACTCTCGTTGTTGACATCAGTCAGGCCAGTTGCCGGGCTGAGCAGGTTGCTCCAGAAGGCCCCGAGATCACCTGCTTCCAGGGCCTGATTGATCAATGCCACTGCCGAGAGCATCTCCACAGCCACGTACAGCTCCTCCTGAGTCAGCTCACCCTGTACAAAAGAAAATCCAGCACCATCAGCCGAACAGACACAGAACCCAAGAGGCTATTCTACACACCAAGAGATTCTACAGATGCTGGAAATACTGAGCAATACACACTCTCTTGCTTTCTATTCCCTATTGCTCTCTCGCCTCTCATCTTTTCATTACTTGCCTATCATCTCCCTCTTCCATGGCCCACTGTCCTTTCCAACCAGATTTCTTCTCCAGTTCTCTACCTCTTCGACCTATCACTAACCAGCTTCTTGCTTCATTCTCCACCCCTCCCCCAACTTCCCACTCGTCTGGTTCATCCATCATCTGCAAGCTTGTACTCTTTCCACTCTTCCCACCTTTTTATCCTGGCTTCACCCACTTCCTTTTCAGTCCTGAAGGGTCTCAGCCTAGAACATCAAATGATTATTCTCCTCCATATATGCTGCCTTACTTGCTGAGTTCCTGCAGAATTGTGTGTGCACCGGCCATTCTGTGTCAACTTTATACTTTCCAAGTGTCTACTGACTTCACTTCTGCGTTACAACCAAATCTCCTCCCTTTTGCACAGTTCATCAAATCTAGTGTACTTGCATCAATAATTTCTACCTTCCCTCAAAACACTTAATGACTGATAAAGCATTTAAGGATTCCCTAAAGGTTAATTTGAAGGTTGAGTCTGTGGTGGGGAAGGCAAATGCAATGTTTGCATTTATTTCAAAAGGACTAGTATATAAAAGCAAGGATGCTATGTTGAGACTTTATAAAGCATTGGTGAGGCCTCACCTGGAGCATTGTGAGCAGTTTTGGGCCCCTTATCTTAGAAAGGATATGCTGAAACTGGAGAGGGTTCAAAAGAGGTTCATGGAAATGATTCCAGGATTAAATGGCTTGTCATAAGAGAAGCGTTTGATGGCTCTATATTTTCTAGAATTCAGAAGAATGAGGGGTGACCTCAATGAAACCTATCGAATGGTGAAAGGCTTTAGAGTGGATGCGGACAGGACACTTCCTATAATGGGAGGGTCTAAGACCAGAGAACACAGCTTCAGAATAGAGGGGTGTCCTTTTAGAACAGAGAGGAGGAAGAACTTCTTTAGCCAGAGAGTGGTGAATCTGTGGAATTCTTTGTTACAGGCACCTGTGGAGGCCAAGTCCTATGTATATTTAAGCCAGGGGCTGACAGATTCTTGATTGGTCAGGGCATAAAGGAATATGGGCAGAAGGCAGGGGATTCTGGCTGAAAGGAAAGTTGGATCAGCCATGATGGAATGATGGAGCCATGATGGAATGATGGAGCAGACTTGATGGGCTAACTGGCCTAATTCTGTTCCTATATCTTATGGTCTTAAAACCTCACAATCAATGCTCTCTGCTCTGTTGTGAACATCCTCAGATCCTCCACATCCCTCACATAATTCAAGTTAAATTTATCTGTGCAGATCCAAGTTCTTTACATCCTTTCTGGAATTGTTCACAATGTTCCATGTGAAGCTCAATTAGCATATATAAAGGGTATCATGACACTCACATTATCTTACACCTTGGAAGCCTCTGACCAGAGGGGTGCTAGATCCTGCAGCTTGATGTATACTATATAATAACAATCTGGATGAGAAAGTTGTACAGTGAAGATTGACTAAGGTTATAACAGGATCTGGATTGACTGGGTCAAGGAATGCCAATGAAATTTAACTTGGACAAGTGCACAGTGATGCACTGGGAAGTCAAACCAGGGCAGTACTTACACAGCAAATGAAAAGTCCCTACTTGCAGAATGGAGAGACATTGTGAGTGATGACAGGGTGGTAAAGGAAACTTGCCTTCATCCGACAGGCATCGAGTACAAGAGGCAAACATCAAACAACAGGACTGTAACATAGTGTGCAAGTTCTGACTGCCATACTGTGGGCAGAAAGGGTGTAGAAAGTCATAAACACAAGAGATTCTGAAGAGGCTTTAAATCCAGAGCAACACACACAAAATGCTGAAGGAACTCAGCAGGTCAGGCAGCAACTACGGAAATGAACAAACACTTAAAGTTTCTGGCCAAAAGCCTTCATCGGGATTACAAGGTTTAAAAGAAATTTGGACAGGTACAGGGATAGGAAAGGTTTCGTGGGACCTGGGCCAAATGGGACTATCTCAGGTAGCCATGGACAAATGGGCTGAAGATCCTAATGAAATGTCAACTGTTTATTCATTTCCATTTACGTTGACTGATCTGCTGAGTTCCTCCAGCATTTTGAGGGTGTAGAAAAGATGCACAAGAGTACTGATGGGACTGAAGAGCTTTAAATACAAGATGAAATTGGATTAGCTGGAACGGTTTTCGCTGGAATATATGAAACAGATGGATGACCTTTAAGAGGTTTATAAAATTATGACTATTTTCAACACTGGTGCCCCACAAGGACATGTCCTCAGCCTTCCAAACTACTCCCTGAACACTTACAACCACGCATCCAGATTCTGTAGAACTCCATCTACAAGTATGCAGGTGATATCATTGTAATGAGCCTCATCGTAAATCATGATGAGTTGGAGTGCCAGAAGGAGACAGCGAGCTTAGTAACATGGTGTCATGACAACTTTTCCTTCGATGTCAGCAAAATGAAAGACCTGGTCATTAACTTTGGGGTGGAGGGGGTGCGTAAAGAAAGAGCACACCGACCTGTTTACATCAAATGGTGCTGAGGTTAAGACCTTCAAGTTACTAAGAGTGAATATCACCAAAAGCATGTCCTGGTCTAATTGTGTAGACACATTGGCAAAGAAAGCTCACCAACACCTCTACTTCCTCAGGAAGTTAAAGAAATTTGGCATGACCTGATCAACCTTTACCAATCTCTATCAATGAATCACTGAAAACATCCTTTGTAGATGCATCACAGGTTAGTCTGACAAATGCTCTACCCATGACTCCAAAGAACTCCAGAGTTGTGGACTCAACTCAGCACATCACGGAAACCAGCCTCCTTTCTATGAGCTGTCTATAATTGCCGCTGCCTCAGTAAAGCGATCAACATATTCAAAGACTCCACTCTCACTGTACATTCTCGTTTCTCTCCCCTCCTCTCCCGTCTGACAGAAGATAAAAAAGCCAGGAAGCACAGTCCACCAGGGTGAAGGTCAGCTTTAACCCCACTGTTAAAAGAGACTTGTATGACAGATGGATTCATGAACTCACAAGTTACCCCATTAGGAGCTTGCACTATAGTCCAGCAACACAGCACTTTCTCTGCAACTGGTACAGTTTATTCTGCATTGTTATCGTTTTGCCTTTTACTAGCTCAGAGCACTATGTGATGATTTGTTCTCTTTGAACAGACTGCAAGGCAGCTTTTCACTGTATGTCGGTACATATGACAATAATAAACTAACTCCAATATCATGATAAAGTGGATGGTCCCTGTCAGGGAGTCTAAAACTGGAGGTTTAAAGGTAAGAGGTAAACATTTAAAAGGGAATCCAAAGGATATGCCTTTCCACACAGCAGATTGCGCGTGCATAGATAGATACTTTATTGATCCCAGAGGAAATTAGTGTCTCAGTAGCATTACAAGTACACAGATATAAATATTAGAAGAGAAGTAGAAGGAATAAAAAAATAAGTTACCACAAACAGTCTAACAGGAGGGGGGTGGGGGGGGCTCATCACTTCCCCATCTACAGGTTGATTCATTATAGAGCCTAATGGCCAAGGGCAAGAATGACCTCTTTGAAGTGGTGCAGTTGTCTTAGTCTATTACTAAAAGTGCTCCTCTGTTCAGCCAAAGTGGATGCAGCGGTTGACAAACATCATCTAGAATTGCCAAGATTTTCCATAGGGTCCTTTGTTCTACCAGAGTCTCCAGTATGTCCAGTTTGACTTCTATAACAGAGCCAACCTTTCTAATCTGTTTATTGAGCCTGTTGGCATCACCCATATTGATGCCATTGCCCCAACACACCACCACATAGAAGCAACACTCACAACACGCTGGAGGAACTCAGCAGGTCGGGCAGCATCCGTGGAAACGATCAGTCAATGTTCCAGGCCGGAACCCTTTATCCTGAAACGTTGACTGATCGTTTCCACGGATGCTGCCCGACCTGCTGAGTTCCTCCAGCGTGTTGTGAGTGTTGCTTTGACCCCAGCATCTGCAAAAAATTTTGTGTTTACCACATAGAAGATTGTACTGGCAAGAACAGACTGGTAGAACATGTAAAGGAGAGAACAAGCCACCATAGGAAGTGGTAGAGGCAGGTACAGTTACAGGTTTAAGACATTTCAACAAGTAAATGGGACTATCATCTTTTTTCAGCAAGGACAGGTTGGGTTGAAGGGCCTGTTTCCATGCTGTATAGTTGACTCCAATGAAGGCATCGAGTTCACCCAGTCACACACACATTTCCATGTAATCTATACTCTCTAACAAACTCCCCACCAATTTTCCTGCCTCCCACCCAGAGGACAAGCCGCAGTGGCAAATAAATCTACCCATATATCCTTGTGATGTGGGAAGAAACCAGAAATTCCACTGAAAACCACACTGGGATCATTCAAACTCTACACAAATAGCACTTGAGACTCGAATCAAACATAGGTCACTGGAGTGTGCAAGGACAGCGTGAACTGTTGTGCCACAGTGCTGACAGGATAAATAGCTAATATAAAAGGGCCTTTATGCTGCATAATGACAAAGACAATAAGCCATTAGCATGATCTTACAGCTCACCAATAACATTAGGACAGACACAGACACAAACACAGTCCTCCAGGCCACCAAGCTTCAGCTATTTGGCTTCAACTTTTGGTATCGAATCCCAACCTAGCCAACGATGGGACCCAAACTCCAGCCTTGCCAAATGACTGCCCCTCATGCCTCCTGCTTGCATGCACAACTGATTCCCAGGCTCATTAACCTGGGACAGTTCTACATCCACAGATGTCCTTCTTCACCTGTCCATGTTGATGGCACTTGAACATGGAGTGGAGGCCTGATCCTCAACTCATCCATGTCCCTGTCTCTCAACCCTAATCCGTGCCCTAATATCTCCCCTCTGCCTCCAAAACATGCCTACGAACTTAAAAAACAACTAAGTCAGAGCCATTATCTCAACAGAGACCACAGCTTGGTGCCATCTTGACCAAAAGTTATTTTGGAAGCTTCTCCAAAGTTGTGAATTAAATATTTATCCCTCCACAGATTTACTAAGAACCAGTCACTGCCTCATTGCTGCATGCAAGCTGACCACTACAACTCCTAAAGCACCATACCGACTACAATTTTAGAAAATAAATATAACTACCAACTTACTCAACTGGTAAAACAATGGCAACATGTCACAGTATTGTCGTGGTTAGCACAATGCTATTACAGCTTGGGCAGAATTCAGAGTTCAATCCCAGCATCCTCTGTAAGGAGTCTGTACGCCCTCCCCATGGAATGCGTGGGTTTCCTCAGGGTGCTCGTTTCCTTCAACAGTCAAAAGGCATCCGGTTAATAGGTTAATTGGACCCGTGATTAAACTGGTGTTAAATCAGTGAGCTGCTGGCAGCAAGGCTCAAAGCACCAAGCACCAGAAGGGGCAATTCTGTGCTCCATCACTAAATAAATAATAAATAAATGTCACCTGAACCAAACTGACAACAGTCGACAGCTGCCCTGCTTGCCTCCCACCCACAGGGCAGAAGCATTGACCACACAATAAGACTGGCAACCTACTTCCTGCCCTCTGAAGGCGACAGCCAGTTCACTTCCATCAGAAAGGTACCACAATGCTAAAGCAGCAAAGGCCCTTGACTGAAATCTGGTTTTAGCACCAAAGTATTAGAGCAGATTTAAATTAGATTAGCTTAGCTTTATTTGTCACATATACAGTACTGTGCTGTATCATTGACACACAAGTGAAATGTGTTGTTTGCATCAATGACCGACACAATCAGAGGTGTGCTGGGGGCAGCCCGCAAGTGAGTTATGCTTCCGTCACCAACATGACATGCCCACAACTGACTAACCTAATCATATGTCTGCAGAATGTGGGAGGAAACCAGGACAGCCTGAAGAACCTGCATGGTCACAAGGAGAACGTATAAACTCCTCACGGGCAGTTGTGGGAATTGGTTTTGTGACTGGTGCTGTAAAGGGTTATGTGAAACGCTAAGTTACCATGCTGCCCTACTGTGAGCACTGCAGCCACATGCTCTGCTTTCTTCAGAAACCCACAACTTTCAGCATACTTCACCTCTGAACCGTGTACCTTACTAAGGTCACCTATTCGCTGTTCCTCCAGCTCGTCTGGATTGTAGTAAACCACAGCTCCATGATCACATTCTGATTCACATATTGTCATATACATAGAAACACAGAAAACCTACAGCACAATACAGGTCCTTTGGCCCATAATGCTGTGCCGAACATGCACTTTCTTTAGAAATTACCCAGCATTACCTATAGCCCTCTATTTTTCTAAGCTCCATGTACCTGTCCAGGAGCCTCTTAAAAGACCATATTGTATCCACCTCCACCACAGTGGCTGGCAACCCATTCCACGCACTCACTACTCTCCGCGTAAAAAACTTACCCCTGACATCTCCCCCGTACCTACTTCCAAGCACCTTAAAATGGTGCCCTCTCATGTTAGCCATTTCAGCCCTTGGAAAAGCCTCTGATTATTCACACCATCGATGCCCCTCATCATCTTATACACCTCTATCAGGTCACCTCTCATCCTCGTCACTCCAAGGAGAAAAGGCCCAGTTCACTCAACCTATTCTCGTAAGGCATGCTCCCCAATCCAGGCAACATCCTTGTAAATCTCCTCTGCACCCTTTCTATGGTCTCCACATCCTTCCTATAGTGAGGCGATCAGAACTGAGCACAGTACTCCAAGAGGGGTCTGACCAAGGTTCTATAAAGCTGTAACATTAGATTAGATTATGAGGACACGCAGTCCTCTTTTATTGTCATCTAGTAATGCATGCATTAAGAAATGATACAATTTGTTCCTCCAGAATGATATCACAGAAGCAGAAGACAAACCAAGACTAAAAAAAAACTGACAAAAACCACATAATTATAACATATAGTTACAAGAGTGCAAAACAATACCGTAATTTGATGAAGAACAGACCATGGGCACAGTAAAAAAAAAGTCTCTAAGTCCCTCGAAAGTCCCATAATCTCACGCAGACTGTTGAAGGGAGAAACTCTCCCTGCCATGAGCTTTCAGTGCCGCAAACTTGCCGATGCAGCATCCTGGAAGCACCCGACCACAGCTCTTGAACTCTATCCCAAGGTTGATGAAGGCCAATGCACCAAGTGCATTCTTAACCACACAGTCAACCTGCGCAGCAGCTTTGAGTGTCCTATGGACCCTGATCCCCCACACTGCCAAGAGTCTTACCATTAATACTATATTCTGCCATCATACTTGACCTACCAAAATGAACCATCTCACACTTACCTGGATTGAACCCCATCTGCCACTTCCTAGCCCAGTTTTGCATTCTATCGATATCCCGCTGTTACCTATGACAGCCCTCCACGCTACCCACAACACCCCCAGCCTTTGTGTCATCAGCAAATTTACTAACCTATCCCTCCACTTCCTCATCCAGATCATTTATAAAAATCTGGAAGAGAAGAGGTCCCAGAACAGATCCCTGAGTCACACCACTGGTCACCAACATCCATGCAGAATACGGTGCAATTACAATCCTCGCATGCAAAGATCACAAAGTAAGGAGGGTACATGATAAATACAATAAAAATGACAAGCAGCAGAATGGTGCAAAATTGTGCACCCTTATCAAACAATAGAGTGTAGTGTAAGGGAATAACAATAAATGACAAACTTGTCAGTGTTACATACATTCCAAAATTAATAAATAAAACTTTTTAAAATATGAAAGATGGCCCATTGTGTCTGCTCCGCCATTCCATCGTGGCCCCAACAACCCCATGCTCCTACCCTTTTCCCCTGTAACCTTTGACACCCTGACTAACCAAGAACCTATCAACCTCTGCTTTGAATATACCCAACGTCTTGGCCTCCACAGCCATCCATGTCAATAAATTCCACAAATTTACCACCCTCACGTTAAAGAAATTCCACCTCACCTCTGTTCCAGACAGACGTCCTTCTGTTCCGAGGCTGTGCCCTCTGGTCCTAGACTCACCCACTACAGGCAACACCCTCTCCATAGACACTCTACCTAGGCCTGTCAATGTTCGATGAGTTTCAAACTTCAGTGAGTACAGGCCCAGAGCTATCAAACACTCCTCGTACGTTGACTCTTTCATTCCCAGAATAATTCTTGTGAACCTCCTCCATTGCCAGCACATCGTTTTTTAAATAAGTGCCAAAACTGTTTACAATGTTTCAAGTGCATTATGACCAGTGCCTTTCAAAGCCTCAGCATCACATCCTTGCTCTTGTATTCTAGTCCTCTCAAAATGAATGCTAACATTGCATTTGCCTTTCTTACTACCAACTCAACCTGCAAGTTAACATTAGGAAATCCTGCAAAAGGACTCCCACATCCCTTTGCACATGGATTTTTGAAGTTCCTCCTCATTTAGAAAATAGTCTATGCCTTCACTCCTCTACCAAAGTGCATGACCATACACTTCCCTACATTATATTTCATCTGCAACTTCTTTGCCCATTCCCCCAATTTGCCTAAGTCCTTCTGCAAACATCCTGCTTTATCAAAACTACCTGCCCCTCCACCTATTTTCATATCATCTGCAAACTTGGCCACAAAGTCATCAATTGCTTCATCCAAATCATTGACATATGAATAATGTGAAAAGAAGTGTTCCCAACACTGACCCCCGTAACACGCACTAGCAGCCTACTAGAATAGGGACCCTTTATTCCCACTCTCTGCTTCCTACCAGTCAGCCAATTTTCATCCATGCTACTATCTTTTCTATCAATGGGCCTTCTGAAAATTCAAGTAAACAATATCCATTGACTCTCCTTTATCTATCCTGCCAGTTATTTCCTCAAAGGATTCCAACAGCTTTTTCAGGCAGGAATTCCCCTTTAGAAAACTATACTGCCTTTTGCCTACTTCATCATGCACCTCCATGTACCCAAATCGTCACCCTGATGGCCGCATTTGCGCCACTGCATCAAGTTGCAGCTTCTTAGAGATTGTGTTAAGGAACTGGAGCTGCAGCTCGATGACCTTCAGCTTGTTAGGGAAAGTGAAGAGGTAACAGACAGGAGCTACAGGGAGGTAGTCACCCCAAGGCTACAGGAGACAGATAAATGGGTGACTGTCAAGAGAAGGAAAGGAGAATGTCAGATAGTGGAGAGCATCCCTGTAGTTATAGTTAGTCGGACAGAATGGTGATTCTGTGGACGCAAAGAAACACAGATGGCAGTTTGCCTCCCATGTGCCAGGGTTCAAGATTTCTGGACCCGCCCACAATATCCTGAAAAATGAGGGTGAGCAGCCAGAAGTTGTGGTACACATTGGTACCAATGACATAGGTAGAAAAAGGGAGGGGTCCTGAAAACAGAATACAGGGAGTTAGGAAGGAAGCAGTGAAGCAGGACGTCAAGGGTAACAATCTTGGGATTGCTGCCTGTGCCGCTTAGCGAGGATAGGAGTAGAATGAGGTGGCAGATCAACTCGTGGCTAAAGAATTGGAGCGGGGGCAGGGATTCAGATTCAGAAACATAGAAAACCCTACAGCACAGTACAGGTCCTTCGGCTTACAATACTGTGTCGAACATGAACTTGTTTTTAAATTACTGAGGGTTACCCATAGCCCTCTATTTTTCTAAGCTCCATATACCTATCCAAGAGTCTCTTAAAAGATCCTATTGTATCCACCTCTACCGCCATTGCCAACAGCCCATTCCACGCACTTACCACTCTGCATAAAAAAAACTTACCCCTGACATCTCCTCTGTACCTACTTCCAAGCACCTTAAAATAGTCCCCTCTCATGTTAGCCATTTCAGCTCTGGGGAAAAGCCTCTGACTATCCACACAATCAATGCTTCTCATCATCTTATACACCTCTATCAGGTCACCTCTCATCCTCTGTCACTCCAAGGAAAAAAGGCCGAGTTCATTCAATCTATTCTCATAAGGCATGCTCCCCAAACCAGGCAACATCCTTGTAAATCTCCTCTGTACCCTTTCTATAATTTCCACATCCTTCGTGTAGTGAGGTGACCAGAACTGAGCGCAGTACTCCGAGTGGAGTCTGACCAGGGTCCTATATAGCTGTAACATTGCTTCTCGGCTTTGAACTCAATCCCAGTTAATGAAGGCCAATCTTAAAATTTCTTAACTTAGCAGCAATACATAAATGCAATGCAATGCAATACATAAAACAGAAAAAAAAAATAATAATAAATTAATTAATTACAGTATATGTATATCGAGTAGATTAAAAATTGTACAAAAAAAACAGAAATAATATTATTAAAAAAGTGAGGTAGTGTCCAAGGGTTCAATGCCCATTTAGAAATCGGATGACAGAGGGGAAGAAGCTGTTCCTGAATCGCTGAGTGTGTGCCTTCAGGCTTCTGTACCTCCTACCTGATGGCAACAGTGAGAAAAGGGCATGCCCTGGGTGCTGGAGGTCCTTAATAATGGATGCTGCCTTTCTGAGACACCGCTCCCTGAAGATATCCTGGGTACTTTGTAGGTTAGTACCCAAGATGGAGCTGACTAAACCTTCAACCCTTCGCAGCAGCTTCTTTCGGTCCTGTGCAGTAGCCCCCTCACCCCCCAGACAGTGATGCAGCCGGTCAGAAAGCTCTCCACGGTACATCTATAGAAGTTTTCGAGTGTATTTGTTGACATACCAAATCTCTTAAAATTCCTAATGAAGTACAGCTGCTGCCTTGCCTTCTTTATGACTGCATCAATATGTTGGGACACACATCAAAGATGCTGGTGAACGCAGCAGGCCAAGCAGCATCTCTAGGAAGAGGTACAGTCGACGTTTCCGGCCGAGACCCTTCATGTTTGCGTCAATATGTTGGGACCTGGTTAGATCTTTAGGTTTCTCAGGTTGAAAGGACCAGATAAGGTGGATGTGGAGAGGATGTTTCCTATGGTGGGGGCATCCAGAACTAGAGGGCTCAGCCTCAAAACTGAGGGGCAAACTTTTAGAACAGAGGTAAGGAGGGATTTTTTTTTTAAGCCAGACAGTAGTGAATCTGTGGATGCCAAGTCCATGGGTATATTTAAAGCAGAAGTTAATAGTTTCCTGGTGAGTCAGGACATCAAAGGATATGGTGAGAAGGTAGGTTGAGTGGGATCTGGAATGGTGGAGCAGATGGCCTCGATGGGCTGAATGGCCTAATTCTGCTCCTATGTCTTATGGTCTTAATATTGGGCACCAACATCTTCCCAAGTCAGGCTAACTGGCCTATAATTTCCTTTCTTCTGCCTCCTTCCCTTCTTAAAGAGTGGAGTTACATTTGAAATTTTCCAGTCCTCTGGAAATATTCCAGAATCTAGTGATTCTTGAAAGATCATTACTAATACCTCCACAATCTCTTCAGCCACCTCTTTCAGAACCCTGTGGTGTAGACCATCTGGTCCAGGTAACTTATCTACCTCCAAACCTTTCACCTTCCCAAGCACCTTCGCCTTAGTGACAACTACACTCACTCCTGCTCCCTGACACTCTCAAGTTTCTGGCACACTGATAGTGTCTTCCACAGTGAAGAGCAAGACAAAATACTCATTTAGTTCATATGCTATTTCTTTGTCCACCCCATTACTACCTCTCCAGTGTCATTTTCCTACAGTTCAATATCCACTCTCATCTCTCTTACCTATACTGCTCATGATTTTATATATCTCTATGAGATCATCCCTCAGTCTCCTCTGTTCTAAGGAGTAAAGGTCCAGCCTGTCTAAAGACTTCTTATAACTCAGTCCCTCAAGTCCTGGCAACATCTTTGTAAATCTTTTCTGCACTCCTTCCAGTTTAATCACATCCTTCCAACAACAAGGTGACCACAACTGAACATAATACTTCAATACTCCTTGCCAATGTCTTGTACAGTCACAGCATTATCACCAACGTCCATTTTCAGTACACTGACTGATGAAGGGTAGCATGCCAATAGCCTTCTTCACTACTCAGTCTATCCCCTTTAAAGGGACTGCATACCTATACTCCAATGTCCCTCTGCTCTACAACAGTACCCAGTATTTGGGCGCACAGTAGAGTAGTGGTTAGCGACCCAGGTTCTATTCCATCGTTGTAAGGAGCTTGTATGTTCTTTGCAAGACTATGTGGGTCTTCTCTGGGTGCTCTGGTTTCCTCATGCATTCCAAAGACGTACAAGTTAGGAGGTTAATTGGTCACGAGTGTAATTAGGTGATGTGGAATTAGTGGACCAGAAGAGTCTGTTACCATGCTGTACCTCTGAATAAATCTAAGTACCCAGGGCCTTTCCAGTCTTACATCAATTTGTCCTTCCAAAATGTAACACTTCACACTTAACTGAATTAAATTCCATTTGACATTCTTCAGACCACCTACACAGCCAGCAAGATCCCACTGCAATTCTTGATAGTCTTCACCATGACACAACCTGTTATAGTGTGATTTACAAACTTACCAACTATTCCGTTTATAATTTCATCCAAATTATTAATTAATATAGACGAAAACAATTGGCCCAGCATCAAACCCTGGGGCACACCACTACTCATAGACCTCCAGTCTGAGAAACACCTTTCCACCATCACCCTTCATAACCTACAATACAGCCAATTTTGCATCCAGTTTTCTAACTCTCCCTGGATGTCATGCAATCTTAGCTTCAGAGATGCGGAACACTGTCAAAAGCCTTACCAAATCCATTTATACATCTACCCTCCGCTCATCTCTTCATCAAAAGAAAACTGAATCATATTCCTAAGACATAATCTCCCACAAAAAAGCCATGCTAGCAAATCCCAATCAACACCAGCCTATCCAACTGTAATACCTCAATGCTTTCAAACAACATACCTACCACAAATAAATAGGGTAAACACAAGCAAGCTTTTTCCACTGAGGCTGAGTGAAACTAGAACTAGAGATCTTAATGTAAGGGGGAAAGGTGAAATACCGAAGGGGAATTGGAGGGAAAATATCTTTACTCAGAGGATGGTGAGAGTGTGAAATGAGCTGGCAGCAAAAAGTGAATGTAGGCTCTATTAAAACATTTAATAAAAGGTAGGAAAAGTACATGGGTGGAAGAGGTATGGAGGGCTATGGTCCAGGTGCAGGTCAATGGTCCATGACAAATGTTAGACTAATTGGTCAATCTCTTAATTTCCTTCTTGAATTAAGGCTCTTCTGCACCTCACGAGAAGATACCAGTGTTACAAATATCTTAGCAAGCACTCTCAAAATTCCTTCTCTAGCTTCCATAGTATTCTTGGATATATCTGGTCTGGAGTGAAGGAAATCCATTTTAGTTGCCTAAGGGACTCTATCAAATATTGATAGGGTGGATGTGGAGAGGTGGAAAGCCAAGAAAATGTGGACGTGGTGAGAATGTTTTCTATAGTGGGGGAACCTAGCACCAGAGGGAACAGCCTCAGATTACAAGGATATCCCTTTAGAACAGAGGTAAAGAGGAATTTAGTACAGAGGGTGGTGAATCAGTGGAGTTTATTGCCACAGGGGGCAGTGGAGGCCAAATCATTGGCCATATTTGAAGCAGAGACTGATAAGTTCTTGATTAGTAAGAGTGTTAGAGGTTACGGGGAGAAAGCAGGAGAATGGGGTTGAGAGGAACAATAAATCAGCCATGATGGAATGGCACAGTAGACTTGATGGGTCAAATGGCCTAATTCTGCTCCTATGTATGATAGTCATATGGATGGTTCTGAGGTAAAGGACAAGGAGCAGTGATTATTGTTGTTAGATCACTCACCTGTGGTTTCTGTCGCTGGAGAGCAGACAGCTCTCTCTGGTACAGTCCTGCTGCAAATGGGTAGACGTCTGACAGTTTGGCACTGGAGTTCATCAGTTCCTTCACCGTCTCATGGGGGATCCCCTTGCGTACAGCTGCATTGATTCTTGCCACGGACTGCATCACTGAGCACAGACGGTTAAGTGGTGAATCAGAGCAGGGCATGGCAAGCATTGAATGATCAAAGCCAAAGGAGTGTGAATTTATACAGAACAAACCATTTGTCTTTAATATAGTACAAATTACTCTGTGGTGACAGGTTAAATTAATAGGATTCACTAAGAGTGTGAAACAATGGATTGGTTAAACATACTGAGAGAAGTATTAAGGGTTTATCATCTTTGAAAGTGGATAAATCATCAAACCCAGGTGAAATACATCTCCAGCTATGATCAGAAGCAGGCAGCAAATTGCAAAGATGTTATTTCTCAACATTCTCCGTCTATGGGAGTACAGCCAGAGGATCAGAGGAGTACTTACCAAGCAATTACTTTTCTGTGAATGTAGGCAAATTATTGCACAGCTAATACACAAATACACCTTACAAAGTAGTGAATAACAGAGCCATCTTGGTACATCTATCCAAGAGCTGCTGAAAGCAGAACGGGTAAATAAGAGACACTTTCTTTTATTAGCCTAATCTTATAATGGGAGGGTATGCGCCAACGGTATTGCAACTCTAGTTAGACTGACAGCTAGAGTACTATGTATAGACCTAGTCACTATGTGACAGGAAGAGTGAATTTGAGAGTGCAGAGGAGATTTACTGAGGAAATTATCTGAGAAATACTTTGTTCCAAAGTAAACAGCCCTAGCCTATTCAATTTTTCTTTAGAACTCAGGTCTAAATTATACACTGTATGTGTTACTCTAAATATAAAGGCATCCGTTAGTCTTGCGAGACCATGGATCTGTGCCTGGAAGGTCTTCACTCTCCAGGGTGCAGGCCTGGGCAAGGTTGTATGGAAGATCAGCAGTTGCCCATGCTGCAAGTCTCCCCTCTCCACGACACCGACATTGTCCAAGGGAAGGGCATTAGGACCTATACAGCTTGGCACCAGTGTCGTCGCAGAGCAATGTGTGTTAAGTGCCTTGCTCAAGGACACAACATGTTGCCTCGGCTAGGGCTTGAACTCACGACCTTCAGGTTGCTCGTCCAATGCCTTAACCATTTGGCCACGTGCCCACTACTCTAAATTATGAGGGGCCTATACAGCAAGGACCTATTGACTTGTTGGGTTATCCTACAACGTCATTTCAGTAATAACAAGCAGATCATTCTCACTTATTTCAATCTACATCATCACTTCATCTACCTGTGCATGTTGCAACCATTTAGATAAAATCTTTAAGTTAACTTTCTTTACCCCATTTTCTGTCTGCCTTGTTTCTGCGTACACTTATTTTGTTTACTACTTTTCTAATTTATCTCATTCCTAGATACGTTTTTTGTATCCCCTATCCCTTTGCCAAGATAGTTTAACCTTTGCTAAAGCAGGGAAACCAATTGCTTAGTTTCCCCATGACACAATTCTTCTGCGGAAAGAGTTACATGTTCTAAGTTCAAAATGAGCTGTCTGTAATGAGCTAGCTGAGGGGCAACTTTAACTCCAGACAATGGGGAGAACATCCTCTGTGGACAGGCTACTACACCTGCTTCCCAAGAGGGAAAACTGGAGCACATTTCTGTCTCATTATTAGGACTCGTCTGTTAATGGAGTACTTTGGCTGTCTGAAGCAGAAGGTGGCGTGCTGCTCGATGAACAACACGTGACACCTTGGTCATCAGAACAGCACAGTAGCACCACTGCTTCACGTCTGCAGAGATCCAGTTTGACTCCAGTGCGGCTGTGTGGAGATTGCATGTTCTCCCTGGAACTCGGTTCCCCCCCCAACATGACTCTACGACTCTGACATCATGTGACAACAAGTTTGGGGAAAGCATGTTGGCTGAACTGTGGCTTTGTAAGTCTTGAAGCTTTCCTACTCACTGTGCAGATGTATACTGGCATTTTCATTGGCTGCATGAACCGCAGCCTGGAGTTCTTCCTTCTCCAGTGGATCCATCAACCCCAGCTCCTGAGGACAGAAGAGCAGTGAAAACCATCTGCACACTCCAGAATCAGAAACAGGTTTAGTATCACTGAAACGTAGTGAAATTTACTGTTTTCTTTTTTACAATGCAATACACCAAATATACATACATTATAATAAATAGGCATAGAAAATTAAATAAGTAGAACAAGAAAACTCAGGTAGTTTGAAATACTGCGGAATATTGGTAGCTCGGAAACATCTAAAGCCTGGCACATTCAGCAGCCATTCCTGCTCCTGAGACATCCAAATCTCTGTAATGGCCACAACGTCACAGTTCCACATATTGATCCATGCTCGAAGTTTATCCGCCTTGTTTATGATACTCCTTGCATTAAAATAGACACATCTCAAATCGTCAGGCTGAGGGCATCTTCGCTCTAACATCTGCCTGTCCTTCTTCACAAATACCTACAAGCTGTCTCTACTTTTGCTCCATCCTCTGCCTCTTCACTTCAGTTCCCACCCACACCGTGATTCTTCCTCCATGAAAAGAGCAGAACCATTCACTGGGTCCAGTTCCTGGCTTCAAGGAGGCAATTTAGCCAAAGCAACACACCAAGGTGCTGGAAGATCTCAATGGGTCAGGCAACATCTATAGAGATGGATGTCCCAATGGACACTTTGGGTCGAGAATCTTCACCTGGACTGGAAAAATGACACACAGCATGGATGAATTATCACACTAGAAACAGAATTGTGCAGAGGTCATTTCAATTGCATTCTAGGGCCCATCAGTGCTTTAATAATGACTTGTGAACTACAAGTGAGCTACAACAGAGCACCATGACGTAGGAAATCCTTCACGAACAACAGCATTATACAATTTAAATAGATTCAGTCTCATTTCGTGTCAATTATTCTTTTCAATTTAACACTGAGTCTGCCAACTTGGAATAATGATTTGGGTTTAATCCATAATCCAAATATCTGATAGAATTACAGTTTTCCCCTGATGAGATTGGCCCACAGGAAGCACATCCTAAGTACTTTAAATGTAAATTAAACCTCAGATCGTGCTCTCCAATTTGTCCCACCCCCCGCTCTTATCCTACAGCCTGAAAACATTTTTCTGCTTCATGTATTAATCCAATTCCCTTTAGAAAATTATTTTGAGTTTTCTTCCCACCTACTCTTTCAGAAATTTTCAGATCATAGCATGCTACAGAAAATTACTGATGCAAGAAAGACTGCTGGACTGAATGTAACACTCCATATGCAGCCTAACTACAATTTTATAAAGCTGCAACATAACTGCCAACTCAAACTTATTTCCTCGACTAATAAGGCAAGCATCCCATGTGCCTTCTTTACCACCCTGTCAATTTGTGTAGTCATTTTCAGGGAGCTATGAACTTGATCTCCAATGTTCCTCTGATACCAGCCCTGTTAAGAGCCCTGCCATTAACACTGTACAGTCCCTTTATATTTGATCTCGCAAAGTGCAACACTTCACATTTGGCTGGGTTAAACTCCATCTGCCATTTCCCAGCCAATAACTGCAATTGATCTATCTCCTGCTGTACCCTTTGGCAGTTTTCTAAGCTATCCACAACACCATCAATCTTATCATCTGCAAATTTATTAACCCACCCAGCCATATTTTCATCCAGGTCATTAATATATAATCACAAACAGCACAAGTCCCAGTACAGCTAGATCACTACAGAATGCCACTAGTTACAAACCTCCAGCCAGAATAAATCCCATTGACCACTACCCTAAAGGTAGTGGGTAGTGGCTCCATATGTCACTACTACAGGGCGTGACGACCCTGCCTTACATGAGTCCCGGCTCATCTGGCTCTGGCTGACAGTACCCGGTATGGGCCCCTGTTCAGGGTTACGGATCCCACTGCCTTGTGGGTATCTTCGGGAGAAGAGAAGGCTGAGGAGTAAACCCTACACAAATCCGGAGTGGAGCCCCTAAGGCGGTTGGATGACGTATCACGTCACCTCCCGGCAGCTCCTGCAGCCAAGCTGATGCCAAATGTACTGCTTTGTATTCCTTTGGACCACATCCGCGAGGTCTAGAGGGGGATCTTGATGTCTGGGCAGCCCAGGATCTCCATATTCATTGCCCAGGTCTGCGTGCTGGAATGGGCGCATCCATTGTCTACTTAAGACAGACAAAGCCATGACCACCCTCTGTCTTCTATGGGCAAGCCAATTCACTGTGGATCTCATGCATCTTTATCTTCTGCATGAGCATCCCGTGGGAGACTTTGTCAAATGGCTAACTAAAATCCATGTAGACAACATCCACAGTTCTACCTTCATGACCTTTGTCACCTCCTTCAGTTAGTAAGACATGACTTGCCCCACATAAAGCCATGCTGACTGTGCATAACTAGGCCATGATTTATGCTCATTAATCCTACTTCTAACTTCCCTACTAATGACATGAGACTCACTGGTTTCCAGGATTATCCCTTTCCCTTTATGAAAAATGGAACAACATTAGCTACTTACCAGTCCTCACATGTAGCTAGAGAGGATGCAAAGATATTGTCAAGGCCCTAATAATCTCATCTGTTACCTCTCTCACTAACAAGGAGTTTTCACCCACAGCACTGTCACACACTGCATGATTTTTGTTTCTTGCTCCATTCTCTGTAAACTGTAGAGACTGCTATGCGTCAAAATCCCAGGAAATCAGCAGTTATGAAGATACTAAACCACTCTGTATGGTACCAACAATCACTTCACAGTCACTTAGATCACATCTCTTCTCCATTCTGATGTTTGGTCTGAACAAGAAATGAATCTCTTGACTATGTCTGCATGCTTTTATGCCACATGATTGGCTGATTAGATAATAGCGTTAATGTGTACAGACGTACTTAATAAAGTGGCCACTGAGTGTATCTACCTTAATGTTCTTTTCAGCACTGAGTCACGTCATTTGCAGAAATTCTCTGATTACTCAGCAATAGTTGGGTGTATAAAGGGAGGATGGGAGGATGAATACAGGTGACCCCTGCTTTTCGAACGTTTGCTTTACGAAACCTCACTGTTATGAAAGACCTACATTAGTTCCCAGTTTTCACTAACAGAAGGTGTTTTCACTGAAGAAAGGCAGTGCGCGAAAAAAACAGCGCGCGTCCCGAGCAGCCACTCTCCCCTGGATTCGGAATGGCATTCCAGCCAGTATTGCTTAAACACTTGCCTGTGAGCAGCCGTTAGCAAAATGAGTTCTAAGGTATCGGAAAAGCCTGAAATAGCTCGTAAGGATGTTACACTTAGCGTAAAACTAGACATAATTAAGCGTTTCGATCATGGTGAACGAAGTAAGGACAAAGTGAGTTTGGCTTGTGGAAGTTGACGAAGATGATGTTGCAGAGGTTTTGGCATCCCATGAGTAAGAGGTTGTTGTTATGGCACCACTCAGTCAAATTTTCAATCTCCCTCCAATCCGATGATCTTGAACAGGATTCGCACTGCTATTGACCCTAAGCTAAGATTCAATCAGAATAGTTTTTGGCAGAAGCGCATAACAGTAATGCAAATACTTGCTCTCCGTAGAATCATCGAGGAAGTCAAGAACAGCCTACCAGCCATGCTTACTTTCATCAATTTTCGCAAAGCTTTTGACTCCATTCACCGAAGTAAAATGCTGATGATCCTGAAAGCTTACAGAGTGCCAGACCGTCTACTGAGAGCGATAGAGTCCAGCTATACCAAAACCATGGCAAAAGTTGTATCACCAGATGGAGAAACAGCAGTGTTCGAGCTCCTAGCTGGTGTGCTGTAAGGAGACCCTCTGGCACCCTACATCTTTATAATCGTCCTTGATTACGCTCTACGACAAGCTACCAAAGATCATGACAAGCTTGGCTTTACCATAAAACCAGGACGAACCAAAAGGGTCAGACCAGTTACGCTCACAGATCTCGATTTTGTAAATGACATAGTCCTGCTCTCTGACCAGATGGAGGAAGCACAGCAGCTACTGACAAAAGTGGAAATTGAGTGCAATAAAGTTGGACTTTTTTTTTCTCTTTATAAAATATCTTTTTCATGGTCAATTACTTGAGATTGGGAGGCTAAACTATATTTGTTACATGGAATCTGTTCTCGTTCATGTTAACTGTTATTATTGTAATCCCCATCTCTATGTATCATAACTATTATTAATTTTGAAACTTAATAAAAATATTGAAAAAGAAAGAATAAAGTTGGACTTCACCTAAACGCTAAAAAGACAGAGTACATGGCGTTTAACTGCGACGAAGGTACTCTCAAGACCGTAAAGGAGGGGAGGAGAAGATGGCGGTGCAACGCAGTGCACGCGGCTGCTCCGGAATGATATTGGTATTTGTTAAGGAAGTACCGTGCACAATCCTGATTTGATGGAGATAGACATGAGAAGCACGGAGGAACATCTGGGAAAACTTCTGAAATGCCTGCTTCGCTGCCGCTGCTACTGTGCGATCGAGAATCTCCAGAGGGGAAGGCCCCAAATCCTCCGCTTTGCCTATTGCTTGGCGGCTGAGCTGGGGTCGAAGCGCTCGGCAGAGATGGTGCTCGATGCTCAGTGTCAGAGGGCTGGTCGGATGCTTGAAGTTTTCGGACGGACTCAAGAGTCGGCTGTGGTTGGGTGTTTCCAGGGTGCTGCATCGGCAAGTTTGCAGCGCTGGAGGTTCACGGCAGAGAGAGTTTTTCTTCGTTCTACCGTCTGCGTGAGATGATGGGACTTTTGAGAGACTTTGAGACTTTTTTTTTTTACCGTGCTCATGGTCTGGTCTTTATCAAGTTACGGTATTGCTTTGCACTGTTGTAACTATATGTTATAATTAAGTGGTTTTTGTCAGTTTTTCAATCTTGGTTTGTCTTGTGTTTCTGTGATATCATACCAGAGGAACATTGTATCATTTCTTAATGCATGCATTACTAAATGACAATAAAAGAGGGCTGCGGGTCCTCATAATCTAATCTAAAGAATGATACCATTAAGAAAGTCTTTGACTTCAAATACCTCGGATCAAGAATTAGATTAGATTATGAGGACACGCAGTCCTCTTTTATTGTCATTTAGTAATGCATGCATTAAGAAATAATACAATGCTCCTCCGGTGTGATAACTTCCCACTCTCTCAGGAGAGCGGCCAATGTAATCAAGGAACCCCCCCACCACGGCCATTCTCCCTCCTGTCAGGCAGAAGACAAGAAAAAACTTCAAGGACAGCTCGATCCCACTATTATAAGTATCTTGAATGGACCTCTCTATGCTGAAATGAACTCGATCCCCCAATCATACTCATCATGACCCTTGAGTTTTATTTGTCTACCTGCACTACACTTTCTCTGCAACTGTAAAGTTCAAAGTAAATTTATTATCAAAGTACATACATGTCACCATATACTAACCAGAGATTCATTTTCTTGCAGGAATTTGCATTGAAACAAAGAAATACACTCAAATCAATGAAAAGTTACACATAAAACTGACCAATGTGCAAAATAAGATGAACTAAATAAAAACAAACAAGTACAAAAAGTAAGTAACGCTAAGAAAACGAGTTGCAGATTGTTTGCGTTCAGCTTTCCTTATCAATGTGTTTAATGAACACTATATTCTGCACTGTTTTCTCACTTTTTTTGCACTACCTTGATGTACATGTGTGGAATAATCTGTCTGAATGGCACATGAAAGTTTGGTACACTTGACAATAACAAACCAAGCACACCCATCCGCAATGGACATGGTCAAGGGGATCATTTTTGATCTATCAGGGCCAGAGAGTTTGAACCAAGTAAACTATCTTGTATACATGCACATCTTAGAGAAAGTGGCACTGAGTGTAAAAATGAGGGAGGATTCTGTCAGCAGACTGATATGTCCCTTTCAATACCCCAAATGTGATTGTCTTACACGAAGAGTAAACACAAATGAACTTTATCTGAATTCTGTATCAGGCCTGGTTAAGGTTAGGGATTGCAGAAAGCATTCAGTTTCACTATTCAAGAACAAAAAAAAAGTAACAAGCACATATACAAATAAAAAGCAACATTTAATACCAATGCTTTCTGCTCACGGTCGATGATTAGCTGATCCATGTACCAATCCATATTCTCCCGATGAACCTCGTGCAGACTCAAAACTGGACTCTGCAGAGCCAAGTACAGAGCCTGTGCATCTCTCCTCTCCAGTGCCTCATCCACATACTCCAAGGCAGCTTGCACTGAGGAGAGAAAAGTCACACATTACAAAGCACAGGGCAGGTTAGTGGTGTAACACAAAACATAAATAGGAGTAAGCATAGCCCCTGGAGCCTGCTCTGCTATTCATTACGCCTACACCACATCCCTTATTTCAACTCCACTTCCACCGATCTTTATATTCCCCAGATTCCCGTAAGGTACAAAATTTAATCAAATGCAGCCTTGACAACTAAAAATCCATAATGAAATAGAACACCAAGTCAATACAACTGGAAGGAAGAATATCACTGCTCTGGAGGTTAATAGGTACTAAGACGACGGATAGAAATCATTTCTTTCAGCGCAAATTATTTTGTTCTGTGTACTAAAATATACAGAACAAAGTCAGTCTTGCAATTCTACAGCAGGTTGAAGATTAGCTTTATTTATTTGTCATATGTACATCAAAGCATACAGGGAAATGCATCATTTTATGTCAACAACCAACCCAGCCTGACAACATGCTGGGATGGCTTGCAAGTGCCGCCACACTTCAGGCACAATACAGTATGTCCAAAACTCACTATCCCGAACCCAAATGTCTGTGGTACATGGGGGGAGACCGGAGCACCTGGAGGAAACTATGCAGTCATGGGCAGAAAGTGCAAATTCCTTACAGACAGCAGTGGGACTCAAACCCTGACTGGTGTTCGTCGACATTGTGAAGCAATTGTGCTAACTGCTACGCCACTGTGTCACCCTGTCAAGCAGCAGTAGTAGAGATGGAAGGATGGTCAACATTTCAGATTGAGACCCTGCAATCAGGGCATGAGGTAAGGTCTCAACACAAACCATTTTTTTCTATTTTTTCCATTTTCCTGTATCTGCAGTGCCTTCTGTCTCCTACAGTACATTTTACTAACAGGGATATTCCAAAGAGCTGCATACACAATTAATGGTAGATACTATTCTCCAGTGTCCGCTGCCGGGAACACAAGCTGGAATGCTTTCATCTGCGGCTGGTCCAACACGAGACAAGCTAATTTGTCTTCGTCTGCAGCTGACCTACTGCAAGATGAGGATCTGCTGTATCTTTGTTCTTGCAGGAATGTGGCTCCAGGACAACATCCCATCCCATTAATATTTAGGCCATGCCACTCACAGTAACGTTTTGTTTTTGTATGTGCTATCATAACTACATGTGCCATGGGTGAATGCTTGTACTGTGTTTTGCACCAAGGCTGCAAAAGAATGATGCTTTGTTTATCCGTATACTGTACATTAGTGTATGGTTAAATGACAATTAAACTTGAACTTGATTTTGGCATAGGATGTATTCAAGACAATTGCACACAGCCATCTAGTACAAACAAGATAACAACCAGTAACTAGTTTTGAGCTGGTATTGGCATGGCTGTCTAAACTCCATCAAGTTAATTTTCTGCAGCACAAGAAGATGGGAATGGTTAAGACCTCCTTCAGCAAATTCCAGGGTTCATACGAATCTCAATCATGACATTCCTGGAGATGATGTATGCACTCTGCAGTGCCACATTTGAAGGGAGCAGCAGCTCCCAAAAAAGCCCAGTCTGCAATGCAGATTTATGAACTTGCCACTTGAGAAAGTAGGAAAATTAAACTCAGTTACTGGCTCAGCCAACACCTGCACCCAGGTCACTCCAACCTGCTAAGATCTTCAATGGCTAGTTTGCTAGACTCTGTGTGAAACTTCACACTGTGCGGTTTTCTTCCATTTCCTTGGTCTGCAACTTTAGTAATTGTGGTCCACTGACCATGCAAAAGGCAAGCTTAACTAAATCGACTTGTTGGGTAATTGGGTCAAATACAGTTTTGCAGTTAGATTTTACTCGCCAGTAAAGCCAACAGATTGGTGAAACCCACCTTATTTTTGTCTCAAATTACTACTTGTTATATCAAATGGATCATGTCTACAAGTCAATACATATTGTGCAACTATGATATCACAGGAGATCAATTCTGCTTTCTGTAAAATAGTCTATTTGGCCCTCTGATAATCCCATTAAACATTTCTCCCTACAACACAGCTCTTCTTTCAGTTAGTCCTGACAAAGAGTCTCGGCCCAAAACGTCGACTGTACCTCTTCCTAGAGATGCTGCTTGGCCTGCTGCGTTCACCAGCAACTTTGATGTGTGCTGCTTGAATTTCCAGCATCTGCAGAATTCCTCGTGTTTGCATTTTTAAACATTTCTCCCTAATGCCTTTACAATTCGCCTTTGATACCCCACGAGTTTTGCAGGTGGTGTCCTGGATCATCACCACTTTCTGCACAAGCGCATTTTTCTCCTTCATATCTGCCCCAACACCAAGTGAGAGAAACACCATCCTTACCATTGACTTTGTTAATGTTGCCTTGAATCTCAGCTTGAGTCAACAGCTCCTCATACACATCCTTCCCTTCGGACAGCTCTGGTTTATACTGAAGAATGAACAAAGAGGAGTGTCAGTAAGAGTGCATGCACCAACCCCACCGGGTCCAGGTTTCATGGCTAATTTGAACAAAATGAATGAATGTATCCAAAGCCCACCTACTGGGGGACCAAAGGAATTGAACGGGTAGAGTAGAAAGGGGAGAAACAACGACAGACATATCACACATCTAGACAGAGATGCAGCAGAAGCTGGAAATCTTGAGCAACACACACACACACACACAAAACATGCTGGAGGAGCTCAGCAGGTCTGGCAGCATCTGTGAAGAGGAATAAACACAACCCATATTGATGAAGGATCTTGACCCAAAATGTCACCCATTTATCCCTTTCCGTAGATGCTGCCTGCCCCACTGAGTTCCTCCAGCATTTTGTATGTATTATGAGGGAAAGGTTTAATAGAGCTGTTAGGGAGGGTTTAATCTTATTTGGCAGGGGGATGAAAACCGGAATGATAGAGCAGAGGAAGGGGAAAACAGAAATAAATCTAAGATAGTGAGCAGTAAAGATGTCAGGAAAGACAGGCAGGTAATGGGGCAAATTTGTAGACATTGGGATGAGTTGCAATGCAATAAAGTTGCAGTGAAATCAAAGCGAAAAGCACCAAATATGGTCTTAAGGTGTTATACTTAAATGGACGCAGCATAAGGAATAAGGTGGATGATCATGTCGTACAGCTACAGATTGGCAGGTATGATATTATGGCCATCATGAGACGCGGCTAAAGGATGCATGTCTCTGGGAGCTGAACGTCCAAGGATACACGGTGTATCGGAAGGATAGGAAGATAGGCAGAGGGGGAGGCGTGGCTTTATTGGTCAGAAATGATTTTAAATCATTAGAAAGAGGTGATATAGGATCAGAAGGTGCAGAATCTTTATGGGTTGAGCTAAGAAATTGCAGGGGTAAAAGGACCCTGATGACAGTTATATACAGGCCTCCAAACAGCTGCAGTGATGTGGACTACAAATTACAGCAGGAAATAGAAAAGGCTTGTCAGAAGGGCAGTGTTATGATAATCGTGGGGGATTTTAACATGCGAGTGGATTGGGAAAATCAGGTCGGCACTGGATCTCAAGAGAGAGATTTTATAGAATGTCTGCAAGATGGCTTTTTAGAACAGCTTGTTGTTGAGCCTACTAGGGGATCGGCTGTACTGGATTGGGTATTGTGTAATGAACCAGAGGTGATTAGAGAGATAGAGGTGAAGGAACCCTTAGGAGACAGTGATCATAACATGATTGAGTTCACTGTGAAATTTGAAAAAGAGAAGCCGAAATTTGATGTGTCGGTATTTCAGTGGAGTAAAGGAAATTATAGCGGCATGAGAGAGGAACTGGCCAAAGTTGACTGGAAAGGGACACTGGTGGGAAGGACGGCACAGCAGCAGTGGCTGGAGTTCATGCAAGAAGTGAGGATGGTGCAAGACAGGTATATTCCAAAAAAGAAGAAATTTTCAAATGTGCGGAAGCAAAAGAAATGGGGCAGATCTTAAATAGGTTTTTTGCGTCTGTGTTTACTAAGGAAACTGGCATGAAATCTATGGAGTTAAGGGAAACAAGTAGTGAGATCATGGAAAATGTACAGATTGAAAAGGAGGAGGTGCTTGCTGTCTTGAGGAAAATTAAAGTGGATAAATCCCCGGGACCTGACAGGGTGTTCCCTCGGACCTTGAAGGAGACTAGTGTTGAAATTGTAGGGGCCCTGGCAGAAATATTTAAAATGTCGCTGTCTACAGGTGAGGTGCCGGAGGATTGGAGAGTGGCTCATGTTGTTCCGTTGTTTAAAAAAGGATCGAAAAGTAATCTGGGAAATTATAGGCCGGTAAGTTTAACATTGGTAGTAGGTAAGTTATTGGAGAGAGTACTAAGAGACAGAATCTACAAGCATTTGGATAGACAGGGACTTATTAGGGAGAGTCAACATGGCTTTGTGCGTGGTAGTTCATGTTTGACCGATCTATTGGAGTTTTACGACGAGGTTACCAGGAAAGTGGATGAAGGGAAGGCAGTGGATATTGCCTACCTGGACTTCAGTAAGGCCTTTGACAAGGTCCCGCATGGGAGGTTAGTTAGGAAAGTTCAGTCGCTAGGTATACATGGAGAGGTGGTAAATTGGATTAGACATTGGCTCGATGGAAGAAGCCAGAGAGTGGTGGTAGAGAATTGCTTCTCTGAGTGGAGACCTGTGACTAGTGGTGTGCCACAGGGATCAGTGCTGGGTCCATTGTTATTTGTCATCTACATCAATGATCTAGATGATAATGTGGTAAATTGGATCAGCAAATTTGCTGATGATACAAAGATTGGAGGTGTAGTAGACAGTGAGGAAGGTTTTCAGAGCCTGCAGAGGGACTTGGACCAGCTGGAAAAATAGGCTGAAAAATGGCAGATGGAGTTTAATACAGACAAGTGTGAGGTATTGCACGTTGGAAGGACAAACCAAGGTAGAACATACAGGGTTAATGGTAAGGCACTGAGGAGTGCAGTAGAACAGAGGGATTTGGGAGTACAGATGCAAAATTCCCTAAAAGTGGTGTCACAGGTAGATAGGGTCGTAAAGAGAGCTTTTGGTACATTGGCCTTTATTAATCAAAGTATTGAATATAAGAGCTGGAATGTTATGATGAGGTTGTATAAGGCATTGGTGAGGCCGAATCTGGAGTATTGTGTTCAGTTTTGGTCACCAAATTACAGGAAGGATATAAATAAGGTTGAAAGAGTGCAGAGAAGGTTTACAAGGATGTTGCTGGGACTTGAGAAACTCAGTTACAGAGAAAGGTTGAATAGGTTAGGTCTTTATTTCCTGGAGCGTAGAAGAATAAGGGGAGATTTGATAGAGGTATATAAAATTATGATGGGTATAGATAGAGTGAATGCAAGCAGGCTTTTTCCACTGAGGCAAGGGGAGAAAAAAAACCAGAGGACATGGGTTAAGGGTGAGGAGGGAAAAGTTTAAAGGGAATATTAGAGGGGGCTTCTTCACACAGAGAGTGGTGAGAGTATGGAATGAGCTGTCAGATGAGGTGGTAAATGCGGGTTCTTTTTTAACATTTAAGAATAAATTGGACAGATACATGGATGGGAGGTGTATGGAGGGATATGGTCCATGTGCAGGTCAGGGGGACTAAGCAGAAAATGGTTTGGCACAGCCAAGAAGGGCCAAAAGGCCTGTTTCTGTGCTATAGTTTTTCTATGGTTTCTATGGAATGGAAAAAGGATGCAACCGTGGCTAACAAGAGAAGTCAAAGCCAAAGTTAAAGCAAAGGAGAGGGCATACAAGGAAGCAAAAATTAGTGGGAAGACAGAGGATTGCGAAGTTTTTAAAAGCTTACAAAAGGAAGCTAAGAAGGTCATTAAGAGGGAAAAGATTAACTATGAAAGGAAGCTAGCAAATAATATCAAAGAGGATACTAAAAGCTTTTTCAAGTATATAAAGAGTAAAAGACAGGTGAGAGTAAATATAGGACCGATAGAAAATGATGCTGGAGAAATTGTACTGGGAGATAAGGAGATGGCAGAGGAACTGAACGAGTATTTTGCATCAGTCTTCACTGAGGAAGACATCAGCAGTATACTGGACATTCAAGGGTGGCAGGGAAGAGAAGTGTGCGGGGTCACAATTACGACAGAGAAAGTACTCAGGAAGCTGAATAGTCTAAAGGTAAATAAATCTCCCGGACCAGATGGAATGCACCCTTGTACTCTGAAGGAAGTAGCTATGGAGATTGCGGAGGCATTAGCGATGACCTTTCAAAAGCTGATAGATTCTGGCATGGTTCCGGAGGACTGGAAGATTGCAAATGTCACTCCGCTATTTAAGAAGGGGGCAAGGAAGCAAGAAAGAAATTATAGACCTGTTAGCTTGACATCGGTGGTTGGGAAGTAGTTGGAGTCGATTGTCAAGGATGAGGTTACAGAGTACCTGGAGGCATATGACAAGATAGGCAGAACTCAGCATGGATTCCTTAAAGGAAAATCCTGCCTGACAAACCTATTACAATTTTTTGAGGAAATTACAAGTAGGCTAGACAAGGGAGATGCAGTGGATGTTGTATATTTGGATTTTCTGAAGGCCTTTGACAAGGTGCCACATGAGGCTAGTTAACAAGATAAGAGCCCTTGGAATTACGGGAAAGTTACATATGTGGATAGAGCGTTGGCTGATTGGCAGGAAACAGAGAGTAGGAATAAAGGGATCCTATTCTGGTTGGCTGCCAGTTACCAGTGGTGTTCCACAGGGGTCTGTGTTGGGGCCGCTTCTTTTTACATTGTACATCAACGATTTGGATTATGGAATAGATGGCTTTGTGGCTAAGTTTGCTGACGATACGAAGATAGGTGGAGGGGCCGGTAGTGCTGAGGAAACAGAGAGTCTGCAGAGAGACTTGGACAGATTGGAAGAATGGGAAATGAAATACAAAGTTGGAAAGGGTATGGTTATGCACTTTGGCAGAAGAAATAAACGGGCAGACTATTATTTAAATGGGGAGAGAAGTCAAAGTTCTGAGATGCAACGGGACTTGGGAGTCCTCGTACAGGATACCCTTAAGGTTAACCTCCAGGTTGAGTCGGTGGTGAAGAAGGTGATTGCAATGTTGGCATTCATTTGTAGAGGAATAGAGTATAGGAGCAGGGATGTGATGTTGAGGCTCTATAAGGCGCTGGTGAGACCTCACTTGGGGTACTGTGGGCAGTTTTGGTCTCCTTATTTAAGAAAGGACGTGCTGACGTTGGAGAGGGTACAGAGAAGATTCACTAGAATGATTCAGGGAATGAAAGGGTTAACATATGAGGAACATTTGTCTGCTCTTGGACTGTATTCCTTGGAGTTTAGAAGAACGAGGGGAGACCTCATAGAAACATTTCAAATGTTGAAAGGCATGGACAGTGGATGTGGCAAAGTTGTTTCCCATGATGGGGGAGTCTAGTACGAGAGGGCATGACTTAAGGATTGAAGGGCGCCCATTCAGAACAGAAATGCAAAGAATTTTTTTTAGCCAGAGCATGTTGAATCTATGGAATTTGCTGCCACGGGTGGTAGTGGAGGACAAGTCATTGGGTGTATTTAAGGCAGAGATTGACAGGTTTTTGAGTAGCCAGGGCATCAAAGGTTATGGTGAGAAGGCGGGGGAGTGGGACTAAATGGGAGAATGGATCAGCTCATGATAAAATGGCAGAGCAGACTCGATGGGCCGAATGGCCGACTTCTGCTCCTTTGTCTTGTGGTCTTATGGTCTAAATAAACCGTCAATGTTTCAGGCTGAAAACATGCATCAGGAAAGGTCTTAGTCTGAAACATCAACTGTTTATTTCCCTCAGTAGATGCTGCCTGACTGCTGTGTTCCTTCAGCATTTTGAGTGTAAATCATACATCTAATTCCTCAAAGACTGGTTTTGTGCACCACCTTATTACATCAAAGGGTCTCTCAGAATAGATCCCTTTAGGAATTAAGAACATAGAACAGGCCCTTCAGCTCACATTGTTTGAGAACTAATTGTTGCCAAACTAATGACATGAACTGCATCACCCAGGGCATGCCCTCTTCTCATTGCTACTATCAGGTAGGTAGTACAGAAGCCTAAAGACTCACTCTCGCCAACTTAGGAACAACTTCTTCCCCTCCACCATCAGATTTCCGAATGTAAAATATATATAAACATAAACCCAAACACACTGCTGTCGCATAATAGCAAATTTCACAACATACAAATGCAAGAAAAAGTTTGTGACCCTTTTGCAATTACCTAGTTTTCCTGCATTAATTACTCATAAAATATGATCTGATCTTCATCCAAGTCGCAATAATAGACAAACACAGTGCGCCTAAGCTAATAGCACACAAACAATTAAACTTTTTGCCTCTAACTTCCACCCTGCCCTCAAATTTATCTGGTCCATTTCAGGCTCCTCCCTTCCTTTTCTCAATTTCTCTGTCTTTATCTCTGGAAACAGCTTATCTACTGATATCTTTTACAAACCCACTGATTCCCACAGCTACCTGGACCATACCTCTTCCCACCCTGTCACTTGTAAAAATGCCACCCCTTTCTCTCAGTTCCTCCGTCTCCGCCGCATCTGCTCGCAAGATGAGGCTTTTTATTCCAGAACTAATGAGATGTCCTCCTCCTACAAAGAACAGGGCTTTCCTTCCTCCACCATCAATGCTGCCCTCACCTGCATCTCTTCCATTTCACGCATGTCTACCCTCACCCCATCCTTTGACCACCCACCAGAGACAGGGTTTCTCTTTCCCTCACCCATCCCAGTAGCTTCCACGTCCAACACAAAATTCTCTATAACTTCTGCTGTCTCCAACATGATCCCACCACCAAGCACATCTTGCACTCCACCCACTTTCCGCAGGGATCGCTCTATTTGCAACTCCCTTGTCCATTCATCCCTGTCCTCTGATTTCTCTGCTGGTACCTATCCTTGAAAGTGGAACAAGTTCCATACCTACCCCTACACTTCCTCCCTCATTACCATTCAGGGCCCCAAACAGTCCTTCCAGGTGAGGTGACACTTCACCTGTGAGTCTGCTGGGACCAACTACTTTATCTGGTGCTCCCAATGATGCCTCCTGTATATCGGTGAGACGTAACATAGATTAGGAAACTGCTTCTCCGAGTACCTACACTGCATCTGCCAGAAAAAGTGGGATCTCCCAGTGGCACCCATTTCCCATTCCCACCTGTCACGATGAGGCCACACTCAGGTTGAAGGAGCAACACCTTATTTTCTGTCAGGGTAGCCTCCACATCACTTTCTCAAACTTCTGGCAATTGCTACACCCACCCACCCACCCCCACCTTTACCATTCCCGTTTCCCTTTCTCATTTCATTTCTTTACTTGCCCATCACTTCTGTCTAGTGCACTTCCCCCTTCCCTTTCTTCCATGGTCTTCAACTCTCTCCGGTCAGATTCTCCCTTCTCTAGCCCTTCATCTCTTTCGCCGATCAACTTCCCAGCTCTTTACTTCATCCCTCCATCTCTCCCGGTTTCACCCATCGCCTACCAAGTTGTACTTCTTCCTCTCCCCCCCAAGCTTCTTGCTCCAACTTCTCATCTTTTTTCCCCAGTCCCGATGAAGGGTCTTGGCCCAAAATGTCAACTGTTTAATAATTTCCATAGATGCTGTCTGGCCTGCTGAGTTCCACCAGCATTTTGTGTGGGTTGCTTAGATTTCCAGCATCTGTAGATTTTCTCGTGTTTGTACTTGTCATGTTTAATCATTCACAATCCAGGATGGAAAAACTATGTGACTCCTTATATTTAATAACTGGACTCTGACTTGGCCATTCATTCCAAGTGTAAGGGGGTTTCGTCTTTTAAGTTACTGCAGAGGCTACTTAAAATGGCTTCTTTGTTATGTTAAATGCTGAAAAAGTCTCCAGCTAGACATTTGCTTGGGTTAATATGGACAGCAGAGTGCTATTAACGAATTGGGATAGTTGTTATGGTTTTGGTGTATCTGGAAGATATTGTACGCGCAGGGTTTTGGGGCAGAAGGCGGGAGAGAGGGACAGAGGATGAACCAGGAGCTGTGATGTCCGCTAACGGGGTGGGACCCCGAGGAGGGCGTTCGGCGAGGAGGAGAGACGGGGAGGACGGCGGACGTGCGGAAAGGCTCTGGTCGATCACTCCGGGTGGTCCGAAGCTGTGAGTCGACAGGATCCAGGTGGTCGTCCGGAACTGATTGAGCTCCAACGGTTGTGCACGAAGAGACTGACCTTTGATAAGTGTGGTGCTTTTTATTTGCCTTTTATATTTTATTCACTATTAATTATATAGTTCCAGTAATATCTATAAACTGTAAATCATTTAATTGTATCTGGTGTATTGTCTGTTATTTGGGCGGGGTGGGGTACATCACACAGCATCCACACAAACTAATTACCCAGTTTGGCGGGGCCGAGGGCTGTTTCCCTGGACAACAGCGAGCCAAGCGACACTGAGGGTGGCCGGGGGGCTACACAAACACAAATTTTCCTCATTTTAAACAATTCTTTTGTTGATTTATTCGTGTTTCGGATCATTGTTTTGCTGCATCATCCAACTTCTACTAAGCTTCAGGTGACAGACCACTGCCTTGACCTACACCTGTAAAATGTCTTGATACAATTTTAAATTCAATGATTGCTAAGCTGACTAGGCCCTGAGGCAGCAAAACAGCCCCAAACCATGATGCTCCTTTCATACAAAAGTTGCTGGTGAACGCAGTAGGCTAGGCAGGATCTCTCGGAAGAGGTACAGTTGATGTTTCGGGCCGAGACCCTTTTTGTGTGTGTTGCTTGAAATTCCAGCATCTGCAGATTTCCTCGTGGATGCTCCTTCCACCACCCTTTACAGCTGGGATGAGTCTCTGGTGTTTGTGTGCAGTGCCCTTTTTCCTCCAACGTAGCAATGTGTATTTACATAAGAACATAAGAAAAAGGAGCAGGAGTCGGCCATCTGGCCCATCGAACCTGCTCCGCCATTCAACAAGATCATGGCCAATTTGGCCATTGACTCATCTCCACCTACCTGCTTCTCCCCATAACCTTTAATTCCCCTATGCAAAAAATCTATCCAGCCTTGTCTTAAATATAATTACTGAGGTAGCCTCCACTACAACATTGGGCAGAGAATTCCACAGACTCACCCTCTCTGAGAAAAGCAGATCCTCCTCATCTCTGTCCTAAATCTACTCTCCTGAATCTTGAGGCTATTTCCCTTAGTTCTAGTCTCACCTACTAGTGGAAACAACTTTCCTGCCTCTATCTTATCTATCCCTTTCATAATTTTATATGTTTCTACAAGATCTCCTCTTGCTCTTCTGAATTCCAGTGAGTACAGTCTCAGGCGACTCAATCTCTCCTCATAATCTAACCTCGTCATCTCTGGAATCAACCTGGTGAACCTCCTCTGCAACGTCTCCAAAGCCAGTATATCCTACAAGTAAGGAGACCAGAACTGCACTCCAGGTGTGACCTCACCAGCACCCTGTACAGTTGCAGCAAAACCTCTCTGCTCTTAAATTCAATCCCTGTAGCAATGAAGGCCAACATTCCATTTGCCTTCTTGATAGCCTCTGAACCTGTAAACCAACCTTTTGTGATTCATGCACAAGCACTCCCAAGACCCTCTGCATAGCAGCATGCTACAATTTTTACCATTTAAATAATAATCTGCTCTTTCATTTTTCCTTCCAAAGTGGATGACCTTGCATTTACCAACATTGAACTCCATCTGCCAGACCCTTGCCCACTCACTTAAGCTATCTATATCTCTCTGCAGACTCTCCGTATCTTCTGCACAATTTGCTTTTCAACTCAATTTAGTGTCATCAGCAAACTAATACACACTACACTCAGTCCCCTCTTCCAAATCATTAATATATATCATGAACAGTTGCAGGCCCAGCACTAACCATTGCAGCACAACGCTCTCCACTGATTGCCAACCAGATTAACAGTCAAGTATCCCAACTCTGTGCTTTCTATTGGTTAACCACTCCTCTATCCATGCTAATACATCAGCCCCAATTCCATGCATCTTTATCTTATGGATAAATCTCTTATGTGGCACCTTATTGAACACCTTCTGGAAATCCAAGTAAATAATGTCCATCTGTTCCCCTCTTTCCACTGCGCTCGTTATATCCTCAAAGAAATCCAGTAAGTTTGTCAAAAAGGCCCTGCCTTTGCTGAATCCATGCTGTGTCTGCCTGACAGATCCATTTCTTTCCAGATGCCTTGCTATTTCTTCTTTAATGATAGCTCCAAGCATTTTCCCAACTACAGATGTTAAACTAACTGGTCTATAGTTACCTGCCTTTTGCCTACATCCTTTTTTGAACTGTGGCGTGACATTCGTCATCTTCCAATCCACCAGGACCTGCCCAGAGTCCAGAGAATTTTGGTAGATCATCAGCAAAGCCTCAACTACAACTTCTGCCATTTCTTTCAGTACCCTAGGATGCTGATTTCTCTTACTGTGGACTGATGAACACCCAGGTCTTATAAATGCTTTTGTAGACTTTTCCAGTGTCATGCATCTCTACCATGCTTCTTCTAAGATCCTCTGAAAGATGTTGTGATTGAGGCATGGTGCACATAAACAGATCTTTCTTGAGAAGAGTAGGTTCTGTCATTAAACTGACTTTGTGTATCTTTTTATAGGGCAGGGCACTTCAGATCTCATTGCATTGATTGGAGCACCTGACTCCAAATAGCTTTTGTAGAAGGCATTATCTCAGAGGTTAACATACTTCTTTGAACCTGGACTGAGGTTATTTAAATGGTGTACTCAGTAATGATGAGAAGTACAATTGTTTGTGTTTTGTTAATTTAGGCAGATTGTGTTCATCTATTATTGTGACTTAGATGAAGATCAAACCACATTTTATGAGTAACTAATGCAGAAAACCAAATAATTGCAAAAGGTTCACAAACTTTTTCTTGCAACTGTATGGCAGTGATATTAAACCCTATTCTGATTTGCTATGGAGATTAATGGAGCAGCAAATCTGCCCAGAGAGATTATCAATGCCTTTAAGTCAAGGCCTTCTCCCTCCAGAGCTGACATCCAGCCAAACCACTGTTCTCCAGTCAGCATCTGAGAAATTAGGTAGCCTAGATGCCAATGGAACTCAGACCAAGCAAGAGAGTGCAAAAAGGATAGAGGAAAAAAGTCTTGAGGGCAGGCAACCTTTCAGAGGCAAGAGAATTCTGATCGAGTTATGCTAAGGCACCATACTACTGGGATGAATGGCTCAATTCATAAGCTGTTTGAGAGAACCACAGCTAATACCATGGGACATGTCTCCAGCCTGCCCTCTGCTGGAGGATATCAGAGGAAAGACCTGGGAGCAAACAGGAACCACAAACACAAGAGATTCAGCGGATGATGGAAATCTACAGCAACACACACAAAGTGATGGAGGAAATCAACAGATTGTGTAACAACTATGGAGCTGAACAAACAGCAGACATTTTGGGTTGAGACCATTCATCAGAGCTGAAAAGGACGGTGGTAGGAGAGGGGAAGGGATACAAACTGGCATGTGATAGGTGAAGCCAGATGATGGGGAGGTGGGTCAGGAGGGCAGGTGGATGAAGAGAGAAGCTGGGAGGTGATAAGTAGAAAAGGTAAAGGGCTGAAGAAAGAGGAATCTGATAGGAGAGTGGACCATGGGAGAAAGCAAAGGTGGAGAACCAGAGGAAAGTAATGGGCAGGTGATGAGAAAAGGAAGGGGTAAGAGGGGAGCCAGAAGGTGGAATGGAAAAACAGCAGAAGTGGGGAGGAACCACATTTATGTTTGTTTATTAAGCATTACTCACATTGATCCGGTTTCTGGCATGGGCTGCCTTTTCGCTCTTAGCTTGGTAGAGCATTTCCTGGTAAACTGGGGCAAGACCATCAGTGAGGTTGACCAGCATGGCATTTGGATTGCGCAGAGCCAGCATAGTTTGCTCTGCGAGCCCTCGCTGGATGGCCTCGTTAATGGCAATCACAGCCGCGTGCACTGTGTGGAGAAAAGGTGGTGTTCAGTTACAACTAGCAGGCACAAGGCCCAGGGAAATCACTTAGTTAGAATTCTAGGTACCTCTCATCCTCTCGAGGTGGTGAACTACTAAATCAGTACAGTCAAGTCTCCGTGTTCTCAAGGGCAATAGAGAGTCAGAGTGATGAAGCTTTAAATTGTATAAAGGTCAGAGTGAGATGGAGGTTTTCACAAGTCTGGTGTGTTTCTTGGTCACCATTACTGATTTCAGCATTTGTTCTGGGTTGGTGTTAAATTTGCTTTCCCCAGTGCTTTCGTGGCACATGGACCATTGTCACAGAGAGAGTCATAGAGGACTACAGTGCAAGAACAGGCCATCCAGTCCTTACTCTATCTAGTCTCAAGCAACCCACAACTGCACCATAGCCCCTCGTACCTCTCCTATTCATGTACTTATCCAAACTTCTCTCAAATGTTGCAATCAAACCCAAGTTCACCACTCCACTCGCACCACCCTCTGAGTGAAGTTTTCTCTCAGGTTCCTCCTAAATACTTCACCTATAACCTATGTCCTCTAGTTCTAGTCTCACATAACCTCAGTGGAAAAAGCCTGCTTCATTTACCCTATCTATACTCTTCAATTTTGTATACCTCCATCAAATCTCCCCTCATTCTCCTATGCTCTGGGAATAAAGTTCAAACCTATTCAACCCTTCCCTATAACGCAGGTTCTCAAACCCTGGCAACATCCTTGTAAATATCTCCGTCCTCTTCCAATTTTATTGATAGCTTTCCTGTAAATATGTGACCAGAACTGCTCACAATACTCCAAATTTGGCCTGATCAACATCTTATGCAACTTCAACATAACACCTCAACTCCAGTAATCAGTGGGTAGGGGTGGGGGTGGTAAGAATGGGATTGGAATTGGTGCAGATGGGTGGTTGATGGTCAATGCAGATTGTCAGCAGTCTGAAATAAACCATTTCCACACATCATGCTTATGACAATAATTGCTACCAAAGTAAATCTAAATACAATCCAGAATAAATGCTAGAATCAGTAACAGTGACTAGGAAACAAACCAGAATTGTGGTGAAGACCTCCATCTCACTATAGCCTTCATATAATCAACTCTCAGTTGCCCTTGGAAATGCAGGGAGATTTGACTGCACTGATTCACAGCGACTCACGGCCTCCTCGAGGGACACTTTGGGATGGTTCTTACAGTCCAACATGGCTGGCAATGCCCAGGTCCTATGAATGGATAAAACAATCTCCAGAGCTGTGTTTGGTTAGCTGATCTCAGCCTCAGGAAACAGATTATACTCGAAATGTATACCGGAAGTAGCATCATTCACTTCAGCTGAATAGGAGAAAAGGATTCCAATAACCATCAACAACTAATAACTTGGGCTTCCATACAGTAAAAGTCCCAGTTGAAATTAGAATATTATTGTCAGATGTACTGAGATACAGTGAAAAGCTTAGTCTTGCATACTGTTCATACATATCAGATCATTACGCAAAGTATTGAAGTAGAACAAGATAAACCAATAACAGAATGCAGAATGAAGTGTAACAGCTCCAGAGAAAGTGCAATGCAGGTAAACAATAAGGTGCAAGATCATATCAAGGTCGGTTATGAGGTTAAGAGTAAGAGTAACTTGTACTAGAGAACTACTTAATAGTTTTATGACTGTGGGGGGGTGCCATATGACACAGGAGCACAATTAGGCCATTGTTCAGACCACATTTTGTGCAGTTCTGGTTTCCTACTTATAAGAAGGATGCCATTAAGATGGAATACGTGCAGAAAAGTCTCACAAGAAAGTTATAAAGACCAGAGGGCTCAAACTACAAGGAAACATTGGGATTATTTTTCCTGGAGCACCGGTGGCTAAAGGATGTCCTTATAGAGGATTATATGATAATGAAATCAGGAGAGAAATTCAGATATTTTCCCAGGGTTGGGCATGGATTGAAAATGACAGGGGTAAGTTTTAAAGGGGGTAATGGGTATATGAAACAAACTACCAGAGAAAGTGGGTCAGGCAAGTACAGTTACTAAATGTAAAAAACAGAAGGACAGGTATATCATCAAGGGCCCCCAACACCCAGGCCATACTCTTTTCTCACTGATGCTATTAGGAAGGTGGTCCAGGAGCCTCAGGACCCACACCACCAGGTTCAGGAACCAATTATTACTCCTCAATCATCAGACTCTTGAACCAGTGGGGATAACTTCACTTACCCCAACACTGAACTGTTCCCACAACCTACGGCAGACAACCCCAACAGATGGACTGCTGGCCATGTCCAGACCGCGAGAACCAAATATCTGGACCACGCCGACCCACTGGCACTTACGTGAATGCACCTGTCATAACATGTAAATAAAGTGTGCGCTGCTCTAATTTATTTTATCCTCATCCCACACCGTATACTTGACCTATGCCCCCATATAGCACGCGACCTACTTCGCACTCTGTACGGTCCTCGACTAGACAGCGGCACGCACCAGCTACCTGCCTGTCAAGCGAACCTGTCGTCTAAAAACGAATTGTTACCAGCAGTAAGTCATGGACCCTAAACCAAGAACAACATGGCCTGCGTGAAAAAGCGCAAAGTCGACCAGGAAAACCGTCAGTTCAAATCTGACTGGACCGATCAGTTTTGTTTTATTTTACCGGACCACACCATTGCTAAACCAACATGCTTAATATGCATGCAGTCCGTAGCTGTCTGCAAATCAGAAAATCTGAAGCGGCACTTCAACACTATGCATGCTGACAGTTTCAATGCCAACCACCCTGCAAAATCAGATCAATGCAAACAAAAACTTGCAAATATGATAACATCATACAAGCGCTCCGTTTCTACTATCTGTAAGCCAACACCTGCATAACAGAGCGCAACAGCTGCATCATTGCATGTGTCATGGAATCTTACCAAAGCTAAGAAGCCATTCGCTGATGCCCAGTTGATTAAAACGTGTGCCATTGATATGGTTGGCAAAGTTTTAAGTCATGATGAGAAAACCAAGAAAATGGTTGTGAAGCTATTAAAGACGGTGCCATTGTCGGCTAACACGGCAATAAGGTGAGTGAATCAATTTATTTTTGTCCATTTGTCAACCTTATTGTGGTATAATAATATTACAACAATAATACTTTATACTTTATTTTCGCCAAACAATGGATACTAGAATGTACAATCATCATAGTGATATTTGATTCTGCGCTTCCTGCTCCCTGGATAACAAATTGATAATAAATATTAAAATTTTAAATTATAAATCATAAATAGAAAATATGAAAATAGAAAGCAAGGTAGTGCAAAAAAAAACCCGAGATGCAGGTCTGGATATTTGGAGGGTACGGCCCAGATCCGGGTCAGGATCCGTTCAGCAGTCTTATCACAGTTGGAAAGAAGCTGTTCCCAAATCTGGCCGTACAAGTCTTCAAGCTCCTGAGCCTTCTCCCCGAGGGAAGAGGAACAAAAAGTGTTTTGGCTGGGTGGGTCGTGTCCTTGATTATCCTGGCAGCACTGCTCCGACAGCGTGCGGTGTGAAGTGAGTCCAAGGGCGGGAGATTGGTTTGCGTGATGTGCTGCACCGTGTTCACGATCTTCTACAGCTTCTTCTGGTCTTGGACAGGACAACTTCCATACCAGGTTGTGACGCACCCCAGAAGAATGTTTTCTACAGTGCATCTATAAAAATTAGTGAGGGTTTTAGGGGACAGGCCAAATTTCTTTAGTTTCCTCAGGAAGTAAAGGCACTGGTGGGCCTTCTTGGCAGTGGACTCTGCTTGGTTGGACCAAGTCAGGTCATTTGTGATATTGACCCCGAGGAAATTAAAGCTTTTGACCTTTTCCACTTGCGCACCACCGATGTAAATTGGGTCGTGCGGTTCACTACTCCTTCTGAAGTCAGCAACCAATTCCTTCGTCTTGCTGACGTTGAGGGATAGGTTATTGTCTTCGCACAATGCCATCAGGTTCTTAATTTCCTCTCTATACTCAAACTCATCATTACCCAAGTTACGGCCTACAATTGTTGTGTCATCAGCAAACTTATATATTGAGTTCGATGGAAACTCGGCTACACAATCATGGGTGTACAGTGAGTACAGCAGGGGGCTGAGTACACAACCTTGTAGGGCACTGGTGCTCAGAGTGATTGTACTGATAATTTCATTTATAGCTACACTTGATATTTCAAATGTTACATAGAAGCTTAATTAGAAAGAACAAATAGATTAAATGAGAGAACAGAAACAGTGGAAAAGGCAGTACTTTGTGTGGAAGAGAAGTGGTGAAGACTACCATACTTTGTGTGTGTCTATGTGTGTTTTTTAAGTCCCAGATGAGTTCTCAATGTGACAGCTGACAGTTGTGATAGCTAGAGTCATAATTAAATGGTTGGTTCTGGACTTATTTTGTTTCAAGAGTGCATTTTTTTTCTTCTGTGACCCACAACACAGGCTTTGAGAATCCTAGGCCTAAATTATTACTACTACCACTACTACTACTAATAATAATAATAGCAGCAACAACAACATCTGCCCATAAGACAACTTACTAGCACAATGAAAAAAAAGACCCCTGGACGTTTTGGCCCTTGACTTGGCATACTTGACATAATTTGACCCTTGTGGAAAACTAATTGGGAAACCCTGACCTATGGACCCGCTTTCAAGGACTGCTCATCTCATGTTCTTGGTATTTATTGCTTATATTTTTTTTATTATCTCTTTCATTTGCGCATTGTTGACTTTTGCACATTGCTGTTTGTCCATCCTGTTCAGGGCAATCTTTCATCAATTCTATTGTTTCTTGGATTTACTGTGTATGCCCACAAGTAAAACAAATCTCAGAGTTGTATATAGTGACATATACTGTACGCACTTTGACAATAAATTTACTTTGTACATGAACAGGAATGACATGGACCAAAAGGGAACTAATGGGACTAGCTCAGGCAGGACACTTGTTTGGCATGATATATATACATTCAGTAAGCACTCCACTAGGTACGCCTGTTCGTTAATGCAAATATCTAATTGGCCAATCGTTTGGCAGCAATTCAATGTTCAGATCAAACATTAGAACAGGTAAGTAACGTGATCTAAGTGACTTTGACCATGGAATGATTGTTGGTACCAAACAGGGTGGTTTGAGTATCGTAGAAACTGCTCATCTGGGAGTTTCACACACAGCCGTCTCTAGAGTTCACAAAGAATGGTGCAAAAACAAAAATTCCAGTGAGTACCAGTTCTGGGGCCTTGTTAATGAGATAGGTCAGAGGAGTATAGCTAAACTGGTTCAAGTTGACAGGAAGGAGACAATGAAATCTAATAAGCACACACTATGCAGAGGAGCATCTCTGAATGTACAAGTCAAACCTACAAGTGGATGGGCTACAGCAGCAGACGACCACAAACATATACCAAGTGGCCACCTAATTAGATACCCGGAGTAAGTTAGTAGAGCAACTGTCACCTAGATAACTGGGATCAATAAGAATCCATCTATTATGCATATGCTTTAGGCTATTAGTGTCATAAAATATGTGAAAGTCGTTTTACCTACTTGCAACGAGCTGCAGTGTAAAATAAATGTCAGAGTGGAAGATAAATGGGTGGCCATGAGCTACAGTCCATTACACACCTCAGCCACCTTCAAGCTCGTGCAAAGTTTAATTTGTAGTAAGTTTTGGTTTGTAACAGTTTAAAACCTTATTACACTCTCAAAAGGCTGGATTTACAGCACAACTGTGGAATCAGCACACAAAGTGTGATCATTCATCTTAAAAGAATAGGTTGAGTAAGCTAGGGGTTTTGCCTCTTTGGAGCAAAGGGGGATGAAAGGTGACTTGATGGAGGTGTACGAGATAAGAGGCATCGATCAAATGGACAACAATCCCCCAAGGTGATTTTGACTAATACGAGGGGGCATTTTAAAGTAACTGGAGGAAATTACGGGGGGGGGGGTGATGTCAAGAGAGGCAAGTTTATTTTTTATCCACAGACAGTAATGGGTGCACAGAATGCCCTGCCAGGGGTGGTGGGAGAGGCAGATGTAGGGACATGTAAGGAACTTAAACAGGTGCATGAATGATAGAAAATGGGGGTGGGGGGTGGTTCTACGCAGGAGGGAAAACTCCACCACAGACACTTCAAAGTCCAGCTGCAAAGTTCTCATCCCCGGGAGAGGAAGGATTTTCACCTAGAAGACAAGATGGACTACATGAGCTTATGACTATAGCTCAGTATTTAATATCATCCCTTTAAAACTAAACAATGAGCCCCAAGACCTTGGCCTCAAAACCTCCTTGTGCAGTTGGATTCTCAATTTCCTCACTTGCAGACCCCCAGTCAGTCTGGATTGGCAACAACATCTCCTCCACAATTTCCATCAGCACAGGTACACCACAAGGCTGTGTGCTTTGCCTCCTGCTCTACTCACTTTATACTTATGACTGAGGGTAAGCACAGCTCCAAAGCCATATTTACATTTGCAAATGAAACCACTGTCAGAGGTCAAATCAAAGGTAGTAATGGATCAGCATACAGGAGGGAGATTGAAAATCTGACTGAGTGGTGCCATAATGACGACCACCTGCTCAGTGTCAGCAAGACGAGGGAGCTGATTGATTCCAGGAGGAGGAAACTGGAGGTCCATCAGCCAGTTCTCATTGGGGGATCAGAAGTGGGAGGGTGAACTCAGCAACTTTAAATTCCTCACTGTTACCATTTCAAAGGATCTGCACTGGATCCAGCATGTGAGTGCCATTACGAAGAAAGCATGGCAGCGCCTCTACTTCCTAAGAAATTTGCGAAGATTCGGCATGTCATCTAAAACTTTGACAAGCTCTATAGATGAGAGATGGAAATCATATTCACTGGTTACATAACATCCTGGCATGGAAACACCAATGCCCTTGTCCTTTGTATGGAAAAACCAACAAAAAGTAGTGGATATGGCCCAGTCCATCACAGGTAGGGCCCTCCCCATACTCCACAACCACCAGGCTCTTGAATCAGAGGGGATAACTTCACTCATCCTCACTCGCCCACAACCTACAGACTCACTTTCAAGAAACTCTTCATATTATCGATATTTATTGCTTTTCATTATTATTATTATATTTTGTATTTGCATAGTTTGTTGTCTTTTGCACATTGTTTGTCCATCTTGGTTCTGTATAGTGCTCCTGGATCAGTGTGGATAACAACGCTCATCTCAAGACTGAGCTGATTCTACAACCTATGGACCTCGGTGGTTGGGAAGATGTTGGAGTCAATTGTCAAGGATGAGGTGGTGGAGAACTTGCTGACACAGGACAAGATAGTGCAAAGTCAGCATGGTTTCCTTTAGGAAAAATCCTGCCTGCCTGTCTGTTAGAATTCTTTGAAGAGATCACAAGATAGATAAAAGGGATGCAGTGGATGTTGTATGATTTGGACTTTCAGAAGGCCTTTGACAAGGTGCCACACATGAGGCTGCTTAGCAAGTTAAGAGCCCATGGTATTACAGGAACATTACAGACATGGTTAGAGCATTGGCTGATTGGTCGGAGGCAGCGAGTGGGAATAAAAGGATCCTTTTCTGGATGGCTGCCAGTGACTAGTGGTGTTCTGCAGGGATCAATGTTGGGACTACTTTTTATGCTATATATAAATGATTTCATGAAATAGACTTAGATTAGATTAGATTCAACTTTATTGTCATTGTGCCAAGTACAGATACAAAGCCAATGAAATGCAGTTAGCATCTGACCAGAAATGCAAAGAATAGTGTTATTTACAAAATAACTGCGAATAAGAAGTGTTATAGCACACAAATATAAAAGTACTGAGACAGTACAATATGGGTGCAATACTGCTTAGGGCTGTGATGTGAGGTTCAGCAAGGTCACAGCCTCAGGGAAGAAGCTCTTCCTGTGCCTGCTGGTGTGGGAGCGGAGGCTCCTGTAGCGCCTACCGGTTGGGAGGAGAGTAAAGAGTCCATGGTTAGGGTGAGATGAATCCTTAATAATGCTTTTTGCCCTGCCCAGGCAGCATTTATGGTAGATGTTCTCAATGGTGGGCAATTGGGTGCCAACAATCCACTGGGCAGTTTTCACCATACACTGGAGTGCTTTGCTGTCCGATACGGGACAATTGCCATACCACACTGAGGTACAGTTGGTGAGTATGCTCTCAACGGTACAGCGGTAAAAGTCCGTCAGTATCCTGGGACAGAGGTGAGCTTTCTTGATGCTCCACAGGAAATAAAGGTGCTGTTGCACCTTTTTGATCAGGATGGAGGAGCTCAGGGACCAGGTGAGATCCTTGGAAATGAGGACACCAAGGAATTTGAAGCTTGATACACGCTCCACTACAGCTCCGTTGATGTAGATGGGGACATGAGTGTGGCTCCTAGCACACAGATAGATGGCTTTGATGCCAGGTTTGCAGATATTACGAAGATTGGTGGAGGGCTAGGTAGTGTTGAGGAAACAGGTAGGATGCAGAAGGACCTAGACAGATTGGGAGAATGTGCAAGAAAGTGGCAAATGAAATCAATGTTGGAAAATGCTTGGTCAGGCACTTCAGTAGTAGAAATAAATGTGCAGACTATTTTCTAAACGGGGAGAAAATTCAGGAACCTGAAATGCAGAGGAACTTGGGAGTCCTTGTGCAGAACACCCTAAAGGTTAACTTGCAGGTTGAGTAGATGATGAGGAAGGCAAATGTCATGTTAGCGTTCATTTCAAGAGGTCTAGAATACAAAAGCAAGGATGTGATGCTGAGGCTTTCCACCATCTGCCATGGATCTCTCCTACATTTCATTCTCCGCCGGATTCACGCCTCCAACCGCCGTTTCTTCTCCTTCCTCGCGTCCAAGAAGGACCACAAGCTCGCCCGCCTGGAGTCCATGACGACGACTGGCTCCAGCCCCTCGGACCTCGACTTCTCAGGCCTTCGGCAGGCCGAAGACCCATCTGCCTCTGGCTGACCCCAACTGGAACCACGGTCTCCCGGACATGGGCACCAGCCCCCAGCGGGCCATGGACTCACTCGTTTCTGACTCGGACCTCAGCTCTGGGGCCCTGCAGGCTACAGGCTCTGCCACCCCCAGCTCCAGATCCAGCTCGGACCGAGGTCCCGACCATCTCCGGACTGGGACCGCTCTTACTGCCGCTGGATCCTACCACCCGTCTTATTCCCCCACTACCCTCTTTCCTCCCCGCGACTCCCAACCTTCCCTCTACCCCTCATCACCCCTCCATTCCTCTGATCCCTCATCCTCTCCTAGCCCCCCTCTCCCTCCTGAGTTCTCCTATTCCTTCTTCACCTTTCCTGCCTATCACCTCCCTGCTTCCCCTCCCCCACCCCTTTATCTTTCCCCTTAATGGTTTTTCATCTGGAACTTCTAGCCTTCTCCTTCCCACCCTCCCCCCACCTTCTTTATAGGGCCTCTGCCCCTTCCCTCTTCAGTCCTGACGAAGGATTCTGGCCCGAAACGTTGACTGATCGTTTCCACGGATGCTGCCCGACCTGCCGAGTTCCTCCAGCGTGCTGTGAGTGAGGCTTCACCTTGAGTATTGTGAACAGTTTTGGGCCTCTCATCTTAGAAAAGCCGTGCTGGCATTGGAAAGGGTACAGAGGAAGTTCACAAGGATGATTCCAGGAATGAGAGGGTTATCATACGAGGAATGTTTGATGGCTCTGGGTCTGTACTCACTGGAATTCAAAAGGACGAAGGGGATCTCATTGAAACCCTTCGAATGTTGAAAGGCCTAGACAGAGTAGATGTGGAAAGGATGTTTCCCATGGTGGGGTGAGTCTAAGACAAGAGGGTACAGACTCAGAACAGAGATGAGGAGAAATTTCTTGAGCCAAAGGGTGGTGAATTTGTGGAATTTGTTGCCACATGCAGCTGTGGAGACCAGGTCATTGGGTGTATTTAAGGAAGAGATTGATAGGTTCTTGATTGGACATTGCATCAAAGGTTAAGGACAGAAGGGTAGGAACTGGGGTTGAGGAGGAGAAAAAAACGATCAGCCATGATTGAATGGCAGAGCAGACTTGATGCGCCACATGGCCTAATTCTGCTCCTTATGTCTTATCGCCTTATGACTCACTTTCAAGGACCCTACAACTCACGTGCTCAATATTATGTATTTATTATTATTACTGCTACAGGTTGACTTTCACTAATCCAGTTCCTTTGATAATCCGCACTGATTTCAAATTTTCCACGCAACTGTAACTTCAAATTTTCCGGGCCACCGTACCAATCTGCTGCGCATTGTTTTGGTTGCACTAGATCTGTTCACGTGTTGGCGCGCTCTTGTAAGCGCACACGGGCAATTCCTGCATTTATTAATGTCATTTGTCTGAGACGCAGCCGCCCGGCACCAACCCTTCTCACCCACCAGCAGCGGGGGAGCTGGCGTGCGCTAGGTCGGTCCACCTTCTCGCCTACCTGCCGGCATTCGCGCACTGCCATCCGGCGCCCCGTTCTCTTCTGCCTATGACCTTAGATCAGACGTGGTGACCCGCTGAATTTAAGCATATTACTAAGCAGAGGAAAAGAAACTAACGAGGATTCCCTCAGTAACTGCGAGTGTAACGTAGTCTTTGGGGTAACCGCAAGTCTGTGTCTTTGGTATTGCTTAGTTCACACTTGAGTGCTGGTAGTGGGTGCGCTTTATCTTTTGCCGGTGGGGATGGGGGTTGTTGCTGGCTGCCGCTTACGTGCGGGAGGGAGAGCAGCGGGGTGGGGGGGTGTCTTAGGGGTTCTAACATTTAACTGTCGTTCATTCTTTGGGGCACTCCTCTGTTTTCACGGATGGTTGCAAAGAAAAAGCATTTCAGGATGTATTTTGTATACATTTCTCTGACATTAAATGAACCTTTGAATCCTTTGATATTTTAAAGGTATGATGAGGCAGTGAGCTATTGCTTAATGTGATCCTTCTGTAATTTGGCATTTTCACTAATCCGGCACTCCTCAGGCCCCAATGGTGCCGGATTAGTGAAGGTCGACCTGTATTTGTTTTCTTGTATTTGTACAATTTGTCTTTTCCACTTTGGTTATTTGTCATATTTGTGTGTAGTTTTTGAATGATTCTTTTGTGTTTCTTTGTATCTACTATGAAGGCCCAGAAGAAAATGAACCTTGGGGTAGTATATGGTGACATGTGTACTTTGATAACAAATTTACTTTGAACTTGAAAGACTGGCCCTGGACAGCGTGCTGCTGGTGGTGGCCTCTGCCCCAGTAGGGGTGTTGGGCTTACTGACTGATGTAGGAGGGAAGAGTTGGATTGATGTTGAGTAGGTTAAAAGGTCAGCACAATATCATGGGCTGAAGGGTCTGTAGTGTTCCGTGTTCTCTTCGATGCTGAAGCTGCAGTTATGGTTTTATGTTGAAGCAACACTGAAATTGTGTTGTCAAAATCGGTAATCAGCGATTGTGGCGTGAGCTTGGGCACTCCAACCCCTGAAGGTTCATCATAGCATTCAGGTGTACAAAACCTGACTCAAGAAATCAAGACCACAGGATTAAATAAGCGTAGGCTGTTCTACAGATTAAGCCAGCAATGCTAGAATGCTAGAATGATCAAAGCTTCAGTATTCGATGAGCTTTGTCACAGACGGATAACAGGCTTCCGAGCCCAGAGAAATCAAATAGAAAATATCATAATACTAGAGGAAAGAGAAACAGATTAATGGGAAACAGGAGTGGAGTAAGTGTGACGCTACAGCCAAAAGAGCACAACAGGAGGCTAAAGAAATATTTCTGAGTCCTGTTCATCCTCACTCATTTTTAGAGATGCACCACAGAAAACATCCTATCTGGATACATCACAGCTGGATATGGCAACTGCTCTGCTCAAGACAGCAAGAAGCTAAGTTGTGTACACATTATGAAAACCAGTTTCCCCTCCACGGACTCCAAGGATGTAACGCTGAGGCTTTATAAGGCATCGGTCAGACCGCACCAGGGTGTTGTGAGCAGTTCTGTGCCTCTTATCCAAGAGAGGATGTGCTGGCATTGGAGAGGGTTCAAAGATGGTTCACAAGAATTAACCTAGGACTGAAAAGGTTAACACATGAGAAGCGTTTGATAGCTCAGGGACTGTACTCGCTGGAGTTCTGAAGAATGGGGGTGGGGTGAGATCTAGTTGAAACCAACAAAATGTTGAAAGGCCTGGATGCAGTGGACATGGAGAGGATGTTTCCTATGGGGGAGGGGGGTCGAGGACCGGAGGACACACATTCAGAATACAAGGATGTGCCTTTACAACAGAGATGAGAAAAAATTTATTTAACCAAAGGGCAGTTAATCAATGGAATTCATTGCCACAAATAGCAGTGGTGGTAAAGTCTTTGGGGGTGTATTTAAAGTGGAGGTTGATAGATTCTTGATTATTAAGGGGGTCGAAAGTTATAGGGAGAAGACAGGAGAATGGAGTTGAGAGGGATAATAAATCAGCCACAGTGAAATGACAGAGCAGAATCAAAGGGACTGAATGGCTTAATTCCGTCGGTAAAGCAGTCAACATGATCAAAGACCCCACTCACCCTGGACATCCTCTCTTCTCCCTCGCTGCATCCCATCGATTGGGAAGCCGGAGAGCACACACCACCAGGCTCAAGGAAAGCTTCCGTACAGCTGTTATAAAGACTATTGCATGGTCTTCCTATATGATAAGATGGACTCTTGCCCTCACAATCTATCTCATCACAGCCCTTGCACTTTATTGTCTGGCTGCACTGCGCTTTCTCTGTAACTGCAACACACACAGAATGCTGGGGGAGCTCAGCAGGCCGGGCAGCATCTATGGAGTGGAATAAACAGTTGATGTTTCAGGCCAAGACCCTTCATCAGGACTGACTTTATTCTGCATTGCTGTTCTGTTTTCCCTTGTACCATCTCAAAGCCCTGCCAAGATTAAATGATCTGTATGGATGGCACTCTGAAAGTTTTGCACTGCAGCTCAGTACATGCGACAAAAATAAACCAATTTACCAACTGCTATTCGAATGCACCAGTGACTGCTCGTAGCAACCTGAACTTTGAGTGGCTGCACTGCACGTTCATTGTCTACAGTCGGCTTAAAGCTTTCAACGTTCAAAGTAAATTTATTATCAAAGTATGTATATTTATTCATGACAGTACTTGGAAGGACCAGAGCAAGAGACGAATGAGAATACCATTATTTCTCAAGTCATACTTGCTAACCACACAGAAAAATACCAACAAACAGTTATTACCCCTTAATCATCAGGCTCTTGAACCAAAGGGGATAAATTCACTCAAACTTTACTCACCCCAGCAGTGAACTGGTTTCACAACCTATGGACACTCTTTTAACTTATGTTCTCAATACTTATTGCTTATTTATCTATTTATTTATTTATTATTACTTTGTCTAAGTCCTTTAAACACCTGTTCAAAAGGTCTATAGACCAGGACTGCAGACAATAGTTTACGTGTTGTCTCATTAGTTCAAGGACAAGCTGTAGATAGCAATAAACACTGAACTTGCTGAATCCAGCTGTATCCATGCTAATGACTATTAAAGCCAATTCTTCTACAAACAAAAGCACAGCTTCATTGCAAATGGTGTAATAAAACTGCCAACCATTTGAAAACATTTGTGAAGGAGACTTAAGTCATAAATGCAAGAGATTCTACAGATGCTGGAAATGTAGAGCAACACATCCAAAACACAAGACCCTTCACCAGGATCTCGGCCCAAAGCGGCAACGGTTTATTTGTTTCCATAGATGCTGCCTAACCTGCTGAGTTCCTCCATCATTTTGGGTCTGGAGACTATTTATTATTCACCTTTAAATGATCAAGCTTTGCTGGCCAAGTCAATTGTCTGTGTGCACATTTCAATATGGCCAACGCAATTAACTACAATTACTCTAGAAATGAAGAGATCCTTCCACAAATCTTTTGTTACAGCACACAAATTTAAAACACTCTATACAAAAAACCTGGAGATATGGCTTCCACTTTAAAATTTAGAGGAATATAGCCTCTCTTGGTACTGTTACAAGGTGTGTTGTTCTTAGAAAATAATCTATATCACAATTTTTCCACATTGCAAAAGCTCATCATTTGTACATGCATCAAGAAATCAGAGTTTTAAAAAAATTGCTCTCTACCCACTACCCACCCACACACACATTTTATTCAGCATTTCAAACTTCTGGAATACGATTTGAGAATTTTTTCAGGGGGAGACAGAATCCTTCAGAAAGTAGTGGATACAGCCCAATCCATCACAAACAAAGCACTCCCTGCTATTAAGCACATTTACAAGGAGCGCTGCCACAAGAAAACAGCATCCATCAAGAACCCTCACCATCAGGCCATACTCTCTTCTTGCTACTACCATCGACCAGGAGATACAAGAGCCTTAAGTCCCACACTACTAGGTTTATGAACAGACTCCTGAGCCAGTGCCAACTTCCCTCACCTCAACTCTGAACTAACTTACAGATGTTCATGTTTTCAATATTATTTATATTTTTATTTGCACAATTTGTCTTCTTTTGCACTTCGGCTATTTGTCAATCTGTTAATGCATAGTTTTTTTTATTAATTCTATTGCATTTCATTGTTTTCCTGTAAATGCCTGGAAGAAAATGTATGGTAACAGACTCAGTGGCTGCTTTATTATGTAAGCCTGCTCATTAATGCAATTATCTAATCAGCCAATCATGTGGCAGTAACTCAATGCATAAAAGCATACATTCATGGGTCAAGAGGTTCAGTTGTTCAGACCAAACATCAAAATGGGGAAGAAATGTGCAACAGTCTCTGGAATTTACAAAGAACGGTGCAAAAATCAGTAAACATCCAGTGAGCTACAGTTCTCAAAGGTCAGAGGAGAACGGCCAGACTGGTTCAAGCTGACAGGAAGGCGACAGAAACTCAAATGGCTGCTCATTACAACAGTGGTGTGCAGAAGACCACACCGGTACCTAATAAAGTGCCCACTGAGTGTATACATACTTAGATAATAAATTTACTTTGACAACCCAAATGGGCAGAACACAGAGGTTGCCCAAATACACAATATAAACACTTCTGGTACTCAAAACTTACCTGCTGCTTCATCAACTGAAAGTTCATTGGCCAAGATTCCGCCAATCTTACTAAACGAGGGCATCTGTATTCCGTACTTGTCCAGCTCCGTTTTCATGTTATTGATCTCCTCCTCTGTAAGGAAAGCGGGAATCAGAACCCACCAAGCCAATTAAAATTCAAATGAGGTTGCAAGAGCACTGAAGTAGAACAAAGCAGTCTGCACAATCAAAGTTGCAACTTTTGCATTAAGTATTCACAACCTCCGTCACTGTGACACGGTGACTGCAAATGACAACTACAAGATGCACTGTAGCAACTCCTGAAGTCTTCTGTCACAACACTTCCCTAATCAACAATATTCACTGCCCTGGAGAACACCATTACCTCCATCATGATTTTGAGATACAGTACTGTGCAAAAAAAAGTCTTAGGCACACATATATATAGCTAAGGTGGACGTACTGGAGTAATTTTATGTATTGCACTGTACTCCCGCAAAAAAAACCCATGACATACGAGTGATAATAAACCTGATTCTGATATGGGCCTCCATTGTGGACTGGGGGCAGAGAGAGGGGAAATCATGATTGGGAAAAGAGGATGGGAGAGGGAGGGGGGACAGAGCAGGAAGCACCAGAGATATTCTGTAATGATCCAATAAACTAATTGTTTGGAATCAAATGACCTTGCCTGGTGATCCAGGGCTGGGTGTGTCTGCACCCACACCATCTCTACCCCCGGCACTCTTTCTCTGCCACCTGTTCCACACCCGTCCACCCTCGCTATTCCCAACATCCTTTACTCCTGTCAGATTTACAAGCTCACCCTATGCTCCGCGTTGATAAGTACAGTACTGTGCAAAAGTCTTAGGCACGCTAGTTATATATACACATGCCTAAGATTTTTGCACAGTGCTGTATTATCTGCTGTTTTTTTTTTATGTAAACCCTGGCCTTAACTCACTGACTAGACACAGATGCAGAGTTTGCTATACGAGATGAGATTGATTAGTCTGGGACTATTTTTCAGAAAAGAACTCATTGAAAATTACTAAGTTGTTAATGTACATGACAGGATACATATTCCCCCTGGTTGAAGAGATTAGATTGAGGGGGCGAAGTTTGAGAATAAGGGCAACAGGTGAATAAATATGTTTTCATACAGATGGTAAGGCTGTGGAAAGCTCAGTCCTGAATGAACATAACTCTGGAGAGCCTGTCATTGCATTAAATCAAAATAGAGATCAATAAATTTATGAACTTTAAGATATCAGCGGATATTGGCACAGACTGGGAAGATTAACCAAGATCTTAATGAATGGCAGAGCAGCTTCAAAGGGCTCAGATGAGATAGTAAAAATTGACCAAATTAAATTAAGAGGAAATAGCATCCATTACAATGCGAAATCTACCAGAGACCAGGTATGTTTCCACTTTAAACAACAGCAACAACTTGGGGTTATACAGTGCAATTAGCGTTATTTTATTTAGAGATACACCACTGTAACAGGCCCTTCTGACACAATGAGCCTGAACACCCAATTACACCCCTTAACCAATTAACCTACTAACAAGTACATCTTTGGACTGTGGGAGGAAACTGGAGCACCCGGAGGAAACCCACACGATCACAGGGAGAAGGTACAAACTCCTTACAGACAGCGGCGGAATTGAATCCAGATCACTGGCCTGTAGTAGCATCATGATAGCCACTATTATTGTAGCGCCCCAACCACAGCAGGAGGGTGTGGTGGGATTATTTTGTGCTCAGTCGAACTAAAGCTGCAGATATACCAGCCAAGCAGGTGAGGAGGCCTTACCTGTGAAATTGACCTTTCCATACAGGTCCTGTATCTGTGGAGCCAGACCCAGCTTGAACAAGTAAAGGCTGCAAAACAATTGAGGAAAACTTATTTCCCAGCAAAGTGCAAAACACCAGTCTACTACTTGTTGTTCATACTGTTGCGAGGGTAAGGAAATGTGATTGAACACAACCAATTTTTGCACAGATGAATCAAAAGCTGGAAGAATATTTGTAAGAGAGCACAATGGAATCAAAGATAGATGGAACAAAGTAGAAAATTACAAATTTGGTAATCAGTTTAATATCTTTACATCTAGCAAGATAAAGTGAAAACCTTTATTTTGTATGCCGTCTCTATGGATCTTTCTAATACAAGTACAAAGAAAAAGCCAGAAAAGAATGCAGAAGTATGTAGATTTACAATACAGAATGTATGCAGTTATGGCTACAGAGAAAGTGCTGTGCAGGTAGATTTTTAAGTTGCAAGGGCTACATCTAGGTAATTAAGAGATAAAGATCAACCCTTAATCAGAATCAGGTTTATTACTACCAACATGTCATGAAATGTGTTGTCATGTGGAGAAGTACAGTGCAACACAAAATATTACAAGCTACGGAAATTAAAATATTATGTACAAGTCCATTCAAGGGTCTTATAGAGCAGGATAGAAGCTGTCCTGATGGTGCATGCTTTCAACCTTTTGTATCTTCTTCCCAATGAAAGGGGTGAGAAGGACAAAATATCTGGGGTGGAGTGTATGTGGCTACTTCCCAAGGCAACGCAGTATAGACAGAACCAATGGAGGGCAGGCTAGTTTTCATGACAGACTGGGCTGTGTTCACAGCAATAGAAAGCAACACCGAGAAAGAAAATAATCCATTGGTGAGGATTTAGGGATCCTGTAGAGACAAGGGATTGAAGCTCTAGTCTTTGGTGCTCTTTTCAGCTCTATCTTGGGTCATGTAATTACACGCACGCACACACGCGTACCCAGGGATCAGAATTGAAGGAGAATAAAGATTAGAGGACTATAGGTGGAAAGGGATTACAAATACAAGATTACAATTTTAATTTCTGGTGAAATTATCCACTTTACACAGATTGTACCTGAAAGCATGAATGCAATAAACAACACGGGGAATATTCTTCTTGTCATAGATGTCCGTTGTTTCTGGGTAAAATATCTGAAAATAAAACCAACAAACTTTATCATGTAGATTTGAAATTCTATAGCATTTTACACAATTCACAGTATTTTGGGTTAATATCACTGACATATGTCTTGAAATTTTTTGTAACAGCAGTACAGTGCAATCCAAAAAGTAGTGCAGAGAGCAAAAATAGTGACTTAGTATTCACGGGATGGTTCATCATCTGTTCAGAAATCTGAACAAGGAGGAAGAAGCTGTTCCTAAAACACTAAGTGTGCGTCTTCAGGCTCTTTCACCTCCTCTCTGCGGGTTGTAATAAGAGAGCATGTCATGAGTAACAGTGGTCCCCAAAGATGGATGCTGTATTTTTTAAGTTTTTTGAAGATGTCCTCGATGCCGGTGAGGCTAGTGCCCACAATGAAGCCGGCTGAGTTTGTAACCCTCTGCAGCTTTTTCCAATCCTGTGCAGTGGCCCGTCACACCAGACATTCCAAATGGTGATGCAGCCAGTTAGAATGCTCTCCACGGCACATCTGTAGAAATATGATAGTCTTTGTGACGTACCAAATCCCCTCAAGCTCCTAATTTAAGCCTGTAAAAAGGAAGGGGAAGATGAGGGCAAATAAATCCCATCACAGGGCATTTTCTCACCCTTAAGTCCTGGTTTTTGGAAGAAAACAGGGTGAAAGAACAAAAATCAATCAATATAAATGATTGAAATACACTCTGAGTCCACTTTGTTAGGTACACCTGCTTGTTGCTGCAAATATCTTATCAGCCAACCACATGGCAGCAACTCAATACATAAAAGCATGCAGACATGGTCAAGAGGTTCAGTTGCTATTCAGGCCAAACATCAGAATGGGGAAGAAGTATGTTCTAAGTTACTTTGACCATGGAATGATTGTTGATGCCAGGCAGGATTGTTTGAATATCTCAAACTGCTGATCTCCTGCTGTATTCCACGCAGAAAATGATGCAAAAAACAAAAACATCCAGTGAACAGCAGTTATGTGAGCTAAAACGCCTTGTTAATGAGTGAGATCAGAGAAGAATGACCAGACTGTTTCAAGCTGACAGGAAGGTGACTAACTCAAATTAACAATGCGTTACAAAAGTGATGTGCAGAAAAACATCTTTGAACACATATGTTGAACCTGGACTCGGATAGACTAAACAGCAGAAGACCACACAGAGTTCCATTCCTGTACCCAAGCGGTCACTGAGCGTACATGCTGATGTTCAGCTATCCTATAACTATCTGTCCAAAACCATTGCAGGAGTACCTTCACCATGTGGAATGTTGCTGTTCAAAATATGACTTTTCAGGAATACTGACCTTGCCAACACCGTCTGTTAAACTATAATCAGTGCAATTTGACCCACTGTATAAAAGGTGGGGTGATATGTATTTGTACAAGTGGCAAGGCAGCACAGCAGTTAGCGCAAACACCTTACAGTGCTAGCAGCAAAATCAGGGTTGTCTGTAAGGAGTTTGTATATTTTCTCCAGGTGGATTTCATCTAAGTGTCTCCGTTTCCACCCACATTCAAATGATGTATGGGTTAGAGTTAGTGAGTTCTAGGCATGCTATGTTGGCACCTGAAATGTGGCGACATTTGTCCTGAATGATGCATTTTACTGAATATTTCAATGTATATGTAACAAATAAAGCAAATCTTTGTCTGCCATTGGTGAGGCCTCACTTGGAGTATTGTGTATAGAGCTGGTCAGCCTACTATAGGAAAGACTTAAACTGGGAAGAGTACAGAGATTTACAAGGAGATTGTCAGGACTAGAGTACCTCAGTTATAGGGAGAGCTTGGCCATACTAGATCTTTATTCCTTGGAACATAAATGAATCAGTGACAACCTTGTAGTAGCATTTAAGATTATGAGAGTTATAGATACTATGTGTGGTAATAATCATTTCCCCAAGGTAGGGGAGTTCAAAACCAGAGGAACATTGGTATAGGGTGAGAGGGGAAAGATTTAAAAGGGACCCAAGGGGCAAGGTTTCCCACACAAAGTGTGAGTATATGGAATGAACTGCCAAAGAAAGTGGTTGAGGCAGGTACAGTAGAATCATTTAAGTACTTAGATAATTACATGAGGCCCAAGCTTTGGAGGAAGCTGGAACTAGCGGGTGTGCACCGTGTGCAGCATGGACTTGTTGAGCAGAAGTATTGCTCTAAGAAATATGGAATATAGATTGTCTGAAAGGATCTTGATGAAAGAGTGGAGCAATGTATTTAGTTCTATTTTCTGCAGATGCCTGTCAGTCTGATTTTCATAGTCATAGTCATACTTTATTAATCCTGGGGGAAATTGGTTTTCATTACAGTTGTTCCATAAATAATAAATAGTAATAGAACCATAAATAGTTAAATAGTAACATGTAAATTATGCCAGTAAGTTATGAAATAAGTCCAGGACCAGCCTATTGGCTCAGGATGTCTGACCCTCCAAGGGAGGAGTTGTAAAGTTTGATGGCCACAGGCAGGAATGACTTCCTATGACGCTCTGTGCTGAATCTCGATGGAATGAGTCTCTGGCTGAATGTACTCCTGTGCCCACCCAGTTCAGCTTATTGTCATTCAACCATATACATGCATACCGGCAATAAAACAATGTTCCTCCACGTTTGTATATACACATACACACACACACACACACAAAAGTTAACAAATAATAAGGGGTGCAATCATGACATGTTGAAAAGTAAACTGTATGCATTAGAACATAGAACATTACAGCTCAGTACAGGCCCTTTAGCTCACAATGTTGGGCTCTAGCAGAATTTTATTTCCATTCCCAATCCTCAAACAGACATTCCAAGCTCCAAGTACAACTCAGACCTACGTCTACCTGTAATCCGCTCTCAGGCATCACCCAGGAAGTAATCAAGGCAACACAGTAGCATAGCAGTTAGCGCAGCATTTTATAATGCCAGCTGCACAATTGGGGTTCAATTCCTGTGTTGTCCATTAGGAGTTTGTACGTTCTCCCATGACTGTGTGGATTTCCTCCGGGTGCTCCGGATTCCTCCCACATTCCAAAAACATATGGGTTAGGGTTAATAATTTGTGGGCTAATAACTTGGGGTCTGCTCCCACCCAGCACGTTGGGCTGTGTTGGTCATTGACACAAACAATTCATTTCACTGTATGCTTCAATGTACGTGTGACAAATAAAGCCACTCTTAAGGATAGGGGTTTTATTATGAATAAACCAGCCCCATCAACCTGCCTTGCTATTGTGATGTCTGCAAATTCAACATTCAGAACTGATCACAAAGCCTCAATAAAAATAAGTATTCCAAGAGAGGAAAGAAGAAAATAAGTCCGATACTGTACCGATGGGAGGGCAATCTTGGCCATTGCGTTCAGCCAGTGGTTGATATTGTCAGTGTGTCTGAAGTGCAGCCCGGTTGCCTGTAGAAACACAAATTTGCACTATTAAACTCAATAGGTACATTTAATGTCAGTGAAATGTATATCGTATACATCCCAAAATTCTTTTTCTTCACAAACATCCATGAAAATAGAGAAGTGCCCCGAAGAATGAATGACAGCTAAATGTTAGATTTGTAAATGTTCCCCACCCGAGTCTAAGCTAAGAGAATAGTGGACAGAGTAAATAAATAATTGCTGGTACCTGCTGCATAGGAACAGAATTAGGCCGTTTGGCCAATCGATTCTGCTCCACCATTCAATCATGAATCATTTCCCCTCCTCAGCCTTCTCCCCTTAACCTTTGATGTCCAATCAAGAACCTGTCAAGCTCTGCCTTAAATACACCCAACGACCTGGCCTCCACACCTGCCTGTGGTAATAAATTCCACAAATTCACCACCCTCTGGCTAAAGAAGTTTCTCTGCATCTTAGTTTTACATGGATGCCTGTCTATCCTGAGGCTGTACCCTCTTGTCCTAGACTCCCCCACCATGGAAAATATCCTTTCTACATCTACTCTGTCTAGGCCTTTCAACAATCAAAAGGTTTCAATGAGATCCCACCCCCATCTTTCTAAATTCCAGCAAGTACAGACCCAAAGCTATCAAACGTTCTTCGTACGATAACATTTTCATTCCTGGAATCATCCCCGTGAACCTCCTCTGAACCCTCTCCAATGTCAGCACATCTTTTTTTTCAGATGAGGAGCCCAAAACTGGTCACAATACTCAAAATAAAGCCCCAGCATCACATCCTTGCACTTGTATTCTAGACCCCTTGAAATGAGTGCTAACATTGCATTTGCCTTCCTCACCACTGACTTGAGCTGCAAGTTAACCTTTAGAATGTTCTGCACAATGACTCCCAAGTCCCTTTGTATCTCACATTTTTGGGATTTTTCTCCTCATTTAGAAAATAGCCTGCACATTTATTTCTACTACCAAAGTGCTGACCATGCATCTTCCAACATTGTATTTCATTTGCCACTTTCTTGCCCATTCCCCCAATCTGTCCAAGTCCTTATGCAGCCTACCTGTTTCTTCCACCAATCTTCATATCATTTGCAAACTTGACAATAAAGCCATCTATTCCATCTAAATCATTGATATACAGTATAAAAAGAAGCGGTCCCAACACCAACCTCTGCGGAACACCACTAGTCACTGGCAGACAAACAGAAAATAACCATTTTATTCCCACTCACTGCCTCCTACCAATCAGCCAATGCTCTAACTGTGCTAGTAACTTTCCTGTAATACCATGGGCTCTTAACTTGGTAAGCACCCTCATGTGTGGCACCTTGTCAAAGGCCTTCTGAAAGTCAACATTTACAACATCCACTACATCCCCTTTATCTCCTCAAAAAACTCCAACAGATTTGTCAGGCAAAATTTTCCCTTAAGGAAACCATGCTGACTTTGTCCTAGCTTGTCTTGTGTCACCAAGTATTCCATAACCTCGTCCTTAACAATTGACTCCAACATCCTCCCAACCACTGAGGTCGGGATAACTGGTCTATAATTTCCTTTCTGCTGCCTTCCTCCTTTCTTAAAGAGTGGAGTGATATTTGCAGTTTTCCAGTCATCCATGCCAGAGTCTAATGATTGTTGAAAAATCATTACTAATGCCTCCAGAATCTCTACCACTACCTTTTTCAGAACCCTCGAGTACAGTTCATCTGGTCTGGGTGACTTATGCATCTTTAGGTCCTTCAGCTTTTTGAGCACCTTCTCCCTAGGCATAGTAACTGCACTCACTTCTCTTCTCTTACACCCTCCAACATCTGACACACTACTAGTGTCTTCCACTGTGAAGACTGATGCAAAATATTTAGTTCATCAGCCATCTCCTTGGCCCCCAATATTATTTCTCTGGCCTCATTTTCTAGTGGTCCAATATCCACTCATTTCTCTTATTTCTTTTTTTATACTTGGAAAAAGCTTTCACTATCCACTTTGATATTGTTTGCTAGCTTGCTTTCATATTTCATCTCCCCCACCCCCCCAGTGATTCTTTTAGTTGCTCTCTGTAGGGTTTCAAAAAGCTTCTCAATCCTCTCTTTCCACTAATTTTGGCTTTGTTGTATATCCTCTCTTTTGCTTTTACATTAGCTTTGCCTTCCCTTGTCAGCCATGGTTGTATTATTTTGCCATTTCTAATTTTGGAATGCATCTATCCTGCATCTTCCTCATTTTGCCCAAAAACTCTCACCATCACTGTCATCCCTGCCAGCATCTCCTTCCAATTTACTTTGGCCAACTCCCTCATACCATTGGAATTTCCTTTACTCCACTGAAATACTGCTATGTCAGACTTTACTTCCTCCCCATCAAATTTCAAGTTGAACTCAGTCATATTGTGATCACTGCCTCTTAAGGGTCCTTTTTACCTTAAGCTCCCTAATCACCTCTGGTTCATTACGTAACACCCAATCCAGTATTGCTAGTAGGCTCAACAACAAACTGCTCTTAAAAGCCATCTGTAGGCATTCAACAAACTCATTCTCTTGAGATCCATTTCCAACCTGATTTTCCCAATCAATCTGCATATTGAAATCTCCCATGGCTACCATAACCTTGCCCTTTTGACACACCTTTTCTATTTCATTTTGTAATCTGAGCTACTGTTGGGAGGCCTGTGTACAACTGCTACCAGGGTCCTTTTACCTTTGCAGTTTCTTAACCTAACCCACAAGGATTCAACATCTTCTGATCTTATGTCATATCTTTCTACTGATTTGATGCCATTCTTTACCAGCAGAGCCACGCCACCCCCTCTTGTCCACCTTCCTATCGCTCTGATACAATGTGTAACCTCAAGATATTCAGCTCCCAACTACAACCATCCTTCAGCCATGATTCAGTGATGGTCACAACATCATACCCAACAATCTGTAATAGTGCAACAAGATCATCACCTTATTTCTTACACTCCATGCATTGAGATAAAACACTTTGAGTGCTGTATTTGCTACCCTTTTTTGATTCTGTATCCCTACTGCACAGATACTCACTCTGCTGGCTGTAACTATGTCCTATCATCTGCCTGCACTTCCCGGCAGTCTGACTGCATGTTTTTTACCACCTGTCCTATTCATTGCCATCTTTATTTGTATGCAACCTACACTGCAAATATCAGGCCTTGATAGCATCTGTCTGGATTTGATGTGGAGACCTGCATTCTGTGAAACTCAGCAGGAACTGTTCAAGGGAAATAAATAAATAGATCAGATGCCAAGTAGTATTACCCCAAATGACACCACATTCATGCCTAACTACATCACTGCGTCCTTCACTGCCCCTTCTCCAGTATTAGAATAAACATTGAACAGTACAGGACTTTCATCCCATGATGTTGTGCCAGCCTTTTAACCTACTCTAAGATCAATTTTAGAAAGGCCTACATAGAGTGGATGTGGAGAGGATGTTTTCTGTAGTGGGGGAGTCCTGGACTAAATGACACAGACTCAGAATAGAAGAAAGTCCCTTTGGAACAGAGATGAGGAATTTCTTTGGCTAGAGGTAGGTGAATTTGTGAACTTCATTTCCACAGATAGCTGCGGAGACCCAGTCATTGGGTAAATTTAAAGCCGAGGTTGATAGGCTCTTGATTAGTAACAGCATCAAAGATTATGGGGAGAAGTCAGGAGAATGGGGATGAGAGGGATAATAAATCACCCGCGATGGAGCAGACTCAATGGGCCAAATGGCCTAATTCTGCTCCTGTGTCTTATATAATCTAACAGTTCCTTCTCACATCCCTTTAAAATTTCATTCATCCATGTGCCTATCTTAAATATCTCTAATGTATCTGCCTCTACTGTGCTCCTACCAATTTTTGTGTAAAATAATCTGTACTTTCCTCCAATCATCTTAAAACTAAGCCCATTCCTTTTAGCTATTTTTGCCCTGGGAAAAGGTCGCTGGGTGCTCATTCTATTTATGCCTCTTATCATCTTGTTCACTTCTATCAGACACCTCTCATTTGCCTTCACTCCAAAGAGTGGGTTAAGGTTCTGATTGGTGGAAGTGGCCACAGAGCTGCCTGACTGATGGAAAAACCCAACTGTGACCTCCATCCAGACAGTAATGGAGACGCAGCCCACAGACAAGTAGTTGAAATGCAGCTGATGCCAAGTGACTATCAAAGTGTTCAATGGTAGCTATGCAGGGTCTCCAGGTTACCCCAGGGTTCTGTTCCTGAGAACTGTTCACAACCCAGACTCTTCGAAAGTCAGAAATGACAGAGCCAGCAGGCGCAGAGAGAGCAGCAGGTAGTCAGCCTCACTGACTCAATGAGTCAGTCTGCTCAGCTCTATCCACCCCTTGTGGTACAGGTGGGGATGGTTGTGGGGAGAGAAAGCACACATAAGTGCCCTGTTTCCACCTGGCAGAAGGTGCCTGTCGCCCCCCCCCCCGCCCCCCCAGCAAATTTACCCCCATCCATCCTGGTGGTCTCTCAAGTGCTCAGTCATATCTGCAAGCAGTCTAACAGTTCAGTGTTTGTAACCTGGAGAGGACCTGCACATCACTCAGACTAGCTGATGATTGGTAATTAGTTCCACCCTGACCTGTTACACCCACAATGTTCAAGCACAGTATATTAAAATCTCTTAGAGATAATAGACACTGTCCTATTACCACACTATGGGATGGCTTTACATCAGTTTCCATGTGAAAGTCTCCTAGGGAAACTTTCAATGGTTGTGGAATCAGTGGCACCAAACTGTACTTGCTATGTAGTGCAATGTCACATTTGATAAGATAGAGAGAAGATTAAGTACAATCACATTACCAGAACCATCCTGTGATCTCCCAACACCAGTAGCAACATATTACCTGCTGCTACCAGAAGCACTCACTGATGTAATGAAAACACCAGCCCTTACTTTGACTCTAAACCACTGAGACACTCAGGTAGGCTGAAGTAGATTCTTAAAGGCTTCACAAAATTATGCGTATATCAGACCACTCTTTCATAATACTAAAAGCAGCACGGTGAGATACTTCATGGACCAGGAGTAGATATTGCTTTCGTCGCAAAGTACAACTTGAGCTATTGCTCCACCTATCCGACCATATTACCTGCTGCTAAGGAAGGAACAACAGCCTCAGCAACCCCATAATTATTGTTCTCTATGAATTAAACCATACACCAATCAACCTGTGTTCTCCATACCTTGTACCTCAGTTGTTCTCGATCATAAATTTTCCGCTGTGGGACAACAGTAGGTGCAAAGCGGTGGCCCAACTTAGCCAGAATTACACCATTCCTCAAACTCTCCTCCAGATCAGTAGTTGGTGGAAGCTCCTCACCCAAGCAGGTCTCAATCCACCTGGATCAAATCCAAGAATATACAAGGACAAGGTTAGTAGCAGAGAAGGATGATGGCAATAGCGATCTCCCACAAGAGCCACTCGTTCAATAAACCAGCCCGTACTGTAAATCAAGTGGCCATGGGAGCAATGCACATATGACTGCTTGCTGATCGGAAGGGTGTTTGCCAACTGAGAGATCAAACGTGTCATCAACTGTTCAACATTTTTCTTAAGATAAGAGGCAATTTCATACTGTGGGTTTCAAATTTACAAAAGCTGCCATGAGGAAAGAGCAGGGAAGCTTCTATTATTCATTTATATTTAAGAAGCTTTCTGGTTTTTTTTTAAAGTTACATAGCACGGAGTTGGCTTTTCCAGCCCTTCGAGCAACACCGCCCCAGCAATCCCACAACCCTGATTAACCTTAACCCAATCACAGGACAATTTACAATGGCTAATTAACGCACCCGGTATGTCTTTGGACTGTGGGAGGAAACTGGAGCACACAGGGGAGAACATACAGACTCCTTACAGAAAGGTGCCAGAATTGGACTCTGAATTCCAGAATGCCCCAGGTTGTACTAGTGTTGTACTAACCGCTACACTACCGTGGCACCCCGCAAGAAGGAATTCAATTAGATTAACGTGCCCATCTCTGCTTTTCCCATCCTTAAAACCGGTCACTTCAAGCAGGTGAGGCTTGTCAGCCATAGCTGGAGCTCATCTAGGAGACGGAAAATATTGACCTTAAACCTCCACTGCCTTGCAGCTATACATACATGGGGAAGGTTTTGGGAGTAAACCCCAAGGGAAAAGTCCAAAGCCAGAGTCCCCAAGGCAGTTTTACATTGAGTTCAATGCTGACTGGCAACTCCTGCCATGCTGCTGTATCAGTTTCTTGTTACTTTGGGTTCATCAAAGCGTGGTGAGGGGAGCTTGCTACCTGGGCAACAGCTTGTTCTCCATATCATATTGCCCGGGCTTGCGTATCTATACAACTCTGACTGACAGAGGCCTCAGACAAAGCAACAATCCACGCTGGAGTTCGGTTCTACCAGTGAGTTCGACCAAGGAACGCCTTATGTACTTGTACAGGATAAATAGGCCTTTTTCCCATCATACCCAGAGGTTCCCATATCTGCAGAGCAGGCTAATTAGTGGGGTAAAGACATGAAGGTGGAGCCGAGTCCACGGCCAGCTCAGCCACAATCTTATCGAATGGCGGTGTAAGCTGAACGTGCCAGTTGTCTGGCTCCCACTCCCATTTTTTATGAGCCTTGACCATTCGTGTACTTGTCCAGACTTTCATTAAATTTAGAAACACATCGCTGTGACAGACCCTTCTAGCTCAAATACACCCATGTGACCAATTAATCTACTAACTCATTGTTCCCGGAGGAAACCCATGTGGTCACAGGGAGAACATTCAAACTCCTCAGAGATAGCAGCAGTATTGAAGTGAAATCACTGGCACTATGATAGTGTTACGCTAACCGCTGTGCCACCGTGCCACCCCAACAATCTTTAAATGTTGCGAGTGTAACTGTTCCCTTTAAGCAGCATGTTCCACATTCTAACCACCCTCTGGATGAAACAAAGCTTCTCTTCAGATTCCTTCTAAATGTCTCACCCTTTATCCTAAAACTCTGCCTTACAGTTTTCCAATCCATCTGCTATGAGGAAGTTTCCTACCATCCACCCTAATTAATTTGTACGTCTCTAGTTAGCTACTCATTTAGTCTCTTCTGCTCCAAAGAAAATAATCCAGCCTCCAATCACAAATAAAACATTCAATCCCAGGCAACGTCCTGTTGAATCACCCCTGCACCATCTCCATTGTAATTTCTACAGCATGGAGACCAGAAATGCAGATGCAGACTGTACTCCAGCTGCAGCTGAACTGTTTTATGAAGTTGCATCAAGCCCTCCTCCTTTTATATTCTGTGCCCTGCCTAATGAAGGCAAGTACCATGTATTCCTTCTTCACCAGCTGCCACTTTTAAGGATTCTTGGACTTGCTCACCAAGAATGTCCTTCATTCATGCACCCAGACAGTAAAATTGAAACAAAGAGGAGGGAAGGGGAAAGCAATCATATTAAAGCAGCAGGGGTGAGCCAGTTATCACCTCCGGTAAGTTCTGCTTGTCATTTAAATCATGGCTGATACACTTGCATAACTTCTGATGCTTCAGAAAACTAATTAGCACTCAGGAGCCAAGGAGGTGGTCAGTGGGGAAATCACCATGTTAACTATCCTGAAAAAGAGCCTGTAAATTTTTCATTAGAGCCAAAGGCCACCCATAAAAACCTATGCATTTTAATAAGTTAGGGCAGCGTGGTAGCATAGCTGTTAGCACATCGCTTTACAGCAGTCAGTTGTAGGATCAGGGTTCAATTTCTACCACTGTCTGTAAAGAGTTTAAGTTTTCCCTGTGACCATGGGTTTCCTCCATGTGCTCCATTTGCTCTCACATTCTAAGACATATGGCTGAGAGGTAGTAAATTGCGCATATGCTAGGTTGGTGTTGGCGACACTTACAGGCTGCCCAACACAATGACGATGACTTGGGGAAAGATAACAAATGAATATTTATTTATTTATAGAGATACAGCATGGAATAGGCTCTTTTCGACCCAATAACCTGCACCACACACCTATTTAACTCTAGCCTAATTACAGGACAATTTACAAAGACCAATTAACCTACTAGCCGGTATGTCTTTGGACTGTGGGAGGAAACTGGAGCACTGGAGTAAACCCATGCATTGTGTGCAGTGTATCAGGAGAATTCGCTATATTGGAGTGAATATGCCTCATGATTACATGCAGGATGAGCATGTAACTGTGATCTATTATGATATTGTACCGCAAGACAGAACACACATTTTATTCCCCATCCTGCCTTGTCAGCTCCTGAGCCTGAATTTGGTCTGACATACCACAATGAGGACAAAAGTCTTTGGAAAGCCACCTCACCGTTTGGCCTCCTCCAAGTGACAGAGATATTCATAGGCAATGTTTTGTCGCCTCTGTTCATCCATCTCTTCAGCAGTGAGTCGTTCACTGTCCAGACCAACTGCCAAAAGACACAAAAAAAACTCACAATTTGACAGAAAGGCAACTTTCAAGAATTATATAGTTATTACATAAGCATCACAAGTCACAGCAGTATCCATAGATGAAAAAAGATATAATCAATCTTAAAAAAATACTCAGGAAATGCAAAATCTGTAAACAATGAAATATTCACATCTACCCCAGTACAGTGATCATGTCTTACTAACTTGACTAAGTTTATCAAGAACCCTTGCAGTGATGTGGTGAGATCTTTACATCCAGAGAAAGGACAAAGTACTATTCCCTTTTACTCAGCTGGAGTATCAGTCAAAAGAGAAAAGATGCTGGAAATCTTGAGCAACACTCACATAATGCAAGTCACGCAGTATCTACACAGTGGAATAAACAAACAATGTTTCCAGCCAGGACCCTTCATCAACACCTGACGAAGGGCCTCGACCCAAAACAAAGACCATTTCCCTTCACAGATGCTTTCAAACAGTTCCTCCAGAAAATTTACGAGGGGTGATTGATAAGTTCGTGGCCTACGGTAGAAGGAGTCGATTTTAGAAAACCTAGCACATCTATTTTTCAACATAGTCCCCTCCTACTTTTACACACCTCGTCCAACTGTCGTGGAGCATACAGATCTTGGACCTCCAGAAAGTGTCCACAGATGGATGATTGATAAATTCGTGGCCTAAGGTAGAAGAAGATGAGTTATACAGCTCTCATTACATGCACATGCAGATCAACTCTTTGAGTGATTATGCAGAAAGTTAATAAGTCATCTCCTTCTACCTTAGGCCACAAACTTATCAACCACCTCTGATGAGTTATCAACTGATGAGTCTACATTTTGAACTCTGGACTGTGATATGAAGCTCAGGTTGTTTAGAAAAAGCTATAACTGGCAGTGCAAGTTAATAGCCCACCTGTGTTGGTAGTGCCAACTAACTGTTTTAATTATGTATTTCACTGATTACATCACACTAGACTAGGGAGAAGTCTTGCTCAGTGTATCAGATAGTTACCAAGCTAAATATACTCTATCGAATTTGCTCCATCACTCATATGTTGAAAGTTATGTTATGGAATAGGTTAAAAAGGTCGAGATATTCATTGCAAAATAATATCTCAATACTGTATTGCAATACCAAAAGTCAAGGTAGTGTGATCAGGAAGGAAATCATCCAAGTGAAAGGAAAGAACGTAACGATGTAGACAGCTTTCTTCAAGTTAGAAGCTTCGCAGATGTTGTTTAGCTGTGTTCTAAAACCAGCAGTCTGTACCACCAGTTTTGAAGCAAGGTCCGGCCACATTACTGTAGTGGAAACAAGATGAGCACACCTTGATAACCAGAATATACCATAGATCAAGAGACCGTGATGCCAGATAGAACACCCAATTCAAGCAGTACCAGAGTGGATTTATGCAAAATAGATTTCTGAACAGGACAAACCATAGCTTCCTAAGTGAAGCCAAAGAGGGAAAACGGGGACATTACGTAACTGGAGGAGGATTTGGTTGAGGTATCTGTTCATTTGTGACATGGTGATGGTCAATATACATTTGTCCAGTCCTTAAAATGAGTATGTTTGTGATACAGAAAAGCACAGCTAATCAAGAACTCTGAGATGAAACTGATACTATAATTTGCTTAGCATCTCAATTAGCTCAGGTAGTTAAAGACCAAGAATGAAAGACGAAAAACAATGCAGCTCAAGACAGTGATTACGTATTACTGGACTGTGAGGCAGCCTTCATAACAGCAAAAGGTCATTTGTTTTACAATTCCTTTATGAAGCAATCACACCCAAATTCATCTCTCTGCGAACTCCATTCCTTAACCCTTTGGGTAGCCTATGAGAAAGTTAAAATCCTAAACCAGTTAGAAAGAGAAATTAAACATAAAGGCAGTGTGTGGGTTTGCACTTTGTTTCTGTAGAAGAGGAAGAGGCAAGAGTTCAGAAATTTGCATCTGAGAAGTTTCTTATTGATCCTATTAATTGATCAACTTTAGTTGTCATATACATACATTAGGAATTTACTGTGGTGTGATGGTCAGGGCACAACATGCAGCAAATAAAAAATTCAACAAATATAAAAGTAAAGAATTATATAATATAAACATCTGTAAATTTAAAAAGCTAATGAAGTTAGAGGTTAAAGGATGGATGTGGAATAAACGTTTATGAATAAACATCAGCATGTATTCACAATGTAACCAGCATTATAATAAGTGGTTTACAATACAGTGCAGTGACTTGGGGGAGGGGTGTAATAAATCAGAGCTAACTAGAATGGTTGGCCAGATTAACTGTCTGGGGAAAGAAACTTTTAAGATGCCTTGATTTCTTTATTGTTTTAATAGTCCTATAGCACTTTCCGGAAAGGAACTTTTGGAAAAGGCAGTTTTCTGGTTGGTTAGTGTCTGCAATAAATTTTTCCTGCCTGCTTCTTAGCCCTGGGAACACACAGCCCTGCAGTGATGGTAGACTGCAGCCAATGGCCTTTCCTGCTGAACCTCACTGTAGTTTTTGTATATAACGAGAGGAAGCTGCAATGAGCCAGACAGTAATGGCTGATGTGAGGATTCTCTCTATGATGACAGCATGGAATTGTTTCCATGTGGCTTACAAGATTCTTGTATCACTTAGCTCTTCTCCAGTGGGGCACTGATGATTAGACAGTCCAATGGCTTGTTAATGTACTTTGTGTTATTTCATTCTTGGCTTTTTTTTTTATGTACATAAAGATGTTTAACAGAGTAGTAGGGTTACACAGCAGTGAAACAGGTAGTCCAGCCGAACTTGCCCATCCTGACCAATGTGCCCAGTCTTATTTGGTCCATATCCTTCCTAACTTCTTATTCATATACCTGCCCAAATGTCTTTTAAGCAATGTAATTTTACTCAGCTTTACCACTTTCTCTGGCAGTTATTTCTATATATGCATGAATCTATGTTGAAAAACTTGCCCCTCAGGTCCCTTTTAAATCTTCATCCTCTGACCTTCAAATTATGCTATCTAGTTTCAGCCCCACTCTGGAGAAAAAAACTGACCATCCAACTTATCTGTGACCCCTATAAAGGTCAAAGTAAATTTATCATCAAAATACATGTTGCCATATACTACCCTGACACTCATTTTCCTGCAGGCATTCACTGCAAAGTGGAAAAACTACATACAAGATGGACAAACAACCAATGTGTAAAAGGCAACAAACTGCAAATCTAAAAAGAAAAAAAAAGCAATAAATATCAAGAACATAAACAGTCCTTGAAAGTGAGTCCATAGGTTGTGAGAACAATTCAGTGATGGACAAGTGAAGTTGAGTGAAGTTATCCCCTTTGGTTCTAGAGCCTGATGGTTGAGGGGTAATAACTCTTCCTGAACCTGGTGGTGTGTGTCCTGAGGCTCCTGTACATTCTTTTTGATAGCAGTAGCAAGAGAGCATGGCCTGCAACAGCGCTCTTTGCAGACATGCTCAATGGTGGGAAGGGTATTACCTCTGATAGACTTGTATCCACTACTTTTTGAGGCTTTTCCATTCTTGGGCATTGGATTTCCAAACCAAGCTGTGATAAGGTAACCTATCAGTCTTCCTCACTCTGGGGAAAGTAGCCCAGACCGTCCAGTCTCTCCTCATCATTGAAGCTGCTCAGTCCCAGCAACATCATCCTTGAGCACTGCTGCACCCTTTCCAGGTTAATCATGTCCTTCTTATAGCATGGTGACCAAAACTCTACACGGTGTTCCCAGTGAAGCTTCATGAATGCCTTGTAAAGTTGTAACATAACCACCTCTTATACTCTATCCCTTGACTGAAGGCAAGCACACCAAACAGCACCATTACTGTCTACCTGTGTCACTGTGATCATTTCAAATGCAATTTACACAAACAGGGTCATGTAGGGCAGGATCAAACAAGAACTGGTACAGAACCTCTCAACAATCAAAAACTGATTACTTACTGAAGAATGAAAAGTAAAAGAATGCTGAAGTCAGTCAAAGGAACTACCAATAGCTGTAGGGAAAAAGTAACGTCTGGTGTGGATTTAAACTTCCTCAACCTGAAAGCCCTCAGGTCAAATTGTTGCTCCATGTGGAAATATTTGATTGTGTACAAGATAGTAAATTACACTGGGAATTTTTTTAACATGGGGAGGGAAATGGGGGGGAGAAAGGGTTGCGGTTGAAGGGGAAAATCATGCCTTCCTGATTATCCAGTGAGACCTTATTACAAGGCCGTGTGCTTTTTATGCTTGGCTGTAAATTGCAATCACATTAAGTGATGTGCTCCATCATCAAATGTCCCATCAACACCACCCAATCCAGGATCACACAGAAAGAATAAATGTTTCAGCAAAGCATCAGAGAACTGACCCAACAAGGGACAGAAACTTCAGCCATAATAAGTACTTGAAAAACATTACAGATTTCATTGATATTAGTGTCTTTAAAGAAAAAGTAAAAACAGATTAGCACTGTTGGTATTGAGGAAACTAGAAATGGAATAAAAATATCAGCAAGAGTGTTGCAGGGAAGAGACAAAAAGTCAAATCAGGAACAGAATATGTGAAGGAGAGATGAAGGAGCACAGCCACAAATTAAAACTTCCTCTTGCAAATTTACTCTTTGGGATGTGGGACAACACTAGTAAAGCTAGTCTCCAACTGCCTGCTAGAGGGTAATCTGCCAGCTGGCTTTCTGGCAAAGGAGCTTCTACAGTGAAGTGGGGAAGGTGTCCAGGCATTCAGATGCACTGGGAATTCAGTAACTGCAAAATTTGTGGATGCTGTACAGTTTGAAAAGGGATGGCATGTCCCATATGTCGCAAGCCCTGGCCCAAGGTGGTAGATATCAGAATATTTTGAGATGCCATCAGAACAGGATCCTCTCTATTTGTGGTCAGTGGTCTGATCAATGAAGATGCACTTGCAAATCCAGAGGTTAGTGCTGCAAAGACTATAATGCAGAGATCCTCTTGTTCCAGACAATCACTGCCCAAGACATGCCAAGCGCTACATATCATTTATCAGGCGCAGTTCAATCAATACCCAGGCCTCACTTTAAATTGCTTAATATCAGAGCGTAAACAAAGAAATTCTGCAGATTCTGGAAATCTTGAGCAACACCCACCAAATGCTGGAGGAACTTAGCAAGTGAGGCAGCATCTACTAAACAAAACAATTTTCCACCAGACCAAGCTGAGGGGGAATAATCCCCCCAGGACAAAGGGTCTTAGTCTGAAATGCTGGCTGTTTATTCCCCTCCATAGATGCTGCCTGATTTGCAGAGAACCTCGAGCATTTTGTGCCTTTCACTTCATATCAGAGCAGTTGCACTTGGGAATTAATAATTTGCATAACACCATTATCTCAAGGGGCTTTGGTATTATCACACAAGTTTGCTCCCTCCGATCATCCAACTATCACTTTGAACCCCTACCATCAGGCAGGAGGTACCAGAGTTAGTTAAGGACTGTTAGGATGGGAAATAGCTTCTTTCCCCAGGTCGTAAGACTACTGAACTCCCAGACCCCACCCAGGACTCACCATGTATGATGTGCCATCAGCATCATACTGCTTACTTTTTAAACTTGTATTGTAAATAACCTTATTATTTGTTCATCTATTTGTGGTAATATTAGTTTATGTACAGCACAGTATAGTGTAGCTTGGTCTGGGGGAACGTTGTTTCGTTTGGTAGTATACATGTGTATGTTTGAATGACAATAAACTGAACTTGTTCAAAGAATGCACATTCTATGGATGCCTTAAGAAAAAATAGGAACCAGAGGGTTTTTTTAGGAAGGCAAAGCCACCATGTTTGGAGCACTGGAACAAATAAAAAGAGAGGATGACAATGCTGTCAGGATTGAAACTGCGGGCTGTTAGCCTGAGAAATGTCAGAGATAGACAGGGGGACAAGACGAGGAAGTGATCAGAAAACTAGGCTGAGAATGATTATGTAGAAACTTAACTGGAAGCAAACATACAATAGGTCACTAAACTAAGGGAAGGGTGATGGTTTAAACAGTCCAGAGATTACAAAGGTATATATAATAGTCATAGTCATACTTTATTGATCCCAGGGGGAAATTGGTTTTCGTTACAGATGCACCATAAATAATAAATAGTAGTAGAACTATAAATAGTTAAATAGTAATATGTAAATTATGCCAGTAAATTATGAAATAAGTCCAGGACCAGCCTATCGGCACAGGGTGTCTGACCTTTCAAGGGAGGAGTTGTAAGGTTTGATGGTCACAGGCAGGAATGACTTCCTATGACTTCATCAGATGAGGTTTAACATAAGAGAGGGGAATGTTTGGAAAAGACCTGCATGCTATGCCTTGGCTAATCAGAATTAGGTTTACTGTCACTGAAGCAAGTCATGGAATTTGTAGTTTAAACAAATTCCACTGTAAAAATAAATAAATATTGCAAAAGAGAAATAGAACAGGGTTCATGGGCCGCTCAGAAATCTGATGGCAGAGGGGAAGAAGCAGTTCCTAAAACATTAAGTGGGTCTTCAGGCTCCTGTAGCTCCTCCCTGATGAAAAGAAAGCATGACCTGGATGGTGAGGTCCTGAATAATGGATGTTGCCTTTTTGGGACACCATCTTTGGAAGATGTTGTTGGCAGTTTAAAACCCATGTTAGTGCCCAGTATAATACAAAGGCTGCTGGAAAAAGTGACAATGTCATTGGCTAGTTAATGAAGACTTTTAAAGTTTCTTCCAGATCTTAGTTTGAAAGAAACTTTCTACTGCTCCTGAAACAAAGACCTGACTAGCATCCTGTCAATTTGGAGGCAAAGCAGAGCTAACTGAGTGGAATGGAGCTCTAGTTTGCCACCACATGACATGCTGCATTTCAGTAAAGAATACAAGATTAGCTTTACTTGTCACATGTACATTGAAACATACAGTGAAATGGGTTGCTTGCATCAATGACGAACACAGTCCGAGGATTATGCTGGGGGTAGCCTGCAAGTATCACCACACTTCCAGTGCCAACATAGTATGCCCACAACTCACTAACTCTACTCATACATCATTGGAATGTGGGAGGAAACCAGAGCACCCAGAGGAAAACCATGCAGTCACAGGGAGAATGTGCAAACTTATTACAGACAGCAATGGAAATTGAACTCCGACCTTCTGATCATCGACACTGTAAAGCGCTATGTTAACTGCTACACCGCCGTGCCGTCCTTGCTTGCATTGAGATTATCATCACATTCCTGCACTAACATCAAATCCTTTGATTCCCTTAATATCCCAGGGTTATTAGGATCCCCTTGCCAATAATGCTTCTGGGAATAGTGATGCAACACAAATTATCTGAGAGGACTGCAAGAACTGTGTTTAGATTACATCAGGGACACCTTAGTTGAAATCAAAACCAAGAGGCCTCCTTCCTGGAGACTGAGATTAGGCAGGTATGCTTGCCAAAAAAAATAACAGATAATGAAGTAACCATTCTATAAATTGATCTATGCATTCTTTATATTAAAAGGAAATTTGAAATATTTGCCCAAGTTAATGGAACTAGCAGAGGAGAATCAAATTTCACTAAATTTGACCAACTTAGCGACCTGCATAAGTTCTCCTACTTAAAACAAATTGACTCTTGGCAACTGCCCAGTATCTGATATTTACCCTCTGGGAAAAGCTGCTAATTAAACACAAGCAAAAGATTTATGAAAATAAAGAGCAATTGATTCACATGGTTTTGCAATGTCCAAAAAAACAATTCACTTTTTGTCTGATAGGGAACTGGAACCAGTCTGGAAAGTAATTTTAATTGTAAAATTCTTCTCAGAAGATCCATCATTTCAAACTTTTCTGCAGGTTATGTTTTCGTCTACAGAATATGACAATTTCAAGCAGAAAATCCATAATATGAAAAATGTAACATCTGTGCAGAGTTAAGAACAAGAATTAAGCCACGACTTCCTGACGCCTATTCCCCATTCAATTAGAAAACAACTTCAGAGAATTGCAAATCTTTGAAATTCACTCCTTGCTCCCCCACCCCGCCTCACCCCAACCCCAGTGACCATATCACTGAATATGGTCAAGTCAGGTCAATTGGACCAAGAGCTGAATGGAACCAATAGGAAAGTAAGAACAAGATTAAGTTCATATCTAATGGTATGGCTGGCTTTAGGGGCATTCTCCTACACCCATTTCTTATGGACAAAGCTGACCTTGGCACGGGTAGCAGTGACAAAATCTTCACTTCGTTGAAAATGCCCTTCACCATATTGTAGACACAAAAAAAGACTACAGATGCTGAAAATCTGAACACACAAAACATCTGGAGGAACCTTTGAGTCTTGAAGAGTCTCAAACCCGAGTGTCGACTGTCTATTTTCCTCAATAGATGCTGAGTTCCTCAACCTGCTGAGTTCCTCCAGTATTTTGTTTTGCCTCATTGTATTGTGACACTTGCAGGCTGCCCCCAGCCTATATTCGAACAGTGTTGGTCATTGACACAAGTGACACATTTCATTATATGTTTCAATGTACATATGACAAATAAAACTAATTATATTTAAATGTAATCTAATCTACCTGCTAAATGGAGCAGACTATGAACTCAGGACTTAACGTCCATAAGTCACTGTGGCCTATTGAAAAAAGCAGAATTGTACTCAAACACAATTAGCAACCTCATTGACAGATCAGCACCAAATCGGGGATTAACCTTGGTTCAACAAGAGCACAGGGGGCCTTTTCAGGAACAGCACCAGGCAGATAGAGGATTAAACAACCTACCTGGCAAAGCTGCAAGACAGAACTACTTAATACCAGACAATTTTTCATACAGAACGTGGGAAATCTATGGAATGAGCTGCCAGAGGAAGTAATTAAGGCAGGTACAATAGCATAGTTTAAGAGGAATGTAGATAGATGATGGGGCAGGGTTCAGAGGGATATGGGCCAAGCACAGGAAAATGGGACTAGCCAGGTGGGCACCATAGTCAGCATGGACTGGTTGGGCTGAACGACCTGTGCCTGTGCTGTATTGCTCTATGACTCCATGACTCTAATATAAACAGCAAGCAACAGACAAAGCTAAGCAAGACCACGACGAGCAGATAGGAATCATACTCCACAGTCCCACCACATTCAGTCGTGAATGGTGGTGGGTCATTAAACAACTCAGCGGAAGAGAATCCACAAATATCTCATTCTTAGTGATGGGGGAGCCTAACATGCCAACGCAGAAGAGGAAGACAAAACACTTACAAAAATCTGCAGCCAGAAGTGCCCAAATGAGTGATTCATCTAGTCTAAGTCTCCACTCAGTGATTGAAAGCCAGCAGCATGGACATGAGGCATCCATGGTTGGATGTGGGGTTGGCAGAAAATGAACAAGTGCCTCCTCACCCCTCTATCAGTGAGATGTCTGCGGGTCTGGAGTCAGAGTTTTGTATGGGAGGAGGAACAAGTTCTGATGACCTCCTGGGTTCACGAATCAGTGAGACCAGAGCTGAAAGCCTAGTGTTCGGTGATTGAAGTGTCCTGGGATCGATGCAGAGGATCATCGACCAAGGGTCAAATCAAAATTCTGGAAGTCAAAACCCATTTGCCAGAGCATTGTCTGTGAACCTCTGCAAGTCCACTGAGGAAGTCGAAGTCCAATGTCTGCAAGCCTGATTCAGAGTCCACTGGTAGTTGAAGATCGAAGAAAATAGTCTGTTCTGAGGTTAAGGGACTGTGTATACATGTGGGTAGGAGGGAGGAATGGGGCTTATCTTGCTCTGTTCTTTTTTCCTTCTTGTGTTCTGCTAAACATTGTGGGCATGTGATGTTGGCATCAGAATGTGTGGCACCACTTGCAGGCTGCCCCAACATACGTTAATGCATTTCATTGTATGTTTTGATATACACATGACAAAAACTCGATTCTTGATCTTGAATTTGATACACATTTAACTTATGTACAACTTAAAACACCTTTTTAAAATCGGTGATGAGATCACTCTGCTATGGAGAGGGAGAGTATTGCCCAGGTTTTCTGCACTTTGGATGTGGACTTAGACTGTGGACTTCTCCCCCCCCCCACCCCACCCCAGTCTTATGGTTTTATTGTATTCAGTGTTTTTCCACCCAATCTTTCTTGTTTTTTTTGTGTGCCGGGGAGGGGGGATATGGGGTTGATATGCCTGCTCGGTTTTTATTTATGCAGGGAGGAGGGATTTGGGGTTGATGATCGTACTGCCTTTGTTTTCTTTCTTGGTTTCATGGCGATCTGGAGAAGAATTTCAGAGTTGTATACTTTGATAATAAACCTTTGAACCCACATTCAATGATTCAGAAAGTTTCCTTCCCTCCAGCCATCAGACTTCTGAACAGCCCATGAACATCAATGTAATTTCTTTTTCTTACATTCTTATGTCTTTGCACTGCAATACTGCATCAAAACAACAAGTTTCACATCATCTAATTCAGTGATAATAAACTGGACTCTAACAGGTTCTTTCAAATTGAAACCAATGGTAGTTGTGAGAAGGTCTGGCCTGAATGGTGGGGGTTCTTTGAGAATTAATGCTTCTTCCTCTGGTGGCACTCCATGTAAGCATACTCAGTGGGGAGGTTTTTCCTGTGATGGACTAGGCTGCATCTCCCACTTTCTGTAGCCTTTTCTCTTCCTGACGTAGATGTTTTTATATCGGAATGCGATGCAACCACCATGCATCTATAGAAGTTTGGCAAAGGTTTTGGTGACATGCCAAATCTACTCAAATTTCTAAGAAAGTAGAGGAACTGTTGTGCCTTCTTTGTGATTGCAACTATGTGCTGGTCCTAGGTCAGATCCATTGATACGTTGACACCAAGGAATATAAAATTCCTGACCCTCTCCACCACCATTCCGCTAATGAAAACTGGCTCATGAACCTCCAGCTTCTTCCTCCTGTAGTCAACAACTCTCGCAGTCAGGTTTTGCTGACATTGGGTGACAATCTCCTTCCTATATATCAATTTGTCACCACTTTTGACTTGGCCAACAACAGCGGTGTCATCAGCAAACTTTAAAAAGGTAGTTCCAATACTATCCTTGGATATACCTGGTCAAGCCCGATATATTTATCTACCTTCATGCTATTTAAATGTTGAAATGCTCCTCTTTCATAATGTTGATATGCTCCAGGATATCACCGTTTCTCCACTGAATTCTCTAGATTCCATGTATTTCTCTGTGGTGGAGACATTTAAAACTTTGTCCACATAATTACCACAATGAATCTTTTTAGGGGACTTTCTCATTTCCTACCTATCCTTTAACTCTTAATATACTTTGAGAACATTTTAAGATTCTCCTTTACCTTATCTGCCAGGATTACCTTATGGCCCCTTTTTGCTCTCCTAATTTACTTGTGTACACTTACATCCCTTGTTCTCCTCAAGGGACTTTATTTGTAATTTTATTCCATTTCCATGGACAAATATGAAAGGGGAAAGAAACTGCAGCTACACAGAACATAGAACAGTACAGCACCGGACAGGCCTTTCAGCCCTTGATATTGTACCAAACTATTAAACTAAAGACTCTTATCTCACTTACCCGCACAGGGCAAAAGAGCAGTACACTAGGACAAAATGAAGTGTGATCAAAGAGCTGGCATCTTGCAAAGGGGACAAATTCCACCCTCCCATCAATGTGTCATATTTGTTCATAATAAACTTGCCCCGCCTTTCAATAAAATCACTGCTAATCTCTTCCTGTAAATACTGTGTCCACATCCCTCAATTATCCAAGAGCCCACCATTTACAGCTCTGCATGCACTCAATGACAGCTATCATAATTCTCCTGGGTAGAGAATTCCAAAGATCCACCACTGAGTGAAGAATTTTAACTTCATCTCTGCCCTGAATGGCAGATCCTGATTTTAGAATGCAACCTTCAGCTAGGCAAACCTCTTCACCTTGTCTACTCTCAAGTCCTTTAAAAATTCCAAGAGCTAATTTTTTTCTTTAATTCTGCTGTCCTTTAAACACAGAACAGTACAGCATAGCTACAGGCCATTCAACCCATCATGACTAAATATGCCAATCTAACTAATCCCATCTACCTGCACGTGGTCTATATGCTACTATGCCCTTCTAAGCGCTTCTTTAATATCACTCTATGTAACCCTCAGGCTCACCCAGCTCACCAAACTGGTTAATCACATTTGTGTGGATGCTATGTAATGTACCCCCAGTTACAAACCCACAATGCAAAATATCAGACAGTACACCATATGCAATTAAATGATAGACTTTATGAATCTTAATCTGAAAACAGGGTTACTAATGAAAATAAACAAAACAAAAAGAGGGCCCAAGTCAAAGTTCCAGTTCGAGCTCACTCAGTAGTCATCCTTTCACCATCGATCTCCGAACGTCACCGACCTTTGGACCCTCAGATCTCAATGCACTCCATCCGCCGTTCTACCAGCTTTCTCCACTCGCGTCTTCCCTCTTCATCTCTCCTCGACAAAAGACCGCAAAAACAATATCTTTCCAGGTACACAAGACAAAACAATCCCTGATTGGCTAACAGTCCTGTAATCTCCAGTAATAACCCAAACATGGCTGTTACAGAGAAACCGTTACCTCAGCAGAGAACATTACAAAGAAGCCATTACACATACATCTGCCTCTACCATCTTCCCGGCAGCATGTTCCAGGTAACTACCACTCCCTATGTAAAATCATTTCCCTCGTAAATTTCCTTTAAACTTATCCCTCTCACCGAAAACCTATACTCTCTAATATCTGACATTTCCACTCTGGGAAAAAGACTCTGACTGCACCTCATCTATGCCCCTCAGTTTTATAAATTTCTATCAGGTCACTCTTCAGCTGCATGGCCCATCATGGCTACTCATAAGAACAGAAGAAATCAGTCACTCACGGCAGCTATGCCCTTCAACAAGATCACAGCTGCTGTCCTACGTCACAGTTTCCTCATCAAAACAAAACAAACTGCGCAGGGAACTTAATGGATTAGCTAGTATCTGTAGTGGCAGAAAAGTAGGTGATAGTTCAGGTTGAGACACTGCATCAAGACTGGACACAGATGTGATGCATGGTCTTTACCTTAATCATCAACTACCCTGCTGTCACCACAGATGCTGCCCAAACCATTGGGTCTTCCGACAGTTTTAATTTTCCTCATTTATACCCAATTGCTGAATTAGACTCAGTCAGCTCCATCACAGGTACAACCCTCCCCACATCTTCAACAGGTGGCATCTCAAGAAGGTAGCACCTATCATTAAAGACCCTCACCAACTGGGTATGACTTCTTCGATCTACTGCTATCGGGGAGGTGGTTTAGGAGCCCAAGTTCCCTTGATTTTTTAAGAACAGTTTCTTCCCCTCCACCATCGGATTTCTGAACTGTCTGTGAACGCTACCTCTGCTGCACAATTTATGTTTGTAACTTACTGCAGCTTCTGTAACTCACACTGTACAGCTGCTGAAAACAACAAACTTCATGACATATCAGTTACAATGAATTGGACTGTGATCCAGATTCCAAAACTTGTCATCTTGGGTCTCCACATTGCTTTTCATCCATGCCCATTACATAGAAACATAAAACATAGAAAATAGGTGCAGGAGTAGGCCATTCGGCCCTTCGAGCCTGCGCCATTTATTATGATCATGGCTGATCATCCAACTCAGAACCCCGCCCCAGCCTTCCCTCCATACCCCCTGACCCCCGTAGCCACAAGGGCCATATCTAACACCCTCTTAAATATAGCCAATGAACTGGCCTCAACTGTTTCCTGTGGCAGAGAATTCCACAGATTCACCACTCTCTGTGTGAAGAAGTTTTTCCTCATCTCGGTCCTAAAAGGCTTCCCCTCTATCCTCAAACTGTGACCCCTCATTCTGGACTTCCCCAACATCGGGAACAATCTTCCTGCATCTAGCCTGTCCAATCCCTTTAGGATCTTATACGTTTCAATCAGATCCCCCCTCAATCTTCTAAATTCCAACGAGTACAAGCCCAGTTCATCCAGTCTTTCTTCATATGAAAAGTCCTGCCATCCCAGGAATCAATCTGGTGAACCTTCTTTGTACTCCCTCTATGGCAAGGATGTCTTTCCTCAGATTAGGGGACCAAAACTGCACACAATACTCCAGGTGTGGTCTCACCAAGGCCTTGTACAACTGCAGTAGTACCTCCCTGCTCCTGTACTCGAATCCTCTCGCTATAAATGCCAGCATACCATTCGTCTTTTTCACCGCCTGCTGTACCTGCATGCCCACTTTCAATGACTGGTGTATAATGACACCCAGGTCTCGTTGCACCTCCCCTTTTCCTAATCGGCCACCATTCAGATAATAATCTGTTTTCCTATTTTTGCCACCAAAGTGGGTAACTTCACATTTATCCACATTAAATTGCATCTGCCATGAATTTGCCCACTCACCCAACCTATCCAAGTCACCCTGCATCCTCTTAGCATCCTCCTCACAGCTAACACTGCCACCCAGCTTCGTGTCATCCGCAAACTTCGAGATGCTGCATTTAATTCCCTCATCCAAGGCATTAATATATATTGTAAACAACTGGGGTCCCAGCACTGAGCCTTGCGGTACCCCACTAGTCACCGCCTGCCATTCTGAAAAGGTCCCGTTTATTCCCACCCTTTGCTTCCTGTCTGCTAACCAACTCTCCACCCACACCAATACCTTACCCCCAATACCGAATGCTTTAAGTTTGCACACTAATCTCCTGTGTGGGACCTTGTCAAAAGCCTTCTGAAAATCCAAATATACCACATCCACTGGTTCTCCCCTATCCACTCTACTAGTTACATCCTCAAAAAATTCTATGAGATTCGTCAGACATGATTTTCCTTTCACAAATCCATGCTGACTTTGTCCGATCATTTCACCGCTTTCCAAATGTGCTGTTATCACATCCTTGATAACTGACTCCAGCAGTTTCCCCACCACCGACGTTAGGCTAACCGGTCTATAATTCCCCGGTTTCTCTCTCCCTCCTTTTTTAAAAAGTGGAGTTACATTAGCCACCCTCCAATCCTCAGGAACTAGTCCAGAATCTAACGAGTTTTGAAAAATTATCACTAATGCATCCACTATTTCTTGGGCTACTTCCTTAAGCACCCTGGGATGCAGACCATCTGGCCCTGGGGATTTATCTGCCTTCAATCCCTTCAATTTACCTAACACCACTTCCCTACTAACATGTATTTCGCTCAGTTCCTCCATCTCACTGGACCCTCTGTCCCCTACTATTTCTGGAAGATTATTTATGTCCTCCTTAGTGAAGACAGAACCAAAGTAATTATTCAATTGGTCTGCCATGTCCTTGCTCCCCATTACGGTGCCCACCAAGCTGACTCCATTTGACACCACACAAAATGCTGGAGCAACTCAGCAGGCCAGGCAGCATTTGTGGAAAAACATACAGTCAACGTTTCGGACTGAGACCCTTCAGCAGGGCCGATGGAAAAAAAACTGAGTAGATTTTAAAGGTGGGGGTAGGGGAGCGAGAAACACGAGGTGAAGGGTGAAACCTGAAGGGGAGGGGATGAATTAAAGAGCTGGGATGTTAATTGCTGAAAGAGATACTAGGCTGGAGAAGGGGGTGTCTGATAGGATAGGACAGAAGGCCTTGGAAGAAAGATAAGGTGGGGGGGTGTGGTGTAGGAGCACCGGAGGGAGGTGATAGGCAAGCCACAAGATAAGGTGAGGAAGGGAAAAAGGATTGGGGAATGGTGGGGGGGGGGGCATTACGGGATGTTTGGAAATCAATGTTCATGCTATCATGTTGGAGGCTATCCAAATGGAATACAAGGTGTTGTTCCTCCAACCTGAGTGTGACCTCATTTCAACAGTGGAAGAGGCCACTGATAGACTTATTGGAATGGGAATTGGAAGTAGAATTAAAATGGGTGGCCACTGGGAGATCCCGCTTGTTCTGTAGGGTGGAATGCTAGGTGCTCGACGAAGTGGTCTCCCAATCTACGTCAGTACGTACTCTGTTAAACCCTTATCCATCAATATATTTGACGCTGCCCTCATCCACATCTTCTCTATTTCCCAGATATCCACACTCACAACATTTTCTCCTCCACCTGAACAGTGAGAGTTCCTGTCTTTACCTACCACTCCACGAGCCTCTTTATCCAACACACCATTCTCCGCCACTTCCGCCATCTCCAAAGGGACCCTGTTATTAAACACATCTTCACCTCACCCCCACCTTTCTGCAGGGATTGCTCATTCCGTATTCCCTCGTCCATTCATCCTCCCCACGTGGCCCTTATCCCTGTAAGCAGCCAAAGTGCTACACCTGCCCATTCACCTCCATTGAAAGCCCCAAACAGTCCTTCCAGGCGAGATAACACTTCACTTGCAAATCTACTGGGGTTGTCGGATTGTATCCAGTGCTGCCGATGATGGTGTCTTCCTTTCCAGTCTGAAGATGCTGCCTGGGTTAGAGGGCACGAGCTGTAAGGAGAGGCTGGACAAACTGGGGTTGTTTTTTCTGGAGTGTCAGAGGCTGAGGGGAAACCTGATAGAGTTCATAAGATTGTGAGAGGCATTGGTAGACAGCCAGTGTCTGTTTCCTACAGTCAAAGCTTCTAATACGAGAGGACGCACATTTAAAGTGAGAGGGGGTAGATTCAATCAATGATTCTTTCCCTCTGTTATCAGATTTCTCAGTTGTCCACAAACCCCACCTCATTGTTCCTTTTGTTTTTCACTATTTATTTATTTTGCAATTTATAGTAATTCTATGACTTTGCACTGTGTTGCTGCCACAAAACAACAAATTTCACATCACATAAGACAGTGATAATAAACCTGATTTTGATTCTGAGATATGTGGAGCAGATTTTAAATGCCGTTAATGTATCTGCCTCAACCATTTCCTCTGCCCATTCACCTCCTCCCGCACCTCCATTCAGAGCCCCAAAGAGTCCTTTGCGGTGAGACAAACTTCACCTGCAAGTCTGTTGGGATTGTGTTCTGCATCCGGTGCTCCCAATGCGATGGCCTCTACACCGGACAGTCCCAACGTAGATTGGGGGACTGTTTTGTTGAGCACCTGCACTCCGTTCTCAACAAGGAGGATTTCCGGATGGATGACCATTTTAGTTCCAATCCCCATTCCCATTCCGACATGCTGGTCCATGGCTTCCTCTGCTGCCATGATGAGGCCACTCTCAGGTGGGAGCAGCAACACCTCATATTTCGTCTCAATTTCTCTAACATCCAGTAATTTTCCCCCTTCCTCTTTCTTTTCATTCCCCACTCTGGCTCCCCTATTACCCCTTCTCTTTGCCTCACCTACCACCTCCACTTGGTGCTCCTTCTCCTTCCCTTCTCCCACGGTCCCTCTCCTCTGTTTCCTTCTTCAGCCCCTTATCTTTTCCACCCATTATCTCTCCGTTTCTCACTTCAATCCCTCCCCAAGCTTCACCCATCAGCTTCCAGCTTATACTCCTTCCCTCTTCCTTTCCTGTCCTGACAAAAGATCTTGGCCGGAAACAGTGACTCTTTACTCCTTTCCAGAGATGCTGCCTAACCTGCCGAGTTCCTCCTGCATTTTGCGTGTGTTGCTTTGGATTTCTAGCATCTGCAGAATCTCCTGTTACTGATCCAAATGTCTCTTAGGTGTTGCTCTTGTTCCCATCTCTATCACTTCCTCTGACAGACATATACCCACCATCCTGACATTTCCCCTCGGGTCCTTAAATCTTTTCCACCTCTCACCTTAAACCTATTCCGCTATAGTTCCCCTTCTCTGGAAAGAAGACTCTGCATTCACTCCATCTACACCGCTCACTATTTTATACAGCTCTATGACACCACTCAGTGTCCCACTCTCCAGGGAATAAAGAACTTGCATGCCCAGCCTCTCCCTATAACTTCATAGTCATACTTTATTGATCCCAGGGGAAATTGGTTTTTGTTACATTTGCACCATAAATAATAAATAGTAACAGAACCATAAATAGTTAAATAGTAATATGTAAATTATGCCAGTAAATTATGAAATAAGTCCAGGACCAGCCTATTGGCTCAGGGTGTCTGACCCTCCAAGGGAGGATTTGTAAAGTTTGATGGCCACAGGCAGGAATGACTTCCTATGACGCTCTGTGTTGCATCTCGGTGGAATGAGTCTCTGGCTGAATGTACTCCTGTGCCCAACCAGTACATTATGTAGTGGATGGCAGACATTGTCCAAGATGGCATGCAACTTGGACAGCATCCTCTTTTCAGACACCACCATCAGAGAGTCCAGTTCCATCCCCCACAACATCACTGGCCTTACGAATGAGTTTGTTGATTCTGTTGGTGTCTGCTACCCTCAGCCTGCTGCCCCAGTACACAACAGCAAACCTGATAGCACTGGCCACCACAGACTCGTAGAACATCCTCAGCATCCTCCGGCAGATGTTAAAGGACCTCAGTCTCCTCAGGAAATAGAGCTGGCTCTGACTCTTCTTGTAGACAGCCTCAGTGTTCTTTGACCAGTCCAGTTTATTGTCAATTCGTATCCCCAGGTATTTGTAATCCTCCACCATGTCCACACTGACCCTCTGGATGGAAACAGGGTCACCGGTACCTTAGCCCTCCTGAGGTCTACCACCAGCTCCTTAGTCACTTGGGCCCTTAAGTCCTAGCAACATTCTAATAAATCTTCCCTGTGCTCTTTCCAGAACACAGTACACCAGGTGTGGCCTCAACAACGTCCTGTATAATTGCATTACTCAGATTTGGATGCATTTGTTTATCACCTGTGCAGTGAAATATTAATTTGCATTAACAACCAGGGATGTGCTGGGGACAGCCCACAGTGCAGGTGCACCCTTACCAACGTCCTGTACAACAGGACCCTCGCCATCTGGGCCATGTCCTCTTCTTCACGCTGTCAGTGGGCAGGAAGCTCAGGAGCCGGATCACTAATGTTCAGTAACAGCTTTTTTCACCCACTGCCATCAGGTTACTGAACCAACCCGAAAAACTCCAAACCTACCTTATACTTTATTTCTAGGAAGAGGCACAGTCGACGTTTCGGGCCGAGACCCTTCGTCCTGACGAAGGGTCTCGGCCCGAAACGTCGACTGTACCTCTTCCTGGAGATGCTGCCTGGCCTGCTGTGTTCACCAGCAACTTTGATGTGTGTTGCTTGAATTTTCAGCATCTGCAGAATTCCTGTTGTTATATTTTATTTCTTTTTTTCTCTCAGCTTGCACTAGTGTCGTTATGCTCAGATTGTCGTGCAAGTTGTGTGTAATTTATTTAAGTTTTTGATCAAACTTGCAATGGACTGTTGCAACAAAAAGCTGACTTTGGTGGCTCTATGACAATAAAATTGAACTTGACCAAAGTTGCTCACAGTTCAGTGCAGTCTCACCACACACCGCAGGGGAGAGGAGGGACTGAAATCTGGAGCAGGCAACGATCTGCTGAAGGAATTCAGCTGGTCTCTTGGGGGGTGGGTGGTGGAGGAACGTTTCCGATGCAGGGTTTCGACCAGAATCGTTGACAATTCTACCCCCACCCCCTCCCAAGGGCTGCTCGACCCGCTGCTTTCCTCCAGCAAGCCATACTCACTGCCCTGACTGATGAAGGGCAACGTGGCAGGCGCCACCCTGTCTACCAGTCCAAGTGGAGTCAGCAGCTATGACAGACCCCCAGATAAAGAAGCCGAGCCCGGACGGGGCAGTTTGAGGCGGAGGGGGCGAGGGGTTGGCGGTGACTATCACTCGCCGTGTTTACACAACGATCTACTCACAGCCACATTTGCGCTTTCCGCCCGAATCCACTTCGTTTGCCATCTTCCCCCTCAGATTTCAATTTGTCTGCCGTTTATCTATATTGATCAAAACTGCTCTCTGCCGACAGACCGGCGCTCCAGCTGCTCGCGCCCCGAATATCCCGCCAAATTCCCAACGTCCATTCAAATCCAAACACAAGCCGGTCGGCGCAGGGCCTGCTGGGGGTTGTCGTTCACTGCCGTGCTCCACGGCGATTGGAAGGGGATATGGGACTACAAGTACCAAAGTGCAAAGACATGCTCGTACAGACCGCTGTTTGATGGGATGATAGTGCCGTCAATCAAGAGGTAGGGGGCGTTGGTTCCGGGTCTTGGTGGGCGGGGTTTGGTTGCCGCGGCAACGAAGGAGCGCAACGGGACACCGTGCAGCCATAGGGAAAACACTGATATCATTTGTACCTTCAGGAGAAAGAAAACCAACTCAGTTCTGCCCCTCTGAGGTAAGTTTATGGTGGGAGATTGGTTTAGAGACCTGAGGGTAGAAAAGACCCAAGTAAGGCGCTTTGCACCTCCTGAAGCTCTTCGCCATCATTGAAGGGCTTTTGAAATACAGTATCCTCACTATTGCAATGATGGGCGCTTTTCACTGCAGGTTTCTCCCAGCAGTTGTGTGGAAATCAGCAGATAATTGGCTGATAGATGGTAAATATCTGGCCTCAGATCGAAAGGCCGTGGGATTTCATTACTGTACTACCTGAGAACCCTCTCTGTATGGCGCTGGGAATGTTCGTCTTGATTTAGTGGCTCAAGTGAGTCCCAAATCGCCTGGCTCAGAGGCAAGTTAGAGTAACCTGCAGCTTTCTCTTTCCAGGACATTGAACCCATGAAAACTACTTTTTAAGTTTCTGTGCTTTCACTATTTATCCTAATTTATCAATTGTATATATATTTACTCTAATGGGGCTTTTTTTTCTACATTTATCACATATTGCATGGTACTGCAGCTGCAGAGTTAACAAATTTCACTGCATATGCCGCTGGTATTAAGCCTGATTCTGGTTATCTCCAGTTCTCATTTTTCTTCTTCCACCAGTGAACATTCCCAATACCATTTTTCATGCAGATAGGATGCTTTCTATGGTACATCAATAAAAAAAATGATGAGGGTCGACAGAGACAAGCCAAATTAGCCTCCTGAGAAAGTAGAGGCATTGGTGAGCTTTCCTGGTGGTGACACCAAGGTGGTTTTACCAGGGCAGGCTATTGGTGATCTTCATCCCTGGAAACTCGAAGCTCTTAACCCTCTGTAACCTCAATACCATTGATGTAAACAGGAGTGTGTGACCCTCCAACTTTCCTGAAGTCAATGACTTCCAGCTCTTTTGTATTGTTGTCATTGAGAGAAGGGCTGTTGTCATGACATCATGTCACTAAGCTTTCTGTCTCCTTCCTGTTTTCCAGCTCATTATTTGACATAGGACCAACTACAGTGGAGTTATTGAAAAAACTTGTAAGAGAGTTAGAGCAGATCTGGCCATGCAGTTCTGAGTGTACAGGGAGTAGGTTGGGAGTCTGAGCGTGAAACATGTATTTCTCATTGACACAGTGACAGTGGACATTCTCGATGACACAGTGACGGTGGACATTCTCATTGACAGTGACAGTGGACACTCTCGATGACACAGTGACGGTGGACATTCTCATTGACACAGTGACAGTGGACATTCTCAGTGACAGTGGACATTCTCATTGACAGTGACAGTGGACGTTCTCATTGACAGTGACAGTGGACGTTCTCATTGACACGGTGACGGTGGACATTCTCGATGACACAGTGACGGTGGACATTCTCATTGACAGTGACAGTGGACATTCTCATTGACGCCATGACGATGGACGTTCTCATTGACACAGTGACGGTGGACATTCTCATTGACAGTGACGGTGGACATTCTCGATGACACAGTGACAGTGGGCATTCTCGTTGACACAGTGACAGTGGACATTCTCATTGACACGGTGACGGTGGACATTCTCGATGACACAGTGACAGTGGACATTCTCATTGACACAGTGACGGTGGACATCTCGATGACACAGTGACGGTGGACATCTCGATGACACAGTGACGGTGGACATTCTCGATGACACAGTGACGGTGGACGTTCTCATTGACACAGTGACGGTGGACGTTCTCATTGACAGTGACGGTGGACATTCTCGATGACACAGTGACGGTGGACATTCTCGATGACAGTGACAGTGGGCATTCTCGTTGACACAGTGACGGTGGACATTCTCGATGACACAGTGACGGTGGACATTCTCGTTGACACAGTGACAGTGGACATTCTCATTGACACAGTGACGGTGGACGTTCTCATTGACACAGTGACGGTGGACATTCTCGATGACACAGTGACAGTGGACATTCTCATTGACACAGTGACAGTGGGCATTCTCGTTGACACAGTGACAGTGGACATTCTCATTGACACAGTGACGGTGGACATTCTCGTTGACAGTGACAGTGGACGTTCTCGATGACACCGTGACAGTGGACATTCTCATTGACACAGTGACAGTGGACATTCTCGTTGACACAGTGACAGTGGACATTCTCAGTGACAGTGGACATTCTCGTTGACACAGTGACGGTGGACATTCTCATTGACGCAGTGACGGTGGACGTTCTCATTGACACAGTGACGGTGGACATTCTCGTTGACACAGTGACAGTGGACGTTCTCGATGACACAGTGGCAGTGGACATTCTCGTTGACACAGTGACGGTGGACATTCTCATTGACACAGTGACGGTGGATGTTCTCATTGCCATTACTGATAACTACCTTTTCATTTCTGAAATCCCCACGATCACCTCGGGCTTTTTCTGTGTCTCATAGTCATAGTCATACTTTATTGATCCCAAGGGAAATTGTTTTTTGTTACAGTTGCACCAACCAAGAACAGAGCATAAAATAGACTATAGAGTCTCTATCCTTTCTGAAGATGTGTAACAGGTACACTTTTCTAAGTTTCATTTTACATGACATTTTTCAAAACCTGGGTTCCTGAGCAGCAATTCTAAAACCAATCCATGGGGATTTTGTTGCGTTTTTATGACCTTTTTAGCATTATTCATCTCAGATTTTAATTTACATGATTTCCTCCATTACCACTGTTTACACTTACCAATAATGTTGTCCTTATGGGCACTTTAACTTCTCAACATCATTCTCTTATTCCCCTGAAGCATGGGAGTTAGACGGGTCTCTCTGCTGGGGTTATAATAACATGACGGGCATAGATATGGTGGATGTCAAATTATCTTTCGCAGGATTGGAGAATCTGAAACGAGATGTCATGGGTTTAAGGTGAAGGGGAAAGAATCAAAAGGCTCTGAGAGGCAGGCTTTCCACAGATAGGCTTCTGGGTATATGGAATCAGCTGTCAGAGGAAGTGGTTAAGGCAATCCCAAAGCGCTTGGCGCTGTGTGTGTGTGTGTGTGTGTGTGTGTGTGTGTGTGTGTGTGCGTGGTTTCCATGTTGTCCCTTGGTGGGTTTCGGTGGTGATTCTAGTTCTGGTCTAGAAATACTTCACTGTCTGTGCCTGCACCACCGCATCAGGCAGTGTGTTCCAGATTCCAAACCCCCTACTGGGAGAAAACTGCTCCTCAGATCCCCCTCTAATCCCCCTCTCCTTTACTTGTGAGGGGTATAGATAGAGAGAATACACAGTCTTTTCTCCCAGGGTTGGGGAATCAAGAACTAGAAATCACAGGTTTAAGAAAAGATTTAATAAAATCCCAAGAGGCAACTTCTTTACCCAGAGGGTATCACTATATAGAGCAAGCTGTCAGAGGAAGCAGTCAGGAGTGGGTATGATTACAACTTTTAAGATACACCCAGACAGGAAAGGTTAGAGGGATTTGGGCCAAACACAGGCAAGTGGGACTAGCTCAGTTAGACATCTTGGTCAGCATGGACAAGTGGGCCAAATTGTCTGTATATGTGCTCCTTGAGTTTATGACTCCAGTTAGTTAGTTAGAGCTTTATTGTCATTGCTGAGGATGACGAGATTGTAGTGCTGCTCCATTCAGTGCAAACAGCATACTAGCGATTCAATCACTAAAAACACCAGGACCAAATTTAAAATCACCCGAGTTATTTAGAATGACATCTAAGTTACAACTGAATTAAAAACAAACAGCTAAGTTAAAAGCAACTGTGGCTGTCCCATTCAAGTATTGCACTTGCCCATGTTATAAAACACAATGATTAAGTATAACATAGCATCAAAAATTAAAGCTGAGATTTTAAAAATGAGCTTTGAAATCAAAGGAAGGTAGCTGCCCTATTTAAACCCAAATATTGCACATGCTCACATAGTGCACTTGGAGATTGTCCGTAGGGTCAATCCATGGTGAAGCGGAGTGGGGGAGAGGGCTTATGTTCAGTTGCATGACAGACCTGTTTTTCAGTCTGGATGTCTGTGCAGAGATGTTCCTGTATTTCCTGCTGGGCAGCAGGAGGTTAAACAGGTGATGAGCCCCCCATGGTCTTGTGAGCCCCCCAGAGACAGCGTGAGTTGTAGGCAGTTTCCCTGTCTGGTGGTCGTGCCCCAGTGATGTTCTGTGCAGTTCTGATCAATTGTTGAAGTGCTTATTGGTTGATTTTGTCGCAGCTAGTGTACCATACTGTCATGCAATGGGTCAGTATGCGCTCAGTTACACATCACTGAAGGTTTACCAGCAGCTTCTGGGCAGATTTGCTCTCTTTAAACTCCTAAGATAGCACAAGCACTGCTGATCCTTCCCTACTATCAAGGATGTGTTGGTGATCCAAGAGAGCTCCTCTGCGATGTTCACTCCCAACAACTTAAAGCTTTCCACTGTCTCAGCGTTTAAGAATAGTGAATCTTGTTCATCCCTCTTGATTTCCTGAAATCGGTAATCATTTCTTTCATTTTGTTTGACTTTGAGTGAAAGGTTACAGTTGTTGCACCATTCGGACAGTTCTTGCTGTTTCATTGTTCTTTGTAATTAATCCAGTCACTGTGGTGTCGACTGCAAATTTGACGATGGAGTTGGTGCCATAGGCAGGAGCACAGTCATGGGTGAAAAGAGTGTAAGAGAGTGGGCTCATTACACATCCCTCGGGTAAAGACTTACACTTTGATGCTGTGGGAATCCTTACAACGTTTGCTAGTGGAAATGCATTTTGCGTAGTGTAGAACAGGGGTCCCCAACCTTTTTTGCAACACGGACTGGTTTATTATTGACAATATTCTTGCGAACCGGCCGACCCGGGCGGTGGGGGGGTGGGGGTGGGGTAGGGTTGCCAACGGACAAGAGTAGCAGTCAAATACGTTGTGTTTACCCAGAGAAAGACTACAATGACCATGAAGCCATGCGCGGGCACCAGTGCGCATGCGTGTACGTGATGATTTTTCCTCTACAAATCGTTTTTGGCGATTCTGTTCATGGGGGTGTGTTAATCACAACCGGAATATAGGTGATAAGTGGCTAATACACTCAGTTTCGTTTCTAAAAGGGTTTATCTAATGAATTTAATATTAAACACACAGCGCATATTTTCCTCACATGAATATAGTGATAAGTCAATTATCAGGGGAGGACAGGGGAGCTTGAATAAGTGTTGAACGAACTTCCAGTAGAAGTGGTAGAGGTAGGTTTGATATTATCATTTAAAGAAAGATTGGATAGGTATATGGACAGGAAAGGAATAGAGGGTTATGGGCTGAGTGCAGGGCGGTGGGACTAGGTGAGAGTAGCGTTCGGCACAGACTAGAAGGGCAGAGATGGCCTATTTCCATGCTGTAATTGTTATATGGTTATATAAGTCAATAGCATCATAACATTTTAAGTAACGTTTGGATATTAAACACACAGCACATATTTCCCCCGTATGAACATATAAAATCATTGCAACACACCAATATCGCTGAATCAGTGGGAGCCCTGGGCTTGTTTCCCTGCAACAAGATGGTACATCGAGGGGTGATGGGAGTCAGCAATACTCGAACGGGGTTCCTTATGTCCAGTCCATTCCACAATTTAGTTTTCGTTGCATTCATTGCAGAGATACATTGGAAATGGAAGCAACATTTTCAGTGCTTTCGTGGCTATCTCAGGATATTCAGCCTTGACTTTGATCCAGAATGCCAGCAGAGATGTTATATCAAACATACTTTTCAACCCGCCCTCATTTGCAAGCTCGAGGAGTTGATCTCCTTCCCGCGCTGACATGGATGACACAGGGGTAATGTCCTCGCATGTGTTCAAGCTCAACAGTGGGTGACAGGGAATGAGGAAAGGTGCAGCTGACTCATAACATTTCTTTGCGGCCCGGTACCGGTCCACGGCCCAATGGTTGGGGACCGCTGGTGTAGAAGTAGAAAGGGAGGACCTCAGCTGTTGAAAAGCCGCACTCTTGCCAACTGAAGTTAAGTGCAGAGGAGAGTGAAACTGACAGGAGAAATATTGACTAAACCAAAATGATAATGGAAGTATGAGAAACAGGGAATGCTGGGGCATGTAGGTCTGCTAAGTTGATAAATCTGTTTATTGGGCTCCCTGGTTTAATATAGAATCATAGTCATAGAGTCATAGAACACTACAACACAGAAACAGGTCCTTCTGCCCATCTAATCTATGCTGAACCTAGTCCCATCAACCTGCACTTGCGCCATAGTCCTCCAAACCCTCCCACCCATGTCATCATCATCATGTGCCGTGCTGTGTGATGTTGGTGGTCATGGTCTCTTGGTAAATTTTTCTACAGAAGTGGTTTGCCATTACCTTCTTCAGGACGGTGTCTTTACAATGCCATTATTAATATTCCTCAGCGATTGCCTGCCTGGCATCAGTGGTTGCATAACCAGGAATTTTCACCATCCGTGCATACAACAACAACCACCTGCTCCTATGGTTTCGCGTGACCCTGATTTTTAGGGGGCGGGGGGAAGCTTGCTAATCAGGTGCTAGACCTTACTCAAGGGTGACCTGCAGTCTATCGGACAGAAGGAGCACCTTACACCTCCTTTGGTAAAGACATATCTCCACCCAGCCATGTACCTATCCAAATTTCTCTTAATTGTTGAAATCAGTCCCGTATCCACCACTTGCACTGGCAGCTAGTTCTACACTCTCACCACCCTCTGAGTGAAGAGTTTTCCCCTCATGGTCCTCGTAAATATTTCATCTTTCACCCTTAACCCATGACCTGTAGTTGTAGCCTTACCCAACCTCAGTGGAAAAAGCTTGTTTTCATTTACCCCAGCTATACCCCTCATAATTTTATATACTTCTATCAAATCTCCCCTCAGTCTTTTATGTTCTAGGGAATAAAGTGCTAACCTATTCAGCCTTTCCCTGTAACTGAAGTCCCAGTAAATTTTCTCCGCACTTTTTCAATCTTATTTATATCTTTCCTGCAGGTAGGTGACCAAAACTGGACACTATAGTCCAAGTTGTACCTCACTGATGTCTCATACAATTTAAACAGAACAGCTCAACTCCTGTAACCAACAGGATTTCTGCAGATGCTGGAAATTCAAGCAACACACATCAAAGTTGCTGGTGAAGGCAGCAGGCCAGGCAGCATCTCTAGGAAGAGGTACAGTCGACATTTCAGGCCAAGACCCTTCGTCAGGACTAACTGAAGGAAGAGTTAGTAAGAGTCTTTCTTCTGAACTGAAGAGTCTTCCTTCAGTTAGTCCTGACGAAGGGTCTCGGCCTGAAACGTCGACTGTACCTCTTCCTAGAGATGCTGCCTGGCCTGCTGCCTTCACCAGCAACTTTGATGTGTGTTGCTTAACATGCACAAAACCATGTTGACTATCTCTAATCAGTCCCTTATATATCCATTCCCTTCCAATACTTTCAATAACTTTCCCACTACTGCTGTCAGGCTCACTGGCCTGTAATTTCCTGGTTTATTCTTTAGAGCCTTTATTCAACAATGCAACAACATTAGCTATCCTCTAATCCTCTGGCACCTCACCCATCATGTTTTAAATATCTCTGCTAGAGCCCCTGCAATTTCTGCACTAAATTTTCTTAAACAACTGATCAACATGAGTTATCCCCCAATCCTCCAGCACTTCACCTGTGACTAAGGAAGCTTTAAGTATCTCTGCTGGGGCCCCTGGAATTTGTGCACGAGCCTCCCACAGGATTCAAGGGAACACATTGTCAGGCTCAGGGGATTTATCCACCCTAATTTGCCTCAAGACACGAAACATTTTCTCCTTTATAATCAGGTCGATGCTACATTGCCTCACAACGATAGACTCTGTATCTGTCTCCAGAGTAAATACAGATGCAAAAATCCATTTGAGACCTCCCCCATCTCTTTCAGCTCCACACATAGCTTGCCACCCTGATCTTCCAGAAGACCAATTTTGTCCCTTGCTGTTCTTTTATTTTTAGTGTATCTGTAGAAGCCTTTAGGATTCAACTTCAGCTTGTCTACTGATGTCTTCTTTTAGCCCTTTTGATTTCCTTTTTAAGTGTTCTCGCACATTTCATATACTCCTCAAGTACCTCATTTGTTCCTACCTGGCTACACCTGCAATGCACCTCCTTCTTTTTCTTAACCAGGGCCTCGATATCTCTTGAAAACCAAGGTAATCCTATACCTTTTATTCTTGCCTGTTAATCTGACAGGTACATACAAACCCAGTACTCTCAAAATTTCACTTTTGAAGGCCTCCCACCTACCAAGTACACCTTTGCCAGAAAACAACCTGTTCCAATCCACACTTGCCAGATTCTTTCTGACAGCATTAAAATTGTCCTTTCTCCAATTTAGAATCTCATTCTGAGGACGAGACCTATACTTTTCCATAATTACCTTGAAGCTAATGGCATTATGATCTGTGGATGCAATGTGTTCCCCTATGTAAACTTTTGTCACCTGCCCTGTCTCATTCCCTAATAGGAGATCTAGTATCGACTCTCTCTAGTTGGGACTTCTATGCACTGATTAAGGAAGCTTTCCTGAACACATTTGACAAACTCTTTCCCATCCAGCCCTTTTGGGTGTCCCAGTCAATCTTCTGGAAGGTTAAAATCACCTACTATCACAACCTTATGATTCTTGCACAGTCTGATCTATCCACAAATCTGCTCCTCTAAATCCCACGGACTGATGGGTAATCTACAATATAGCCCCATTAACGTGGTCATACCCATCATCCCTTACTTCCATTCATAGAGGTTCATTAGACGAGCTCTCTAGTCTGTCCTGACTGAGCACTGCTGTGACATTTTCCCTGACTAGTAATGTCACCCCTCCCAATCCATCACGTCTAGAACAACAGAAAGGGGTTCAGGGGGAATATTCAGCTGCCAGTCCTGCCCCTCTTGCAACCAAGTCTCATTGAAGGCTACAACGTCACAATTCCATGCTCTAAGTCATTTGCTTTTCCTACAATTCTTCTTGGATTGAAATATGTGCAGCTCAGAACATTAGTCCCACCATGCTCGACCTTTTGATGTCTGACTTTGTACATAGGCTTAACAGCGTCTTTCTTCACGACCGCTCCGCTATCTTTCCTGGAACTCTGATTACCATCCCCCAGCAACTCTAGTTTAAACCCCTCTCCCATACAGCACCAGCAAACCTTTCCGCTAGGATATTAGTTCCCCTCCATTTCAGGTCCAACCCTCCCTGGAAGAGAGCCCAGTGATTCCAAAATCTGAAGCCCTTCTTCCAACACCATCTCCTTAGCCACATGTTAAACTATATGATCTTCCATTTTCTAGCCTCACTAGCAAGTGGCACAGGTAGCAATCCTGACATCACCAGGAGGTCCCGTCCCTTATCTTAACACCTTTACGCCCTGAACTTATTTTTCAGGACCTCATTGTCCTTCTTACCCATGTGATTGGTACTGATGCGGACCACGGCCCCTGGCTGCTCACCCTCCCACTTAAGAATATTATGGACTCGACCTGAGATGTACACGACTCTGGCACCCAGAAAGCAATTATCATCCAGGAATCTAGTTCTTGTCCACAGAACCTCCTTTCTGTTCCCCTAACCAACAAATCCCCTATCACTACAGTTTGTCTGTTTTCCCCCATTCACTGATGAGCACAAAGACAGACCCAGTGCCAGAGACCTGACTGCTATGGTTTTCCTTTGCTAGGTCATTTCACCCTTCCCCCCACTCCCAAAGTGGTATACCTGTTGTTGTGGGGAACGGGCACTCAGCACTGGCTGCCTCAGTCACCCATTTACCTGTGTAACTACCCCGCTGTGTGTATCGTCTATCAGCCCCTCAGCCTCCTGTATGATCCGGAGTTCATCTTGTTCCAGCTCCAACTCCTTAACACGGTCTGTGAGAAGCTGCAGCTGGATGCATGTTTGCAGGTGTAGTTGTCAGAGATACTGGAGATCTCCCTGTCTTCCCACATCCCGCAAGAGGAGCATTCCACTATCCTACCTAGCATCCCCACTGCTCTAAGTGTGTGATAAGAAAGAAAGAAAGAGTAGATAACAAAAAAAAATCTACCTATGGCCTATGCCTCTGTGAGCCAAAGCCTCAACACTCCACTCTAACACTGGACAACTCCAACAATGGTTACGCTGCTTAATCCCAAATTCTTTTTATTGGATCTTGCCAAGTGCCTAATTATGCATGAGCCATATCTCCTCAGGAACTGTGACACACAAAATGTGCCAACTACCCCAGCTCTCTTCTTTTAAACTCTCACTCCCTCTACACAATCTGATGTCTCCTCGGGAACTGGCACACAAAAGGTATATATATATAGTCACAAGGCACTATAAGAAGGATATTTATGGCATGTCATTGTAAATCACTGATGTGACATCACCAAAAATACTTCTTCAATTCTGTTTGCTGTAGCACATAGAGACACTGATTAAATAACAACACACAGAAAATGCTGGAGGAATAAATAAATTCCAAATAAACTGATTCCTAAGCTCTGGAACCTGGGCCTTAGCACTCAGATCTGCAGCTGGATCTTCAACTTCCTCACAGACAGGACCTAGGCTGTAAAAATAGGGGACAAGCTCTCCTCTACAATCACTCTGAGCACCGGTGCCCCAGAAGGCTGTGTACTCAACCCCCTGCTGTACTCACTGTACTCCCATGATTGTGTAGCCAAGTTTCCATCAAACTCAATATATAAGTTTGCTGATGACACAACTATTGTAGGCCGTATCTCAGGTAAAGATGAGTTTGAGTACAGAGAGGAAATTAAGAACCTGGTGGCATGGTGCGAAGACAATAACCTATCCCTCAATGTCAGCAAGACGAGGGAGTTGATTATTGACATCAGAAGGAGTAGAGGACCGCACGACCCAATTTACATCAGTGATGCGCAAGTGAAACAGTCAAAAGCTTTAAGTTCCTCGGGGTCAATATCACAAATGACCTGACTTGGTCCAACCAAGCAGAATCCACTGCCAAGAAGGCCCACCAGCACCTTTACTTCCTGAGAAAACTAAAGAAATTTGACCTGTCCCCTAAAACCCTCACTAATTTTTATAGATGCACCGTAGAAAGCATTCTCCTAGGGTGCATCACAACCTGGTATGGAAGTTGTCCTGTCCAAGACCAAAAGAAGCTGCAGAAGATCGTGAACATGGTGCAGCACATCACAGAAACCAATCTCCCGTCCGTGGACTCACTTTACACCGCACGCTGTTGGAGAAGTGCTGCCAAGATAATTAAGGACCCGACCCACCCAGCAAACACACTTTTTGTCCCTCTTCCCTCCGGGAGAAGGCTCAGGAGCTTGAAGACTCGTACAGCTGGATTTGGGAACAGCTTCTTTCCAGCTGTGATAAGACTGCTGACGGATCCTGACCCGGATCTGGGCTGTTCCCTCCAAATATCCGGATCTGCCTCTCGGTTTTTTTGCACTACCTTACTTCCCATTTTTCTATTTTCTATTTATGATTTATAATTTAAATTTTTAATATTTACTAATTTTAACTATTTTAAATATTTTTAATATTTAATATTTATAATCCAGGGAGTGTGAAGCGCAGATTCAAATATCGCTGTGATGATTGTATGTTCTAATACTAATTGTTTGGCGACAATAAAGTATAAAGAACTCGGCAGGTCAGGTTGCATCTATGGAAAAGACTAAACAGTTGACGTTTCGAGCCAAGGCCTTTCTCAGGACTGAGAAAGAAGGGAGGAAGTGTTTGAATAAAAGGTGGGGGAAGGTAACAAGGCTAGTTGGAAAGTGATAGGTAAAGCCAGCCAAGTGGGAAAGCTCAAGGGCTGGAGAGGAAAGGATCATGGACAACAGGAGAAAGGGAAGGAGGAGAGAAGTAATAGGCAGGTGAAAAGAATTATAAGGCCAGAGTGGGGAATTTGTTCACCAGAAGGAGAAAGCAATATTCATACCGTCAGGTTGGGGAGTACCCAAACAGAATAAAAGAGGTTTCTCCTCCACCTTGAGTGTGGCTTCATCTTAGCACAAGAGGAGGCCATGGATTGACATGTCAGAACAGGAGTGGGAATGGGAATTAAAATGTTTGACCACCATGAAGTCCCGCTTGTGGTGGATGGTTGGAGGTGCTTGATGAAGTGGTTTCCCAATTTACGACAGGTCTCACCAGTATAGAGGAGGCCGCGTTGGGAGCACCGGACACAATAAACGACCCCGGCAGATTCACAGGTGAAGTGTTGCCTCACCTGGAAGATCTGTTGGGGCCCTGAATGGAGGTGAGGGAGGGGGTGTGTGGGCAGATGTAGCAGGGATACAGTAAGTACTTGGAGGGAGATTAGTGTGGAGGGATGAAATGTCCAGGGAATCATAGAGGGAGCGATGCCTCCAGAAAGTGGGGGGGTGGAGGGAGAGGTAAAGATATGTTTAGTGTAGGGTCCCTTTGGAGATGGGGAATGTTGCGGAGAATAACATGTTGGATGCGGAAGCTGGTAGGTAAGAACAAGAGGAACTCTATCACTATTTCAGCAGTGGGAAGATGGGCTGAGCACGGATGTGTGAGGAACAGAGGAAATGTGGCTGAGAGCAACATCTTATGTACAGTTTTGGACATTCTGTTGTCGGAACGATGGCATTTAAGCTGGAAAGTATGTGGAAGCAATTTACCAGAAATTTTGCCAGGGCTTGAGGACTACGTTATAGGGAGAGATTTAGGAGGCTAGGATGTTATTCCTTGGATCATAGAAAACTGAGAAAGGACCTTATAAAGCAGGGGTGGCGAACCTATGGCACATGTGCCCAAGCTGGCAAACATAAAAATTTTGTCGGTACACGTTACACAGTGTTACCCCTCAATTCTCTTTATTGCCTCATTTATTTCAATGTGCTTCTGTTATGAACAGTAAATCAATGAATACACATAAATTTGAAACAGGACTCATCCTTTCTTTCCTTAAAAAATCCATAATTACTGTTCCTAATTCATTAATCAATGATAATCTCTGCTCAAAATTACCATGGCATGTGAGAGAATTTTTTGGAAGATTATTGCCATTTTGGCACACACTCTCAAAAAGTTTTGCTACCCATGTGTATAAAATCATAAGGGGCAGGGACAGGGTGAATGCACAGTGTCTCTTCCCCCAGGGTTGGCGAATTAAGAACTAGAGGGCAGAAATGTGAAAAGGATCTGAGAGGCAACTTCTTCATCAAGAGGATGGTTAGTATGTGGAACGATCTGCCAGAAGAAGTGGTCGAGACAGGTACATTAACAACATTTTAAAAGACACCTGGACAGGTATAGGGAGATAATGACAGGTACACAGATAGGAAAGGTTTAGAGAGATATGGACAGGTACACGGATAGGAAAGGTTTAGAGAGATATGGACAGGTACACGGATAGGAATGTTTAGAGAGATATGGACAGGTGCAGGGATAGTAAAGTTTAGAGGGATATGGACAGGTACACGGATAGGAAAGGTTTAGAGAGATATGGAGAGGTACACGGATAGGAATGTTTAGAGGGATATGGACAGGTACACGGATAGGAAAGGTTTAGAGAGATATGGACAGGGACACGGATATGAAAGGTTTAGAGAGATATGGACAGGGACACGGATAGGAATGTTTAGAGAGATATGGACAGGTACAGGGATAGTAAAGTTTAGAGGGATATGAGCCAAACACAAATAAATGAGATGGTGGACACCTTTACTGGCACGGACAAGTTAGGCCGAAGGGCCTGTTTCTGTACTGTACCCCTTTATAACCTGGAGAGAATCATCGAGCTTGGGAAGAGACCCTTCAACCCACCAAATCCGTGCTGTCCATTATCTACCCAGTTACTCAGACAGGAAATGGACAACACAAGAATAGGCCCTACAGTCCACCATTTCTCCTTGGTCAAATATAACTAATGCCATCGGATCCATATCTGTCTGTTCATATATCTGTCTAATTACCTCATAACCATTACTATTGTATACATCCATCATTAATTACAATTTTTTAAAAATTCTCTGCATATTCGTATCACTTCTCCCTTTTTCTACCACTCGTCTGCACACTGGGCAATTTACAGTGGACAATTAACATGCCAACTCACATGGACGGAAGTCTACATGGTCACAGGAAGAAAATGCAGACTCCACAGGGACACTGCACTGCTGGAGGTCGGAATTGAACCTGGGTCACTGGCACTATAGGGCTGAACTAATGTCGGTTTACTATTGTGACATGTACCGTGAAAAACTTGTCTTGCGTACTGTTTTTAAAGATCAATTCATTGCACTGAGGTGGAGCATGGTTAAAAAAAAATAACAATGCTAAATAAAGTATAACAGCTACAGAGAAAGTTCAGTGCAGGTAAAAGCTAAGGTGTAAAACTGTGAAGTCAAGAGTCTCTCTTATAAAGATAAAGATTAGCTTTATTTGTCACATTTTGTAATCGAAATATCAAAGCGTACAGTGAAATGCATCATTTGCATCAAATCAATTCAGTGAGTATTATGCTGAGCAGCCCGCAAGTGTCACTATGCTGCTCATGCCGACATCGCATGCCCACAAATCACTATCCCTAACCACATGTCTTTGGAATGTGGGAAGAAAGTGAAGTACCCAGAGGAAACCTGTGGGGTAACAGGGAAAACAGACAAATTCCTTACAGACAACGGTAGGAATTGGAATCTCTTACTAGCTCTTCCTTCAGTTAGTCCTGACGAAGGGTCTCGGCCCAAAGCGTCGACCATACCCCTTCCTAGAGATGCTGCCTGGCCTGCTGCGTTCACCAGCAAATTTGATGTGTGTTGGTAGGAATTGAATCCCATTCTTATAGCTAGTGTGCTGTAAAGCATTGCGTTAACTACTGTGGTACAGTGCACTCCCCCTCCCCAAGAGGTCCCTCCAACAGTTTGATAACAGCTGTCCTGAGCCTGGTGGTACACAATTTCATGCATTTGTATCTTCTACCCAACGGAAGGGGAAGAAGAAAGAACGTCTGGGGTGTGCGGGGGCTCTTCGATTGTGCTGGCTGCTTCACCGAGCCACTGAGAAATTAAGACAGAGTCCATGGAAAGGAGGCTGGTGTCCCTGAAGGGCTGATGATTGAAATCAAGGGAAATAAATTGGATTGATGCCATACTGTAGAAGGCCATGTGAAAATACCCACCGAGTCTGAACCAGCATCCTGAAAAGTAATTCCATCAACCCTACGTTCATGCTGACCCTTTTCTGCTGATCCCCTCTCTCAGCACTCGGTTCGTTGCATTCTCTGCTTCAGTGATTCAAATACTCGCCTAGATACTTTTTCACTTGTCTCTGCCTCCACTACCACTTCAGGCAGTGCATCCCCTCTGCCTCCGGGTGAGAAGGTTCTTCCAATGTGTGTGTGGGTTAATGTGTGTTCACTCTTGGCAGGTCCAGTTGAGGGCGCTTTGGGTTATGGCCTCCGAAGTGATGGCTGCAAATGTGCCACTGTGTGCTGGCCCGGCCCAGCTCGAAGGCAAGACTAAGAAAAAGAAGAAGCGAAAGAGGCAGCAGGAGGGGAACAAGGGTGAAGAGGATCATCTGGAGGTCCAAGCTGAGATCGAGGGCCTCACCAAAGCCGGGAGCCGGGCCCTGGCCCGGGAGCAGCCAGAGGAGGCTCTGGTCTCATTCAAGAAGGCCTTTCTTATCTCGCTCGACACAGCTGAACAGAGTGTGCAGAGGGCCTGTGCTTTCAACCTGGGTGCTGCCTATGTGGCCTCAGGCAGGCCGGCCAAAGGCCTGGACTTCCTGCTGAGGTCGCAGCCGGCCGAGGGTGGGGAAAGGCAGGGCGACCTGTACTTCAACCTGGGGATAGCTCACGAGGGGCTGGGGGACCTGGAGAGTGCTGCTGAACACTACCAACAGGCCCTGGCTCACTATCGGGCCCAGCAGCCGCAGGGAGAAGCGGACACCTGCATGAAGCTGGCCAGCTGCCGGGTAAGGGCAGGGGCTCTGGCCCAGGCTGGCCAGTGTTTCCGGAGGGCAGGCCAGCTCTACCGGCAGGGGGGCAGCCCAGACCTGGCCGCCATCGCCCTGAACGAGGCCGCCAGACACATGCTGCAGTGCCGGCAGTTCACGGCCACCGAGATCACCCAGGTGTTGAACGAGTGCCGGACCATTTCTGGGAACATTCAGAACAAAGCCCTGCTTGGTGAGTGCTCGATCAATGTGTTTATTAAAGTCAAAGTGGAGTTTACTGTCATATGCTCAGGTACAAAGAAAAACTTACTCGTGGCAGCATCACAGGTACACAACATCAGCAAAGAAAGCAGTCCTGATGAAGGGTCTCAGCCTGAAGCATCAACTGTTTATCCCCCTCCATAGAGTGGCAGGGGAGGGTGGGGAGAAATAATCGGAAGTTCGAGAAATTCATGTTCATTACATCAGGTTGGAGGCTACGCAGACAGAATGTGAGGTGCTGCTCCTCCAGCTCAAGAGTAGCCTCATTTTGGCAGTAGAGGAGACCATGGACCAATGTGCCAGTATGGGCCTGGGCAGTGGACTCAAAATGGTTGGCCACTAGGAGATCCTGCTATTGCACAACAAAGCAGACCCCAAGCTATGTAGAGTCCACCGATGTAGAGGAATGAATTCTGTGTAGAGTGTGTATCAAAACCTGGATGTTAAGAACCTTTATTTTAATGTTCCTATTCTCACTGTTTGAAAGGAAAACTCTACAATGACATCGGACTTGGCTACTCGCAGTTGAAGATCTTCTCACTAGCAGCTGAGTGCTTCGAGCAGGCCCTCCCGTACTGCCAACGGGACAACTCGGAGCGCCGGAAAGAGGCTGTGATCCTGCAGAACCTCGGCGCCGTCCACAACACCACCAGTGACTACGGCAAGGCACTGGACTTCCACCAACGTGCGGCAGCCTTGCACGGTGGGGAACTAGCTTCCACGGACTGAGCAGAAATCTCGATGTACCCTCCCCCCCAACTCCCTTATACCATTCTTAGCCTAGCAGGCAGTCCAGGGTTGTCGGAGGTAGAAGGTCATTCCATTACAGGAAGACACAAGCGATTTCCACAGCCGCTGGAAATCTTGAGCAACACACACACACACACACACACACACAATGCTGGAGGAACTCAGGGAGGAAAGTGTGGATGACAAACAGGCCACAAGAGTGAACATCGATTTCCTTAACTTCCAATAAACACTCCAACTCCCACCTTCACCATTTTTTGTCTTCTTCCATTCCGGTGACCCTCACAACCCTTCTCTTCTCCCCCATCATGAATTTCATCCTCATGAAGAGTCCCATCACCTCCCTCTGGATCCTAAACTCTTTATTCCATGGTCCACTGTACTCACCATACTACAAGACCATAAGACATAGATGCAGAATTAGGCCACTTTGCCCATCACGTCATTACATCATGGCTGATTTATTATCCTACCTACCGCCCGTTACGCAGCTGGCATTTAGGGTAGTGACTTATTATCCTTCTCAACCTTATCCTCCTGTATTCTGCCCGTAACATTTGACCCCCTGACTAACCAGGAACCCGTTCAACCTCTGCTATAAATATACTCAGTAACTTGGCCTCCACAGCCATCCATGGCAATGAATACCACAGATTCACCAACCACTGTCTAAAGAAATCCCTTCTCATCTCTGTTCTAAATCAATGTCCCTCTATTCTGAGGCTGTGCCATTTGGTCCTAGACTCACCCACTCTCTGCATCCTCTCTATCTAGGCCTTTAAATATTTGGTAGGTTTCAGTGAGATCCCCCTTTATTTGTTTAAACTCCAGCGAGTACAGGCCCAGAGTAATCAAATGCTTCTTTCATTCCCAGTATCATTCTCATGAACCTTGTCTAGACCATCTCCAATCCACATCTTTTCTTAGATAAGGGGGCCCAAAACTGCTCATAATACTCCAAATGCAGACTGACCAATACCTTATAAAGTCTCAGAATTACTACATCCTAGTTCTTATATAGTAATCTTCTCGAAATGAAAGCTAACACTGCATTTGCCTCCCTTACCACCAACTCAACCTGCAAGTTAACCTTTAGGAAATCATGCACAAGGACTGCCAAGTCCCCTTGCACCTCAGATTTTTGAACTTTCTCCCTGTTTCGAGAATAGTCTACACCTTTATCCCTTCTACCAAAATGCATTTCCATGCACTGTATTCCATCCGCCACTCACCATAGAAACCATAGAAACTACAGCACAGAAACAGGCCCTTTGGCCCTTCTTGGCTGTGCCGAACCATTTTCTGCCTAGTCCCTTCTTTGCCCATTATCCCAATATGGCTAAGTCTTTCTGCAAACACCTTGATTCCTTAACACTACCTTCCCCTACCTTTGTATCATCTGAAAACTTGGCCAGAAAGCCATCAATTCATCATACAAGTCGTTGACATATAATATGAAAACAGCAGTCCCAATACCATGTGGAACACCACTCGTCACTGGCAGCCAACCAGAATGGGCCCCTCTATTCTTTGGTTCCTGCATCAGTCAATTTCTATCCACGGTAATATCTTTCCATGGGCTCTTGTTAAATAGCCTCATGTATGGCACTTTGTCAAAGGCCTTCTGAAAATCCAAGTAAACAACATCCACTCGCTCCCCTTTGTCTATTCAGCCTGTTATTTCCTCAAATGCAGCAGATTTGTTAGGCAAGATTTTCCCTTAAGGAAACCATGCTGACTTTGGCTTGAGTTTACCATGCGCCTGCAAGTACCCTGAAACCTCATCCTTAATAATGGGCTACAACATCTTCCCGACCACTGAAATCAGGCTAACTGGCCTAAGATATTTACCTCTTCCAACTATCACCTCACACCTTCTCACAGCAATCCCCTCCCCTACCCAACCACCTTCCCCCTCACCTGGTCTCACTTATTAGTTGCCAGCATGTAATCCCCCCCCCCATCCCCCCATCTTATTGTGGTTTCGTAACCTTTCTTTCCCATCTTGATGAAGGGTCTCAGTCCAGAACATCGTCGGTTCATTCCCCTGCATAGCTGCTGCCTGACCTGCTGAGTTCCTCCAGCATTCTGTATGTGTTGCTCATTACAGGAAGGGTGTGGGGGGGGGGAGGATTTTGAAGAGGGTGTAAGAGAGGTTCACCAGGATGCTGCCTGGGTTAGAGGGTATGAGCTGTAAGGAAAGGCTGGACAAACTGGGGTTGCTGGGGTTGTTTTCTCTGGAGCGTCCAAATATTTATAAGATTGTGAGAGGCATAGGTACCAAATATTTATAAGATTGTGAGAGGCATAGGTAGACAGCCAGTGTCTGTTTCCTTGAGCCAAAACTTCTAATAAAGTGAGAGGGGGTAGATTCAATCAGTGATTCTTTCCCTCTGTTATCAGATTTCTCAATTGTCCACAAACCCCACCTCATTGTTCCTCTTGTTTTTCACTATTTATTTTGCAATTTATAGTAATTCTATGACTTTGCACTGTGTTGCTGCCACAAAACAACAAATTTCACATCACATAAGACAGTGATAATAAACCTGATTTTGATTCTGAGATATGTGGAGCAGATTTTAAATGCCGTTAATATATCTGCCTCAACTATTTCCTCTGCCCATTCACCTCCTCCCGCACCTCCATTCAGAGTCCCAAAGAGTCCTTTGCGGTGAGACAAACTTCACCTGCAAGTCTGTTGGGATTGTGTTCTGTATCCGGTGCTCCCAATGCGATGGCCTCTACACCGGAGAGTCCCAACGTAGATTGGGGGACTGTTTTGTTGAGCACCTGCACTACGTTCTCAACAAGGAGGATTTCCGGATGGATGACCATTTTAGTTCTAATCCCCATTCCCATTCCGACATGCTGGTCCATGGCTTCCTCTGCTGCCATGATGAGGCCACTCTCAGGTTGGGGGAGCAACACCTCATATTCCGTCTCAATTTCTCTAGTTTACGATAATTCTCCTCTTCCCCCTTCCCTCTTCTTCCATTCCCCACGCTGGCTCCCCTGGTACTTCCCTTTTCCTCACCTACCACCTCCCTTTGGTGCTCCTTCTTCCCTTTCTCCCACAGTTCCTCTCCTCTCCTCTCTTTCCTTCTTTAGCCCTTTATCTTTTCCATCTATCACCTCCCAGTTTCTCTCTTCAATCTCTCCCCTGGCTTCACCTATCACCTTCTAGCTTGTACTCCTTCCCTTCCTCTTGCCTTCTTATTCTGACGTCTTTCCCCTTCCTTTCCTGTACTGACGAAGGGTCTCAGCCCAAAACTGCGACTCTTTATTTCTTTCCAGGGATGCTGCCTCATCTGCTGAGTTACTCCAGCAGTTTCCTCTCATGTTCCTTTTAAATCCCAACTCCTGTACTCAGTGCACTAATTTATCAAGGCTGAGGTGCCAAAAGTTCACTTTTATCAGCCCATCTACCTACCATGCCACTTTCAAGGAATTACAGACCTGTATTCCCAAATACCTTTGTTCTACTGCACTCCACAGTGCCCTGCCGTTTACTGTGTATGTCCCACCCTGGTTTGTCCTCGTAAAGTGCAACACCTCGCACTTAATGATCTATCTCCTATTAGCGCAGCAGCCTTAGGTCACAGAGTCAGCCTTAGGACAGACAGCAAGTAGTCACAGCCTTAACTCTCCAGTGACCACAGCTTCAGTCCTGTCCTCTGGGGCTGCCTGTGTGGAGCCTTTAACTGTGTGGGGTTCGCACATGTCTGCGTTAAAATCCATCTACCACTTCTCAGCCCATTGTTGTAAACCTACCTTGCACTCTATCTTCCAGCTTAATGACACCTTTTGCTGTGCAATTCTAATGGCATAGCTGTGGCAGTTGGGAGAGAAAGGAACTGCATTAGGGGCCATTAAACAACGAGTAGTACTCTCCTCTAGGGCTGGCTATGACTGCAGGGCAGGAATACAGTGTAGGGAAGTGTATGATAATGCACTTTGGTAGAAGGAATAAAGGCATAGGCTGTTTTCTAATCAGGGAGCAAATTCAGACATCAGAGGTACAAAGGGACTTGAAACCTTCGTGCAGGATTCCCTAAAGGCTAACTTGCAGGTTGAGTAAGCGGTAAGGAAGGCAAATGTAATGTTAGCAATAATTTCAAGAGAACTAGAATAGAAACATAGAAAATAGGTGCAGGAGTAGGCCATTCGGCCCTTCAAGCCTGCACCGCCATTCAGTATGATCATGGCTGATCATCCAACTCAGAACCCTGTACCAGCCTTCCCTCCATACCCCCTGATCCCTTTAGCCACAAGGGCCATATCTAACTCCCTCTTAAATATAGCCAATGAACTGGCCTCAACTGTTTCCTGTGGCAGAGAATTCCACAGATTCACCACTCTGTGTGTGAAGGAGTTTTTCCTCATCTCGGTCCTAAAAGGCTTCCCCTTTATCCTCAAACTGTGACCCCTCGTTCTGGATTATCCTCAAACTGTGACCCCTCATTCTGGATAAGAGCAAGGCTGTGATGCTGAGGCTTTATAAGGCATTGGTCAGACCACACTTGAAGTATTGTGAGCAGTTTTGGGCCCCTTGTTTAAGAAAGGGTGCGTTGGCATTGGAGAGAGTCAGGAGGAGGTTCACAAGAATAATTTTGGGAAAGGGTTACCGTATGAAGAGCCTCTGATGGCTCTGGGTCTGTACTCACTGGAATTTAGGAGATTGACGGGGGGGATCTCATTGAAATTTATTGAATATTGAAAGGCATAGGTAGAGTAGTTTTGGAAAAAATGTTTCCTATAGTGGGGGACTCTGGGACCAGAGGGCACAGCCTCAGAATAGAGAGATCCCTTTACAACAGAAATAAGGCGAAATTTGTTTAGACAGAGTGTGTTGAATCTCCGGAATTCATTGCCATGGATGGCTGTGGAGGCCAAGTCATTGGGTATGTTTAAAGCAGAGGTTGATAATTTCTTGATTAGTAATGGCATCAAAGGTTATGGGGATTGAGAGGGATAACAAATCCGCCATGACTGAATGCTGGAGCAGTCTCAATAAGCCAAATGACCTAATTCTGCTCCCACAGTAAGTTTTACGGTATTATGTAGCTTCTCTTGAGCCACATCGATAGCGTTTCTGAATTAACAAAATTCAAAGGATGCTCCTCATCTCTCCTCAGGTTCCCTCGGAAACAGGAATGCACAGGGTCAGTGTTTCTGCAACATGGCCTTCGCTTACAGTCAGCTGGCAGAGCACGAGGAGACAGCTGAGAGTTACCTGCATGCACTGCAAGCTTTCAAAGACACCGGTGAGGGAGCAGGAATACCACAGCACCGTGGGGGATGGTTCAGTATTGATGTCAGGTGGAACAGAGGAGCTGAGCTTGGTGTCTTGCAGAGAACATGAGAGCAGAGTGCTACGTCTCAGAGACTGGATCTCACACAAAATGCTGGAGGAACCGTGGAGGGGAATAAACAGTCAATGATTCAGGCCAAGATCCTTGATTGGGACTGGAAATAAAGAGGAAAGATGCCTGAATAAGAAGTTGGCAGCGGGGGCGGGGGAGTACAAGCTGGCAGGTGATAGGTGAGGGGAGATGAAAGGCAATCTTGTAGAATGCTGGGTGAAAGAGGTAAAGGGCTCAAGGGGAAGGAATCTGATAGAGAGAGAGGAGAGTGGACTATGGGACAAAGGGAAGGAGGAGGAGCACCAGAGAGATTTGATGGATAGGTGAGAAGAAAAGGGGTAAGAGGGGAGCCTGAATGGAGAATGGAAAAAGAGAGGTGGGGGTACAAATTACAAGAAATTGATGTTCAGGCCATCAGGTTGGAGACAGAATATAAGGAGTTGATCCTCCAGTTTGAGTTAGGCCTCGCTGAGACAGCAGAAGAGGCCGTGGACAGACATGTTTGAATGGAAATGGGAAGACCTGTTGAAATGGGTGGCCACCGGTAAATGCTGCCTTTTGTCGCGGACAGAATGAAGATGGTTGATGAAGCGGTCTCCCAATCTGCATCAGGTCTCCATCAATTTCCTCCCGTATTTTCTGTGTGTTGCTCATGATTTCCAGAATCTTCAGAATCTCTTGTGCGTTGGAGAGAGGATAGTTGGCAGGTTGATTGGTCCAAGTGTGTGAATGAAAGATAGAAGCAGGGTGTTGGTGTGTTAAATCATGAAGGGCACAGATAAGGAGAATGTACAGTCATTTTTCTACCAGGGTTAGGAATCAAAAAGGTCTAAGGTGAGAAGGGAGAAATATATTGAGGACCTGAGATGCAACTTTTTCACCCAGAATATGAACGAGCTGCCAGAAGAGGTAGAGACAGGTACATTTCATTTGAAAGAGAATTAGATAGGTACAAGGACAGGAAAGATTTAGAAGTATATGGGGTAAATGTGGGCAGATGGGACCAGCTTAGATGAACATCTTGGTCAGCATGAACCAGCTGGATCAAAGGACCAAGTGTTGTATATCTCTACGGGAATTTGGGGAGAATAAAACAATGTAGGATTACTGTAAAATGGTCAGCATGGACTTGGAGGGTTTTGTGCTGTATGACCTCATGATTCCATGAACATCATGCAAGGTCAGTGGAAGTACAGGAGCAATGTGCGACATCTGACCAAGACTAGTACAAGGTGTTCTAAATGGGTTATTGCAGAAATGTCCAGAGCCTTAGAGGAATTACAAAAGCAGTATTCAACACACAATCTCTTTGACCTCCTGCCATCAGGGCACAGCATTAGAGCCAGTACTGTCAGGCTAGTTAACAGCTTCATCCCCCAGCTGTTAGACTTCTTAACACCCTGATACCACCCAGCACGTACTCTCCAACTCAGAGACACACCCTCATCCGCACTGGTCACTTCTTGTCTTTTATTGCTGCTGCTTCACATATTTGTACGACTGCTTGTTTTATTATAATAGTGTCAGTATCTTTATACTGTCATACGTAAACATGTTCTCGATATTTATTGCTTATTTATTTATATTTTGTTTTTTCTTTCTTTTTGTTTGTACAGTTTATTGTCTTTTGCACATTGGTTGTTTGTCTGTCTTTGTTCTGTACAGTTTTTCATTGAATTCTATTGCGTTTCTTTGTATTTACTGTGAATGCCTGCAAGAAAGTGAATCTCGGGGTGGTATATAGTGATATGTATGTACTTGATTATAAATTTACTTTGAACTTTAAGCATGCACCTTCTACTTTATGTCACCCAGTTGATCTTCAGGCCATGCCACTCTGGGATTTGTGCTAATATTATTTTGTGATCGTACGTGCTGGATTGTAACTGTATGTGCTGTGTGTGACTCTGTGTACTTTGTTTTACACCCTGGCCCCAGGAGAACGATGTTTTGTTTAGCCGTACACATGTGTATGGTTAAATGACAATAAACTTGAACCTGAACTTGAAAATCTCAGAGACAATCGTGGAGCACACACAATGTCTCAGAGTGAATTAAGTAATGCCTTGGGGGGGTATAATGGAGAAATGTGCAGGGGAATTAGCGGCCAGTATACCTGCAACAGTAGACATGGAAGATTAAGGCAAATGGAAATGGGTGGCAAGGTAGTGTAACGGTTAGCTTAACACTTAACAGTGCCAGTGATCAGAAGATCAGGGTTCAATTCCTGTTGCTATATATAAGGACTTTGTACATTATCCCCGTGGCTGCATGGGTTTCCTCTGGGTGCTCTGGTTTCCTCCCACATTCCAAGATGTGCCAGAAGGGTGGTGACACTTTCAGGCTGCCCCACACAATCGGACCTGGTTGGTCATTGATGCATTTCACTGTATGTATGTTTTGATGCTTCAATGTAGGTGTGACAAATAAAGCTAACCTTTATCTTCACGCCGCTAAGTGCAAGGTGGTGTGCTTTAAGTGTCTAATAAGGATAAGATGTACACAGTGTATGTCAGGACCCGAGGCAGTACTGAGGAATAGTAAGACCTTGGTCCAAGAACCTCTGAAGATGGCAGCACAAGTTGATGCAGTGGTGAAGAGAGCATACGAGATACTTTTCTTCATTAGCCAGGGCACAGAATACAGGAGCAGGGCGGTTATGGTCCAACTTTAGAAACCATTGGTCAGGCCACAGCTGGAGCACTGTGTGCAGTTCTGGTCACCAGACTATAGGAGGTGTGTGTTTCCACTGGAGAGGCTACAGAGGAGATTCTCCAGGACGTTGCCTGGGACAGAGTGATTCAGTTACAAGGACAGATAGGAGAAGTTGTGTCTATTTTCCTCCAAGTTCAAGAGGCTGGATTGGATTTGAAAATATGTACAAAATGATAAGGAGTATAGACTGGGTAGGTGGTGGGAAACTTTTCTCTGTGGCAGAGATGTCTAAGACCAGAGGGCATGGGTTTAAGCAGAAAATAATAGCTTTTGAGGAGATCTGCACAGAAATTTAATATCCCCCAGAGGTGGGGTTGGAATCTGGAACACACTGCCTGAGGGGGTGGTAGAGGCAGAGATTTAAACACTTGAATCACAGAGGTAGGGAGAGCTGGGAACTGGGGACTGATCAAATAAGGGTTCTTGATGATCAATTGGACATAGTGGGCTAAGGAGCCTTTGTTCTGTGTCGTGTGGGTCTACAATGACAATGAGATGCGAATAACAGCTATCTACTCTTTTATACCATGAACCCCTATCGTTAACCAAAGGGTCTGTGGACCCCAGGTTGTAAACCCCTGATTTAGTGGAAAATAATCTTAGAACAGTACAGTACAGAAACAGGCCTTTCAGTCCACAATAATTAAACTAGTAATGAAATAGCTAACTAAGTAATCCCTTCTGCCCACATATACCTCCATTGCCAGTGTATGTTTCTAAGAGCCTCTTAACCATCTCCATTGTATTTCCTGCACCAACAGCCCTGGCCTTGCATTACAGAACCTTCCGTGCTCTGTGTTAAAAAAAAAAAGAGAGAGGTGTATTTCTTTATACAGAGCATCATTTGGATATTACCTGTGCATCCATTAAGAGTGGCATGTGCTTTAAAAAATGACACAGATAAAGGTCAGGCAAAGTAAAAGGTAGTAGAGACACAGACCAAGTGGCTAGCACTTTCAAAGTACCAGCACGGAGAAGTGTTGTAAACTTACCACCACACATCTATCCCACTGATAGAATGATTCCCTAGTACAATGAGATAGACTCTTGAGCTCACAATCTACCTCGTTATAATCTTGCTCCTTATTGTCTGTCTGCACTGCACTTTCTCTGTAGCTGCTACACTTCATTCTGCATTTTCCCTAATACTAACTCAATACACTGTTACAACAAGAACATAAGAAATAGGAGCAGGAGTCGGCCATCTGGCCCATTGAGCCTGCTCCACTATTCAACAAGATCATGGCTGATTTGGCCACAGGCTCATCTCCACCTACCTGCCTTTTCCCCACAACCCTTAATTCCCCTACTATGTAAAAATCTATCCAATAATGAAACGAACTGTATGGGTGACATGCAAGGCAAAAGTTTTCCACTGCACATGTGGCAATAAGAAAACAAATCAAGCCTTCAGGTGTTATGAGCACAGGGCAGATGAGGAGCAAGGGGACCCACAGTCTGATAATGGCTTTGATATAGCTACTTCCATAATTTATTGCTTCCCTTTCCCCTCTTGTTCCAAGTGCAGGTGATTCTCATGGACAGTGGCAGGCTTGTGAAGGCTTGGGAGCTGCTAAGTTCCGCCTGGGAGACCCTGAGAAGGCCACGCACTACTACAAACAGGCTTTATCTGCTCTGGCCAAGTCGCAGGTACCTCCATAGCTTGCTTCAAATCTAGCACTTTCCAAGGTCCGGTGACTCAAGGTAAATCTCAAGTTCAAGTTTATTGCCAAAACCAGGTTTATCGTCCTGGACACACAGCCGCAGGGTATAAATGCCATGAATATTTGCTTTTTGCAGCAGCAGCACAGTACATTACAGACATGACATAGATTACATAAACTTAAATTGACTTAATCTAGCATATATATTCAGAACTTCCACAAAACAACAATAAACTCAGCAACATTATTACGTAGAACGTAGAACTCTACTGCTCAGTACAGGCTTGCACCCATGTTGTTGTGTTGATCCATCTAACTTTTCCCTCCGACATGGCCCTTCATTTTTTTATCATCCATGTATCAATGTATCAATCCAGAGTTTCTTAAAGTGCATACTGAGAGAAATATAGTCATAGTCATAGTCATACTTCATTGATCCCGGGGGAAATTGGTTTTCGTTACAGCTGCACCATAAATAATTAAATAGTAATAAAACCATAATAGTTAAATAGTAATATGTAAATTATGCCAGGAAATAAGTCCAGGACCAGCCTATTGGCTCAGGATGTCTGACCCTCCAAGGGAGGAGTTGTAAAGTTTGACGGCCACAGGCAGGAGTGACTTCCTATGATGCTCTGTGTTCCATCTCGGTGGAATGAGTCTCTGGCTGAATGTACTCCTGTGCCCAACCAGTACATTATGTAGTGGATGGGAGACATTGTCCAAGATGGCATGCAACTTGGGACAGCATCCTCTTTTCAGACACCACCGTGAGAGAGTCCAGTTCCATCCCCACAACATCACTGGCCTTACGAATGAGTTTGTTGATTCTGTTGGTGTCTGCTACCCTCAGCCTGCTGCCCCAGCACGCTGCCCCAGCACACAACAGCAAACATGATCGCACTGGCCACCACAGACTCGTAGAACATCCTCAGCATTGTCCGGCAGATGTTAAAGGACCTCAGTCTCCTCAGGAAATAGAGATGGCTCTGACCCTTCTTGTAGACAGCCTCCGTGTTCTTTAACCGGTCCAGTTTATGGTCCAGGAATTAAGGTTTTTCACATGGGTTCAAGAGCCTGATGGCAGTGGGGAAGAAACTGCCCACTTGGTTGAACCATGGAGTGTGGGTCTTCAGGCTCCTGAACCTCCTGCCTGATGGCTCCATCGAGAAGAGGGCGTGGCTCTGATGATGGATATAATGACGATGAGAGCATGACCGAGATTGGGGGTGGGGGGGGGAATCCCTGAGGATGGATGTAAAGATGATGAGATCACACCCCAGATGGTGAAGGTCCCTAATGATGGAAATGGTGATGAATCTCCCTTGGAATGGTACTGAGGAACAAGGAGCAGGAAGATCCTGGATCTTGTTCATATTCTCATCCTTTAGATCACATATGGGCCTTCAGCAAGCTCAGCAGCATGGTTAGTAGAGCTATCAGCTGCTCAGGTGGCCCAGGTTCAATCGTGACCCTCTGTACTGTCTCTCTGGAGCTTGTGTGTCCCTCCCCCACATTAGTGCGATAATAATTGTAAGTTTCCTCCTCGTATACATTAAAGAACATGGAACGGTACAGCACAGGAGCAGAACCCTTCAGCCCACCATGTCTGTGTTGAACAAATTAAACTAGTCCCTTCTGCCTGTACATGATCAACACCCCTCCATTCCCTGAAAGTTCAGCTGTCTGTGCAATGGCCTCTTGGACATCACTGTCGTGGCGTTGCAGCTAGGTTAATGCTTTACAGCACCAGTGATACAAACCATGCTATGTTTTGTGCTGGAAACACAGTGACATTTGTGGCCTGCCCCCAGCACATATTTGGACTGATGTAAAATTGATGCATTACACTGTATTCAAGTACTAAAATCAAAGTCAAGCTTATAGTCAGATACAAAGTCGATTGTACAGGTACAATTAAAAACTGACTTGCGCAGCATCACAAGCACATAGCATCAGATGCACAACATTCACAAGAAAAACATAGATTTTACACAACTTTAACAAGAAAGAACACAATTAGAATATTGTAGTGCAGTGGTCAGATTTGGATGCAACTGTGAGGATAATTCAGCCTGTAGTAGAAATCTGAAGTGCTGCAGATCAGATTTTTGTGAATCTGACACATGACATTAATGCTGGTTCTCCTCTGTGGATCATCTCTTCCAGGAACCCACTGGCTCAGCCCAGGAAAGGATTGTGAACAAGCTGGCAGATGCCATTCAGTATAAACTTTCTCTGAACAGTGCTTTCCCCCACGCCGGGGGCATCCGTCCTGCTATGCCTTTGGTAAGTGATTCACACAGACTATACTGGTTGTGCATATCCATCCAACACTTCCTCCACCTTTGATAAGTGTTGACACCAGCTGACTGTCTACCCTATCTATGCATCTCATAACTTTATTTACTTGTACCAGCCCTCAGATATGAACCCATGGAAATATAAGCCATCATTGTAGTATCTCCCCTCAGTCCCTGATGCACCAGAGAAAATCAACCAGCCTCTCCTTATAGCTGATGCCCTATAATCCAGGCAGCATCCTGGATGAAAATGTAGGTGGGTTTGTGGATGATACCAAGACTGGTGGAGTTGTGGATAGCATAGAAGACTGGTGAAGAATACAGCATGATATAGATCAGTTGCAGATATGGGCAGAGAAGTGGCAGGTGGAGTTTAACCCAGATAAATATGAGGTGTTGTACTTTAGTGGACCAAATGCAAAGAGACCGTATACTGTTACTTAACAGTGTTGCTGAGCAGAGAGATCTTGGGATCCAAATTCATCACTCCTTGAAAGTGACTACACAGGTCAAAAAGGTGGGTAAGAGGGCTTGTGGAATGCTTGCTTTCATTAGTCAAGGCACTGAGTTCAAAAGTCAAAAGGTTATGTTGCAACTCTATAAAACTTCAGTTAGGCCACATCTGAGATATTGTGTACGGTTCTGGTTGTCCTATTATAGAAGAGAGGTTGAGGCTTTGGAGAGAGTGCAGAAGAAGTTAACTGGGATGCTGCCTGATTTAGAGGGCATGTATTATCATGAGAGGCTGGGTAAACTTGGGTTATTTTCTCTGGAGAGACGGTGGCTGAGGGGAGATCTGATCGAGGTTTATCAGATTATGAGAGGCGTAAGTGGAGTAGACAGGCAATATCTGCTTCCCAGGGTTGATATATCTAATACCAGAGGTGCATTGAAGGTGAGAGGGGGTAGGTTCGAAGGGGGTGGAAGGGGTAAATTTTTTACTCAGAGAGTGGTAGATGTTTAGAATGCACTACCTGGTATGGCGGCAGAGGCAAATACATTAGATGCTTCTAAGAGACGTTTAGTCACATGGATGTAAGGAAGCTGGAAGGATATAGACATTGTGTAGGTCGGAGGGATTAATGGTTGGGGGGTTTTTGATTTGCACTTTAGCTGGTTCGCACAACATTGTGGACCGAAGGGCCTGTTCCTGTTCTTTGTTCTTCTAAACCTCTTGTACACCCTCTGCAAAGCTTCCACATCCTTAGGGTAATGGGGTGACCTGTACTGCACACAATACTCCAAGTACGGCTTAACTCAATTTTCATCAGGGCTTTCATCATCAAGTTTGTCATGATCAGCTGCATAGTGACTTCCTGAATTTTATACTCTGCCTCTACAGATGAAGGCATGTATGCAATACAGCTTCTCCAGGACATATCTTCTAATCTAGACAGCATCATGGTAAACCTACTCTGCACCCTCTCAAAGCCTATATATCCTCCCTACAGCAGAACTGGCGGAACTGCGCAGAATTTTGCAAGTGTGTGAGTGTGAGAGACAGGGAGGTAGATTGATAGATGCCTGCACACAGAGGATAGTAGATATAAGGAACCATCTTCCAGAGAAGGAGATTGTGCAGATGCTGAAAATCCAGAGCAACACACACAAAATGCCACAGGAACTCAGCAGGTCAGAAACGAATAAACAATCAATGTTTCAGGCCAAGGCTCTTGATCAGGGCTTGAAAGAAATCGGGATGAAGCCAGAACAAGAAGGTGCAAGGAGGGAAAGGAGTACAGGACTATATTCCAAGGTAGTGCTTGAGTTTTTCAGGTCAGTTCAAGAACCTCATGGAAGTGGGGAAGAGGCAATCATTGAACCTTGAGGTTAGACCTTCAGGTTCCTGTACTTTCTGCCTGATGGCAGCATCAAGAAAACGGCATGGTGCAGGTGGTGGGGGTCCCTGATGATGGATGTCACCTTTCTAAGACATCACTTCTTGTGGAAGTCCTCAATGGTAGGGAGAGATGTACCCAAGATGGAACTCACTGTGTCCTCTTATGTTCCTGTGCTTTAGAGTTCCTTCAGCAGGCCGTGAAACAACCAGTCAGAATGCTTTCCACTGTACCTCAGCAGAAGTTTTAAACACAAGATATTCTGCAGAGGCTGGAAATCTAGAGCGACGTACTCAAAACACTGGAGGAACTCAGCTGGTGAGGTGGCATCAATGGAGGGGAATGAGCAGTCAACGCTTCATCTCAAGACCCTTCATCAGGACTGTAAAGGAAGGGCGAAGAGGCCAGAGATGTTGAATCTCCTCAAACTTCTAAGAAAGTAGAGATGCTGGCGCCCCTTCTTCAGGATTACATCAATGTGCCAGGCCGAGAATAGATCTATAAGAGGTGACACACAGGAACTTGAAGCTGCTCACCCTCCCCTACAGAAGCCCTTACTATCTTTATGGTTCTTGCCAGATTAATCTCATATATCATCTTACTTAAATTTAATAATTCCTTGCTCCTGCTTCAACAGATTCTGAAATGCTCCTAAACCTCAGGCACTTGCTATTTTTGATAATGTTAAAAGCCTCTTGATTTAATCACTACTTTCTATCTCTCAGCATCACAGTCAGACTACTTTTCCTAATGGGATTTTGTACCTTGGAGAGATTATTTTCAGATTCATGAATTGTGAATTATTTCCATTGCCTATCCATATTGCTCTTTTTTATGTATTTTCCAAATGTCCACAGCCAACTTTTCCCTTAGACCTTGGCTGTTTCACAATTAATTTTTGTGGTACCTGCAACCCGGATTTAATTCCAGCCACTGCATGTAAGGAGTTTGCATGTTCTCCCTGTGACCGTGTGGGTTTCCTCCAGGTGCTCCGGTTTCTTCCCACAGTCCAAAGGTTGGTCATTGTAAACTGTCCTGTGATTAGGCTAGGATTAAATCGGAGGATTGATGGGCAGAAGGGCTGGAAGGGCCTATTCTATGCTGTATTTCAATAAATAGAAAAAAATTAAAAATAAATATATGCAATGTAAAGTTCTATCATAACTCCCTTCTACAATAAAACAAAATCGCAGACAGCCTTTTTATGGTCATAGCATTGTACAACATGGAAACAAGTTCATGCCAACCACCAACCAACCATTTACACCGATCCCCACTTTATATTCCCCACATCTCCATCAACTCCCCCCGATTCTACCCCTTACCCACATACCAGGGGAGAAATTTACAGAGGCCAGTTAACTGATCAACCTCGTATGTGGTTGGGTCATGAGAGGGAATGGGAACCCTGGGAAAACCGATGAGGGCACAGGGAGGATGTGCAAACTCTGTACACAGGTAAGCAATACCAGAGGTTGGGATCGAACATTTGTTCGTTGGTTCCTTAGTACATTGTACGCATTCCATTAATTTGTTGCCCATCTTATTAACAATTCTGACTCATCACTCTGTGTCCTTGCTACGAACGTAGCCACACAGCTCCCATGCCTTCTGCCAATAAACCGTGAATGGGACTTGCAGCATTCCAGATTAATAATGTCCAACAGGGTCTTTCAATCACAAGAAAAATAACTAAGGCGATCACCCGCTGTTAGAGTTCACATCGCCTTCATGCTCCGACTCCTCCGATGCCTCTCTGACACAGGCAGCAGCACGATTCACACAGAGTCCAGATTCTTCAGTTTCTCCACCAACTAGCAACTTGCTGATGGAGTAGACTTGCAGTACTTTAAATTCTGAACGTCCAGCTGGGTTTTGGATCATTAAAAAGAAAGTTTAAAAAAGACAATAGCACCTTTGATTGGCCCTGTAGAAACTGCTGCATCCAAGCACGCCACCATCTTATCAGAATCCTGGAAATCCCTTCCCCCACCACCTCCCTAATGCATGTGCTCAGGGCAGACCTGACGAAATCGAGAGATATTGGGGTGGAGCAGGAAATGGGACTGAATATCAGTAATGCAACATGGCAACAAGACCATTCAGCCCGACATGTCCATGCCAAACATGGTGCCCACCAAGTTAATCCCATTTGCCTGCATTTGGCTCATATCCCTCTAAACCTTTTTTAATGCATCAACTTATACAAATGCCTTTTGAATGTTGCTATTGTTCCTGCCACAACCATCTTCCATCTCATTGGAGATCATTCCATCTACGCACCATCCTCTGAGTGAAGTTGATCCTCGAGTCCCTTTTAAATCTTTCACCTTTCACCTATGCCCTCACAGTTTCTGGGGGAAAGAGTGTGTACAATCACATTATCTAATATAATGTATATTTATATATCATATCTAGATATAATGTATATCTATACATTATCTGTCCACCAGAGTAAGCAGGATCACCCAGTAGCCACACATTTTAATTCCACATCCCATTCCCATTCTGATATGTCTATCCACGGCCTCCTCTACTGTAAAGATGAAGCCACACTCAGGTTGGAGGAACAACACCTTATATTCCGTCTGGGTAGCCTCCAACCTGATGGCATTAAAATTGACTTCTCAAACTTCCGCTAATGCCCCACCTCTCCCTCGTACCCCATTATTTATTTATTTATACACACACATTGTTTTTCTCTCTCTCCTTTTTCTCCCTCTGTCCTCTCACTATACCCCTCGCCCATCCTCTGGACATTTTCCCCCCTTCCCCTTTTCTTTCTCCCTAGGCCTCCTGTCCCATGATCCTCTCATATCCCTTTTGCAAATCACCTGTCCAGCTCTTGGCTCCATCCCTCCCCCTCCTGTATTCTCCTATCATTTCGGATCTCCCCCTCCCCCTCCCACTTTCAAATCTGTTACTAACTCTTCCTTCAGTTAGTCCTGACGAACGGTCTTGGCCCGAAACGTGGACTGTACCTCTTCCTGGAGATGCTGCCCGGCCTGCTGCGTTCGCCAGCAACTTTGATGTGTGTTGCTTGAAATTCCAGCGTCTGCAAATTTCCTCGTGTTTGCATCTATACCCCTCCACAAGGTCACCCATTAATTTCCATGTCCCAGCCTGCCCAACTTCTCCCTGTTTGCATCTATACCCCTCCACAAGGTCACCCATTAATTTCCATGTCCCAGCCTGCCCAACTTCTCCCTGTTTGCATCTATACCCCTCCACAAGGTCACCCATTAATTTCCATGTCCCAGCCTGCCCAACTTCTCCCTGTTTGCATCTATACCCCTCCACAAGGTCACCCATTAATTTCCATGTCCCAGCCTGCCCAACTTTTCCCTGTAATTCAGGCCCTCAAGTCCTGACAGCATCTTCATAAATCTCTGCACCCTCGAACTGCCACAGTCCCTGAGGTGTGAGTGTAGAGAGAGTTCCAGCATTTGGACCCAATGACAGTGAAGGAGCGGTAAAATATTTCGACATTCGGATATTCTCATTATTACATCTGCTCTCTGGGAGCCAGCGAATAACCCCATTCAATCTTTTCTATTCTCACCACTTCTTAGCTCCACCCAAACTGATTCTCATTGCACTGTAGTTCTACCATCTCACATTCCAGCTATCAGTCACCCGCTGTGTGAAACATTTATCCCTCTTTAAAACTCCGTCCTCTCGTCCTCTCATCTTTATCCTCTTATTTTCCATACCCTTACCCTTAAAGATTCTGATTATCTACCCTGTCTGTGGCTGTCATAATTTTATATTTACATAAGAATGTAAGGAATTGGAGCAGGACTTGGCTATCTGACCTATCATGAATGCTAAGGATGCTGCATACACAGCACTCCTGATAAATATCTCTGATGGGTGGAAGGGATACCCCAATGATCCCCTCAGCAGCCCTTGCTTTCAGTCAACTTGCTTTCAGATGCTTTACAATACCTGTACTTGTCAGTAATGCAGATAGTTGGGACACTCCCAAAGGTGCTCCAGTAAAAATTGGTTAAAATGAGGGTGGGGACCCTCACTAGCCCCAGTCTCCTAATAAAGTGGAAATGCCATACAGGATTTCTTGACTAAAAAGATGGTGTTGAGGGATCAGGTGAGATCATCCATTATGTGCACTCCCGGAAATTTCCCGATTATGTTCTCTCAAAGCAGTAATGTTATAACTTTAGTGTTGTACGTTTTTTTTAGTATTTCTGATTTTTCTGATCTGACTTCCTTCTAACGATCTGCTCCTCACAGAAGTATTTACCTGGAAATTTCCTGCGAACCAACCCATTGAGCGGCCCAGTCCCTGTGACGCATGGATGTAGAAAAGGGCAGGAGTGTCATCGAAAACAAGTTCTTCAGTAAGTGGGAGAGGTTTTACCTGTAACTGGGCGAAGCTGCCTTCCACAGGAATGTAGGAAATTGGGATTAGCCGGGCGGGAAGCTTTTAAAAACTAACGGAAGGCAACTAATAAAGCAATAAGGAGAGGTTTAAGGTGAAAAGGGAGAGATTTAATAAGAACCTGGGGGACAACAATTTGAACCAGAGGGTGGTCAGTAAATGGAACGAGCTACCAGAGGAAATGGTTGAGGCAGGTACAATTGAAAGCCTAACAATTAAGAAGCACTTGGATAGGAATGTGGAGGGGCTGGGGCCGGGCTGAGCAGGACATGCATCAAATAGGTGGGCAGCATGGCTGGTGTGGATTGGTTGGGCCGAAGGGCCTGTACTGGTGCTGTCTATGACTCTATATCACACCTCTCCATCTCCATATTGCTCACCTTTGTCTCTATATCTCCAAATCCCTCATACTTAACTCATATTCTTCAGGCACACATCTTCCTCCTGCCTCAGGTATCCCAACATCCCAAGTTTGCACCCAGATCTTTTCTCCATCCCCCTTCCCCACACCAATAAGTAAGAACCCAGCAACATTCCTCTATATTTTAAAAAACATAGAGACCAGGAATCCTATCTAAACAAATTGTCACTGGTCACTCACTGCAGCCTCTAATTCCCTCCTTTTCCCAACACCCTTGATCCTCAGTATTAAGTATATCTCTGTCTTCTCAGAATGCGTTTATTAATCAATTTATTTGTTTAGAAATACTGCAGGTTAACAGGCTCTTCCAGCCCAATGAGCCCGCACCACCCAATTACACCCATGTGACCAATTAACCTACTAACCCATATGCCTTTGGAAACTGGAACACCCGGAGGTTCAAAGTAAATTTGTTATCAAAGTACATATATGTCACCATATAAAACCCTGAGATTCTTTTTCATCCAAGAATCATAATAGAATCAATGAAAGACCGCACCCAACAAGGCAGATAAATGATCGACAAACTGCAAATACAAAAGAAATATAATAATAATAAATACATAAGCAATAAGTATTGAGAAAATGAAATGAAGAGTCCTTAAGAATGAGTCCATAAGTTGTGGGAACAGTTTATGATGGGGGTGAGTGAAGTTATCTCGTCTGGTTCAAGAGCCTGATGCCTGAGGGCTAATAACTGTTCCTGAACCTGGTGACCTCGATGATGAATGCTGCTTTCCTGTGACAGCACTCCACGTAGATGTGCTCAATGGTGGGAAGGACTTTACCAGTGAGGAACTGGGTCATATCCATTACTTTTTTTAGGTCATGGTGAAAACGTACAAACTCCTTACAGGCAGCGGCAGAATTGAACCCAGGTTCCTATGCCTTGTCTCATCTGTTTTCTGTCTGAGAGAATTTCGTGCACTCACCCTCCACGTCTCCAATCCAAATGGCATCTGAGGTCAGGTCAAGTCGAGTTCATTGACATGTGCATGAACACAGTCAGGTGTGGGTACAATGAAACACTTGCCTACAGCAGCATCGCAAGCCAGGTACAGGACATTAATTAAAGAAGACAGTGAATGTGCAAAACAATACAGCACAAAGAAAAACACAGACGAGTGCATGGCAGTGCATGAGGTGGTTCATAGTGCTGAGAGAGGGTTAGAGTTGTGCAGGTCAGTTCAAGAACCTGATGGTTGAAGGGAAGTAGCTGTTCTTGAACCCGGTGATGTGGGACTTGAAGTTTCTGTACCTCCTGCCCGAATGTCATAGCAGGAAGATGGCACAACGTAGATTGTGGGATCCCTTCGTATCCTCGGACAGTGGTTTCAAAGTCTCCAACTCCTCCCCTCTGTTAACTTGGCTTGTGTTCGAATTTGAAGTGATCTCACTGGAGTGTAGGAGAATGATAGACTTATGCAAAATTATGAGGGGTATAGTTAGGGGAAATGCAAGCTGGCTTTTTCCACTGAGGTTCGGTGAAACTAGAACTAGAGGAGATAGGTTAGGAGTGAAAGGTGAAATATTTAAGGGGAGCCTGAGGGGGTACTGAGGGTGGTGCGAGTGTAGAACGAGCTGCCAGCTGATGTGGTAGACACAGCTTCAGATTTCATATCACCGGTATATGTCATGAGATTTGTTGTTCTGCGGCAGCAGTGCATTACAATACATAGTAATAAAAATATGAATTACAATAAGAAGTATATACAAAAAATACATTAAATAAATAGTGGAAAAAAAAGGAAACGATACCGAGGAATTGTTCACAAGTTCATTGCCCATTCAGAAATCTGATGGCAGATGGGAAGAAGCTGTTCCTGAAACGTTGAGTGTGTGCCTTTGTTTACAATATTTAAGAGAAGTTTTGATGAGAGGGATATGGAAGCGGGTCTAATGCAGGTCAATGGGATTGGGTAGAACAGTTCAACATGGACTAGATGGGCTGAAGGGCCTGTTTTTATGCTGTAGCCTCTATGACTCGATGACCTGTCGCTCTGCGGTTGCACCCAGCAGGCCTGAGGAGGATCAAAGAGCTGTGAACCGGGTTGGCTCTCTGGAGAAGGAGGGAGAGATGAAAAATGGTTTCCAAGTACCCACCCTGGCAGATCCCAGTTCTCCCACAGCGGTAATTGCGCAGGCTCTCAGCTACAAACCTACAGGTACTGGGAAGACCAGATGAAGTTATTTCTTTTCTTGCTGGATGAAATAAAGTCACCTATAGATCGGATTTTTGAAACTCCCCTTCTTTTCCATGACACAGTTCTAGGTCAAGATTATTTATACTTTACTGTCGCCAAACAATTGATACTAGAACGTACAATCATCACAGCGATGTTTGATTCTGCGCTTCCTGCTCCCTGGATTACAAATCAATAGTAAATATTAAAAATTTAAATTATAAATCATGAATAGAAAATAGAAAAATGGAAAGTAAGGTCATGCAAAAAAAACGAGAGGCAGGTCCGGATATTTGGAGGGTACGGCCCAGAATCAAATGCAGGTTAATTTTGCTTTATCGCATGTACATCGAAACATACAGTGAAATGCGTAATTTGTATTAATGATCCACACAATTTAAGTGTATTCTGAGGTCAGCCTACAAGTATCGTCACACATTCTGACACCAACATAGCAAGCCATGCCACAGTGCTCAGCAGAACACAACAACACAGAGCACCACTAGCAACAACAGAACAACAAATCACGCCCCTTTCCTCCCCGTACCCCTACCCACCAACGCACTTACACAAGAAGGAATAAATGGATCATTTTTGGGAGCTAAGCATCGAAAGGTGGGGTACTGCAGGATTTAATATTTGCCTCAACTGTTCAATGAACTGGAGGGAAATAACCACAATATTGCCAAGTTTTCTAATGAGTTCTCAGGTCTGACCCGCTCACGTCGGCCCCTTCTCTCGAGCCTTTTACACTTCCCGCCTTCAGTAAAACTTTATAGTGATGAGGAGAGGAAGTGGGACAAAGAGGTGATGTACCATATCTGCCAAAGGGAAAGCACAGTTTAAAACTGCCCAGACAAAATGCTGGAGGAACTCAGCAGGTCATATCTACGGAGAGGAATAAACAGTTGATGTCTCGGCCCAAAATGTCAACAGTTTATTCCTCTCCATAGATGCTGCCTGGCCTGCTGAGTTCCTCCGGCATTTTGTGAGTGTTACTCTGAATCTCTTGTGTTTTAAACTGGCAAGTTCATTGGAGGATTCATCAATAGCAACAGAAACGTGTACCAGCTACAGTGCGTGTTTCTGTTGCTATTCACCTTGTTGCCTGGGCCTTGTTAAGTGAACCGTGCCTCAGTTATTCCAGAGCATCATCTCTCCCACAGGTGTCCAACATGAACTACTCAGCAGATGCTGTCCTCATTTCACAACTCTTCTGTCCGCCTTCTCACTCACTGGGAACTCCCATTCACTTACAGACCAGAGAACCTCGTTTACAGAAAGAGAATCAGATTTATTATTGCTAAAATACGTTAGGATACTTGTTATTTTGTGGCAGCAATATAGTGCAAGCATAAAAATTACTATGTTACAAAAAATAAATAGTGCAAAAGAGGACTATTGTGGTGGTGTTCACGAACCGTTTAGAATTTTGATGGTGCAGTGGAAGAAGTTGATGTTTCAGGTCAAAATGTTCAGTGCGTGTCTTCAAGCTTCTGTATCTCCTAACCAATGAGAAGAGGGCATGTTCTGGGTGGTCAGGGCCTGTGATGATGGATGCTGCTATCTGAAGATGCCCCCGATGGTGGGGAGGGCTGTGCCCATAATGAAACTGGCTGAGTCTGAAACCCTCTGCAACCTCTTGCACATTGGATCCTCTGTACCAGGCTGCAATACAACCAGTCAATGCCCTCCATCAAACATCAGTAAGAATTTTTTCGTGACCTACTAATTCTCCTCAAACTCCTGGTGAACCTTCTTCATGATTGCATCAATGTGTTAGGCCCGTCCACACGCAGGAACTTGAAACTGGTCCCCTCGATGAGGACTGGTGAGTGATCTCCCGACTTCCCCTTCCTGAAGTCCACAGTCAATTCCTTGGTATTGCTCCCCAAGTCTGTGTACTCAGCTCACTGCTGACAAATGACTGTGTCGCAGGATCCAGCTCAAACCGTGTCATCAAGGTTGCAGAATGCACAACACTGGTTGGCCTTATCAAGAATGATGACGAAACAAAGTATAGAGGGGAAGTGGAGCAGTTGGTGGATAGCTGTGAGAGGAACAACCTAAGCCTGAGTGTGGAGAAGACAAAGGAAATCATAGTGGCCTTCAGGAAAGTGCAGACAAACCATCCCCACCTACAAATATGTGGCTCCTCTGTAGAGAGAGTTAAGTGCACCAAATTCCTGATGGATGATCTCACCTGGTCCCTTAATATCACCCCCAGAACAAGAGGGCACAGTAGTGCCTCCACTTCCTAAGAAGATTGAGGCAAGCAAGACTCCCAGCCCCCCATCTTAACTGACAAGACAGCATCCTGACAAGTTGCATCTCCATCTGGTATGGGAGCAGTCGTGCGTGGACTAGAAGTCACTACAAAGGGCCGTGAGACCAGCTGAGAGGATCATATGGGTCTCCCTACCATCCATTGTGGACATCTATCAGGAGCACTGCACAAGCAGGGACCTTAGTATTATTAAGGACCCCACACATCCATCCAGCATCCTCTTTGACTTTCTACCATCAGGCAGGAGACTCTGATGCATAAAAACATGAACAGTCAGGATAAGAAACAATTTCTTCCCCCAGGCTATTCAGCTTCTGAACTCCCGGCTACATTGTATTCGAAGTGTCACGAGATAATCTGTTCTGTACCTTACAATATTTAATATTAAGACACTTCAGTTTGTTATTTAGGTGTGATTCATCTGTAGATTTTATCCTTGCCTGCATAAGTTATTGTACGTTACGTGTACTACTGTGCTTTACACCCTGGTTTAAAGAAACGTCGTCTCATTTCTGTATACGTTATATGGTTATACATGTTATATACATGTATGTAGTTAAATGAGAATAAACTTGACTTGACCTGACTTGAAAATGTGGGGCTATTAAAACAAAAACATAGCGTCTTAAAAGTTTGTTCTCCAAAGCAGTTAATCTTATCAACCATTCTAATTAGACCCCCATCCATTACGTCAGTCACTGTGCTGTAAACACTTTAAACCACCATTTATAATGTTGTTTACATTGTAAGTACATCTTGTTATTTATGCATTTATTCCATATCTGTATTTCTAGTTCTTCATCATTATTAAATGTAGTTTTTAGTTGTATGTCACACTAGCACACCACAGCAAATTCCTAATGCATGTAAATGTATGTGGTGAATAAACCTCATCCTTGACGCTTGAACTCAGTAGGTCAGGCAGCATCTACGGAGGAAAATAAATAGTCAACATTGCGGGCTCATAATGTTGACCGTTTCTTTCCCTCCACAGATGCTACCTGTTCTGCTGAGATCCCCCAGCATCGTGTCTTTCCACATATTGATTTCAAGATGGAGACATACACCTAAACAATGTTTGTTCACCGTGCCCTTGTTGGAACTGGGACCTACTCATCTTTGTCCCAATCTCTTTCCACTCAGAAGCAGTGGGGAGGGAGAACGGAGTGGCGAGCGGAGAGAATGGCAGGAGTTTGCAGGTGAAGGGACCGAGGACAGAGACAGAGACAGAGATGGAAAAGCTTGAGATTGAGACAGAGGCCGAGAGGCTTCATCGAGTGGGTGGTGCTCGTGGGCACACTCCAACTCAGGCCAACAGGTAGAGATCATCTGCAGCAACTTCTGATTCAGTTCAACCGTTATTTCCCAGGTGACACATGCTTCCAGGGATTTTTCTTGATTCTGAGAAGGGAGACAATTGTCATTGGATCATGGAGGTATACAGTATTGAAACAGGGCACTCAATACATGTCCAACACCCAAATACACTGAACCCATTGTCAGGGTCAGACTGGGGCAGCTGAGGTTACGGGCTCAGATAGGGGTCATCATGGAGTAACATGGTATAGAATCAGGCCCCTCAGCCCACCCAGTCCCTGCTGAACATGAACCACCTATTTATACTGATACCCATTTTACTCTCCCCCAATCCTCACCAATTCACCCCAGATTCTAACCCTCACCCACACACCAGGAGGTTATTTACAGCGGCTGACCTCGCACATTGTTGGACTGCAGGAGGGAACTGGAAGTCACATGGAGAGCATGCAGCTCCACAGAGAGAGAGTGAGTTATCTGTATTGACCTTAGATCACTTGAACTGTGAGGCCGTGGGGAGGGCAGTTGCCTGATGGAGGCAGAGACTGGGTTCAGCCTCTAGTGTGTTTGTATCTTCAGCTGAGAGCGTCAGATGCGAGCCTACCGAGAACAGAACAAAGCTCAGGTTAATTATGATGCTCTCCCCCCTCCACTTCTAATCCAGCCTTCCGAGCAGAGCCAACAGAATCTCCCTTGCCCTAGTCCGTTTTTCCTTGCCGTGTCAGACGAGATCTTCATCTGCAGAAACCCCAAACTTCACCTCCTGCACAGGAACGAATGACTGGGGCATCCTGAGGGCAGAATGCTGTAAAGTGTTGTGGTCGCACCACTCGCCTGGTTTTTCTTGGGGTTAGTTCCGTGTCATGGTTCATTTGCTCTGTCCGGCTGTTAGACTGCGGGTGAAACCCAAAGGAAAGACTCGCTGTTGCCCAGTCAGGGTACAGAGTGCCCAACAAAAATATGACACGAATTGAGGACCATGATCCGACACAATGTCCACCAGAAATCCATGGATTCTGAAGACCTGGTCCAGGACAAATTTGGCTATCTCCACCGTAATGGTAGTTTGTCCAAGGTAATGAATTTGCAGGCCTTAGAAAAATGATCTGCAATTACCATGACAGTCTTTCCCTCGGAAGGTGGAAGACCTGTGACAAAGTCCATGGAGATGTACGCCATAGGTAGAGGGTGAAGGAGCTTCTGAGGTTGGGTATGGGGCTCCTTGTTCCGGGCACACACCTCGCATGCCTGCATATATTGTCGAACCTCCAGGCCACCAGTATCTTCTCTTAATGAACTCCAAGGGTCCTGGCAGTCTCTGGGTGAGCAGTCATTCTTGATGCATTCCCACTGAAGTACCCAAGATCTGACAGAACTTGAGACAAACAGAGGACCATCCTTATGAATCTCCCCTTATGCCTGGGGCTTGCGGACATATGCATCATTTCCTTAATGAATTGGCGCTAACATCTTAGCTTGGGGCAAAATGGTGGTAGGCTGCTCCTCTCTTTTGTGTTCTTCGGAATGACGAGACAAGGCATTCTGTTTCTGATTCTTTGACCCCAGTCGATAGGTCAGGACAAAATTGTAGTAGTTAAAGAAAAGAGACCATCTGGCCTGCCTGGAATTCAGTCTTTTGGCCTCCTGAATATGAGCCAGATTCTTCTGGTCTGTCCGTACAATAAAACGGTTCTTGGCACCCTCAAGCCAGTAACACCATTCCTGCAACTTGATCGCGAGTAGCTAATTGTCCAAAGGTGTCTGTTGAGACAACACTGCACCCACTCCAACATCTGAGGCATCCACTTCCATGATGAAGGGAAGGTCCGAGTTAGGTGAAAACAAAATGGGAAGTGACGTAAACCACTGTTTGAGCTCTGCGAAAGCAGCCTCCACTTTGGTAGTCCAAATAAAAGGGTCCCTGGATCTCTTCGTTAGCGCTGTCAGTGGACCTGCCACTGAACTGAAGTTTCTGATGAACTTCCGATAAAAGTTGGCAAATCGCTGGAATTGTTAGACTTATTGGTTGTGTCAATCTCTGACTGCGCCATCTTGAGATTGCCATTAGCGATGATAAAACCCAAAAGTGAAATGGTACTTACGTGAAATTCGGATTTCTTCAGCTTGACATTAAGTCTATGATCTAGAAGCCTCTTTTTAAGATATCTTCGATATGAGTGACAAACTCCTCCATGGACTTTGAGAAGGTTAGGATATGATCCAAGTAGACGATGGAGAGCATCCCAGAGCACGTTGTTTATAAAGGCCTGGAAATCTACTGGCACATTTGTGAGGCTGATGGGCACGACCAGGTACTCAAAGTGCCCTGTCGTTGTGTTGAATGCAATCTTCCACTCGTCACCCTCCTTTATGCCAACCAGATTGTACATATTCCGCAAGTCTAACTTCGAGAATACTCTTGCCCCCTTGGAAAATCTCGAAGGCAGTGTTCACGGATGGAAGGGTGTAATGATTTTTGGCCGTAATGGAATTCAGCAGGAAGAAGGCTTGTGAGGTGGAGGGCCAAATGAATCTCATGGCAAGAGCCTCCAGCCCCGCGAGCACATATAATTGACCCCGTTGAGGACAAGTACCAGGCAGTAGATCTATACCACCAGTGATGCAGTGCTAGCCGGAGCGCGTTCAGCACATCTTTGAGAAAAAAAGCCGAAATAAACAAGCTAATTAATTAGGTGCATCCTAGGGTGATTTGAGTATTTCAGAAACTGCTGATCTCCTGGAATTTTTACACACAACAGACTCTGGAGTTTACAAAGAATGGTGCCGAAAACAAAAAAACATCCAGTGAGTGGATTTAACAAGATGTTTTCGCTCACAGAACAGCCACTTCTTCAAAGAAAGGGGCTTCCCTTCTTCCACCATCAATGCTGCCCTCAACCATATCTCTTCCATTTCAAACTCATCAGCCTTGACCCCATCCTCCTGCCATCCCACCAAAGATTAGGTTCCTCTTGTCCTCGCCTACCATCTCCAATGGGATCCAACCACCAAGCACATCTTTCCCTCCCCCCATGCTTTCCGTAGGGATTGCTCCCTACATGACTCACTTGTCTATTCGTCCCTCCCCATTGATCTCCCTCCTGGCACTTATCCTTACAAGTGGAACAAGTGCTACACCTACTCCTACACCTCCTGCCTCATTACCATTCAGGGCCCAAACTGTACTTCCAGGTGAGGCGACACTTCACCTGTGAGTCTGTTCGGGTCATCTGCTATATCTGGTACTCCTGGTGTGGCCTCCTGTTTATCGGTGAGACCTGATTTAGATTGGGAGACTGCTTCACCGAGCACCTATGCTCCGTCCGCCAGGAAAAGCGGGATTTCCTGGAGGCCACCCGTTTTAATTCCACTTTCCATTCCTATTTTGACATGTCAGTTCATGATGTTACCTATTGTCGTGATGAGGCCACACTCAGGTTGGAGGAGCAACACCTTGTATTCCATCTGGGTAGTCTCCAACCTGATGACATGAACAGAGATTTCTTGAACTTCTGGTAATTGCCCCACCCCCTTCACCATTCCCCATTCCCTTTTCCCCCTCTCACCTCATCTCCTTCCCTGCCCATCACCTCTCTCTGGTGATACTCTCCCTTTTTTTTGTTCCATCAGGTTCCTCTCCTGTCAGATTTTCCGTAGATGCTGCTTGGCCTGCTGAGTTCCTCCAGTATTTTGTGTGTGTTGCTTGGCCAATAATTTCTTTCACTTTGCCCCTCTCCCTTTTTGAAGAGTGGAGTGACATTTGCAATTTTACGTTCCTCCAGAATCCTGCCAGAATCAGTTACTTCCTGAAAGATCATTACAACTGCCTCCACAATCTCTTCAGACACCTCTTTAGGAAAAAGCTGAGAACACAATTATTTATGGAGACGGTGACAAATATGATGGATGATCTGAGAGCAGTGGGTATTGTCTTTGCAAGGATAGGACAATGCATGCTGTCTACCTGAGGATAGAGCAGTGGATATTGTTTATGTGAGGGTAGGGCAGTTGGATGTTCTTTATGTGATGACAGCACAATGCATGTTAGTAATGTGGGGGTAGAGCAGTGGAGGTTGTTTATGTGGGGGTAGAGCAGTGGATGTTGTTTATGTGGGGGTAGAACAGTGGATGTTGTTTATGTGGGGGTGGAACAGTGGAGGTTGTTTATGTGGGGGTAGAACAGTGTCGTCTGAGTGAGGGTAGAGCAGTGGATGTTGTTTATGTGGGGGTAGAGCAGTGGATGTTGTTTATGTGGGGGTGGAACAGTGGAGGTTGTTTATGTGGGGGTAGAACAGTGTCGTCTGAGTGAGGGTAGAGCAGTGGATGTTGTTTATGTGGGGGTAGAGCAGTGGAGGTTGTTTATGTGGGGGTAGAACAGTGGATGTTGTTTATGTGGGGGTAGAGCAGTGTTGTCTGAGTGAGGGTAGAGCAGTGGATGTTGTTTATGTGGGGGTAGAGCAGTGGATGTTGTTTATGTGGGGGTGGAACAGTGGATGTTGTTTATGTGGGGGTAGAGCAGTGGAGGTTGTTTATGTGGGGGTAGAGCAGTGTTGTCTGAGTGAGGGTAGAGCAGTGGATGTTGTTTATGTGGGGGTGGAACAGTGGATGTTGTTTATGTGGGGGTAGAGCAGTGGAGGTTGTTTATGTGGGGGTAGAACAGTGGATGTTGTTTATGTGGGGGTAGAGCAGTGGATGTTGTTTATGTGGGGGTAGAGCAGTGGAGGTTGTTTATGTGGGGGTAGAACAGTGGATGTTGTTTATGTGGGGGTAGAGCAGTGTTGTCTGAGTGAGGGTAGAGCAGTGGATGTTGTTTATGTGGGGGTGGAACAGTGGATGTTGTTTATGTGGGGGTGGAACAGTGGAGGTTGTTTATGTGGGGGTAGAACAGTGGATGTTGTTTATGTGGGGGTAGAACAGTGTCGTCTGAGTGAGGGTAGAGCAGTGGATATTGTTTATGTGGGGGTAGAACAGTGGATGTTGTTTATGTGGGGGTAGAACAGTGGATGTTGTTTATGTGGGGGTAGAGCAGTGTTGTCTGAGTGAGGGTAGAGCAGTGGATGTTGTTTATGTGGGGGTGGAACAGTGGATGTTGTTTATGTGGGGGTAGAGCAGTGGAGGTTGTTTATGTGGGGGTAGAACAGTGGATGTTGTTTATGTGGGGGTAGAACAGTGTCGTCTGAGTGAGGGTAGAGCAGTGGATATTGTTTATGTGGGGGTAGAACAGTGGATGTTGTTTATGTGGGGGTAGAGCAGTGTCGTCTGAGTGAGGGTAGAGCAGTGGATATTGTTTATGTGGGGGTAGAACAGTGGATGTTGTTTATGTGGGGGTAGAACAGTGTCGTCTGAGTGAGGGTAGAGCAGTGGATATTGTCCGCATGGCCTTTGATAAGGCACGTGATTACGTCTCTCATGTCATGTTGATCCAGAAGTTAAGATGCATGGAGATGCACTAACTTCTTAGATAAGTTCAAAACTGGCTTGCCCATAGATGATAGAGGGTGGTGGTGGAGCTGTATTCTTCTACCTGTAGGTCTGTAACCAATGGTGATCCACAGGAATCAGTGTGTACCTCTGCTGTGTGTGATACACCGAAATGACCAGAAAGACGATGTCGATGGGCTGGTGAGCAGGTTTTGTGGATAGTGAGGAAGGTTTTTCAAAAGATTTAGCAGGAATTTGGAGATATGCAGATACAGTTTAATCCTAACCAGTGTGAGGTGTTGCGCTTTGGGAGATTTTGCAGGGCCTGTTTGTATCCCATTCTTTACCAGTCCTGAGGAAAATTCTCATTCTGAATCATCAACTGTTTATGTGCTTCCTGATCTGCTGCGTCCCTCCAACATTTTGTGTGAGCTGCTGCTGCAGTTATCTAGTCTGTTCAGCAGGTGTTGGCCACAGGTGGGGGTGGGGGAGGCAGATCTAAAGATTAAAAGGCTTCTGATATCTGCCTGTGTTATCCTCAGAAACCTAAACAACACGTATCTGCAACCGGACCCCACGTACGTGAACAGCCCAGAGCTCAGGACGCTGGAGGCGGCAGAGAAGAGTGAGTAGCGGATAAACACTGGGCCGTCACTGTTGTGGTGACTGACACAATGAGTGGTGTTGTGGCTGGGCTGTGTCCCCCCGCCCCCCCCAGAGTGCTGGCTGGGCTCCCCGGCTACATGAGAGGAAACATTTCATTCGGGTTGTCACTCTTCAGATGATTCAGGTGAAGTTTTCAATCACAGAATGACTGGTCGGAAGCTGCTTCTGTTGGTCAGGGGAGGATGGAGTCATAGAGCCATGGAGCTTTGCAACACAGAAGCTGGCCCTTCAGGCCATTCAATCCTTGCCACACTAGTATTCTGCCTAGTCTCATCAACCTGTACCTGGGTGATAGCCCTCCATACCCCTCCCAATACATACTTGTTCAAACTTCTCTTAAACGTTGAAATCAAACCCACTTCCACCACTTCTGCTAGCAGTTTGTTCTACCGAGTGAAGAAGCTCCCCCTCATGTTGCCCTTAAACATTTCACCTATCACCCTTAACCCATGACCTCTAGTTCCAGTCTCACCCAACCTCTGGAAAAAGCCTGCTTGCATTCGGCCCATCTATATTTCTATCAAATGTTCCCTCATTCTCCTGCGCTCCAGTGAATAAATTATGAACTTATTCAACATTTCCCAATAACTCAGTTCCTCAAGTCTCAACAAGATCCTTGTCAATTTTCTCTGCATTCTTTAATCTTATTCATATCTTTCTTGTAAGCAGGCGACCAGAAATGCACACAATACTCCAAATTAGGACTTGCTGATGTCTTAACAACTTCATTGTAACATCCCAACTCCAGTACTGAGTACTTTGCATACAGAGGTTTTGAGTCGTACAGTCTTGGAGACAGGTTCATCAGCCCAGAGTCAAGGGAAGCTTTCAGTGACAGAATGGCTGGTATCTGCTTCTGTTAGACAGGGAGTTCAAGGGGAGGGGTGGAGTCAGAGAGTCACAGAGACACACAGCACTGGAACAGTCTGTTCAACCTGTCAAGGCTGTAAGAACCATCAACCACCCATTTACAGCCATCCCCATTTCATTCTCCGCTTATTCCCATCAGAGGCAACCCTCAAATTCCAGTGCTCACCCAGCACTGGAGGCAATTAACCCACTGGCCCTGCAAGTCATTGGGTTGCGGGAAAGAACCAGAGCACTTGGGGAACTGCACACAGTCACAGGGAGAACAGGGAAACCACACTCACACTCACACACACAGACACTCACACTCACACTCACACACACAGACACAGACACACGCACTCACATTCACACACACACACACTCACACACTCACACACACACTCACACACTCTCATAGACACACACACACACACACACACACTCATAGACACACACACACCCGCACACGCACACGCACACAGACACACATACACACACACTCACTCCCTCCCTTACAGAGACAGACACACACACACACACACACACACACACACACACACACACACAGAGCATTGGATAGGAGGTGGAGATCGAATCTGGTTCTCTGGAACAGACCCTTCAGCCCAACTCATTCATGCTAACCAAAGTGACTGCCTGAGCCACTGCCATTTGCCTACTTTTGACCCATATTCCACTGAACTTTTCCTGTCCACGTACTTGGCCAAGATCTCCAAGAGGACCACAACCTTGCCATACGGTTTGGAGGCTTGTGCGCCTCAGTGATCCCGAGAGCTAAGTTGGCTGGAGTCAGGGCCTTGTGCTTTGGCTCTTGGTAGGGTCACCCATGCCAAACAGGTCAAAGGGTAGAGGCCAGACTGAGAGTGTTTCACCGGTCCTCCAGGTTCAGGGGTGCAGCTCAGACTGGTCAAAAAACAATTGTTACAGAAATAGCAATGAAGAATCCCGTACAGAGAGAGATGCTGGGCCTTCATCGCTGTCCTAAACGCCAGCAGCAAAACCTGTCCAAATGCCTCTTTAACATTGTAATTGTGCCCACCTCTACCACTTCCTCTGGCATCATGTTCCATGTACTCACCACCCTCTTCCGGGAAAAACTTTCATCAGATTCCCTTTCAATCTCTCGTTAAACATACGTCTTCTAGTTCTTAAATCCGCAACCCTGGGGAAAAGGCTGTGACCATCCACCTTATCTATGCCCCAGTGGGTATTTTGAACTAGTTCTCAGCCTCTTGCATTACAGGGAAAAAGTCCCCAACCTATCCAGCCTCTGCAGTTCCAGCTACATTCTTCAGGATCTCTCCTGCTCCTTCTGGTCACTGCGCACAGTATTCCAAGTGAAACCAACACCTGAAACAACAATGCCTGCGAGATGTTATGGGCATTGTTGAAGGAGGAATAAAATTGCAGCCACTGTCCATTTCTGACCATCACACTCTACCTGTTGTGTTCTGATGCAGGTGATCATTTCTACGAGACCTTACGGGCGAGGCAGACATTGGCTGCAGAGGAGGGGTAGGTGTGAAATCTGCTTGGTCCCGTGGGACTTGTTACTGCTTTGTTATGGGTCTGGGGCAGATCCATTTCCTGAATGTTACACGGAGCTCACTCTGTGTTTAATCCCTGCCCCGGGAGTGTGTGATGGGACAGTGTAGAGGGAGCTTCACTCTGTGTCTGACCCCGGGAGTGTGTGATGTGACTGTGTGGAGGGAATTTCACTCTGTGTCTGACCCCGGGAGTGTGTGATGTGACTGTGTGGATGGAGCTTCACTCTGTGTCTGACCCCGGGAGTGAGTGATGGGACGGTGTAGAGGGAGCTTCACTCTGTGTCTGACCCCGGGAGTGTGTGATGTGACTGTGTGGAGGGAATTTCACTCTGTGTCTGACCCCGGGAGTGTGTGATGTGACTGTGTGGAGGGAGCTTCACTCTGTGTCTGACCCCGGGAGTGAGTGATGGGACGGTGTAGAGGGAGCTTCACTCTGTGTCTGACCCCGGGAGTGTGTGATGGGACAGTGTAGAGGGAGCTTCACTCTGTATCTGACCCCAGGAGTGTGTGATGGGACGGTGTAGAGGGAGCTTCACTCTGTGTCTGACCCCGGGAGTGTGTGATGGAACAGCGTAGAGGGAGCTTCACTCTGTGTCTGACCCCGGGAGTGTGTGATGGGACAGAGTAGAGGGAGTTTCACTCTGTGTCTGACCCCGGGAGTGTGTGATGGGACAGAGTAGAGGGAGTTTCACTCTGTGTCTGACCCCGGGAGTGTGTGATGGGACAGTGTAGAGGGAGTTTCACTCTGTGTCTGACCCCGGGAGTGTGTGATGGGACAGTGTAGAGGGAGTTTCACTCTGTGTCTGACCCTGGGAGTGTGTGATGGAACAGTGTAGAGGGAGTTTCACTCTGTGTCTGACCCCTGGAGTGTGTGATGGGACCGTGGAAGGAGTTTCACTCTGTGTCTGACCCTGGGAGTGTGTGATGGGACGGTGTAGAGGGAGTTTCACTCTGTGTCTGACCCCGGGAGTGTGTGATGGGACAGTGTAGAGGGAATTTCACTCTGTGTCTGACCCTGGGGGTGTGTGATGGGACTGTGGAGGGAGTTTCACTCTGTGTCTGACCCTGGGAGTGTGTGATGGGACGGTGTAGAGGGAGTTTCACTCTGTGTCTGACCCCGGGAGTGTGTGATGGGACTGTGGAGGGAGTTTCACTCTGTGTCTGACCCCGGGTGTGTGTGATGGGACAGTGGGTGAAAGATCCTTCTTCTGTCCCTTTGCTCCATCTGCTGAGCTTTCTCATCGTACAATAGGGAACTTGGGCCTGGAGTCACACACCCTTCCTTGCATTTCAGTGTGGCATCAATACCTCAGGAGTCTGGGAATTCTGCCGATGGAATGGAGCAGGAACATCTGAAATATAGGAGGAGATGGGAATCAAAGATGTGCAACCTCATGTGAGATGCTGTCCTCCTGGTCAATGGGAGCACTCTCTGTGGACACATTTTCCCAATGTGGAACATTGCTAGCAGACTGGATCCTCTGTTGAAGAGTCTCAACATTCTGTCATGCCGTTGGGTTGAGATACCTGTTCTCCTGCCCTCCCACTGTTCCAGCTCCAGCCACTCACTCAGACCCTGGCTGACCAGTCTGACCCCTACATCGTCTTCTCTGGTCAGTCGGTACTAACCCCTGATCTGTACTGGGGCTAGTCAGTGACCCTTAACCCTGTCCTTTGGCATCAGTCAGTTATTCCTGACCATGCCCTCTGGGGTCAGTCAGTGACCCCTGACCCTGACCTCTGGCTTGAGGGTCAGAGTTAAAAGCTGTGAACTGGCTTCCCTCAGGCCTCTCCCACCAGACTGTGGCAGTGTTTCTCCCCCACTGTGTAGGGGCTAAAACCAGGTCACACCCTTCAGTGACCATGGGTCCTGGGGGAGTGATACTCCCTTCCGGGACATGGTGGGGTGTGGACAGAGAAACAATGGAGGCTGAAAGCAGCCGAGACATCTTTGATGCTGGGCCAGGTTGGTCTCCTGTCCATGTTCTTGGTTCAGACTGAGGAAGGGGTGTGCTGGGAATGCTCACTACACTTTTCCAACCTTATCCTGCATTAATCTTTTATAATTTTTGTAAGTTGTGACTAACTTTGTTGTTTTAAAAAAATCAGAAGAATTTTATTTTTATAAACCTGCTAATCTGCAACCTATTTTACATGACTCTTCAGTTTTTGTTTGTGAATGCTGGTTGTCCTGTCAGCCCCAGTTGTTTGGATTTCTGTTTTGCATTCGAAATGTGTCGTACTTTATTGTGTGCACCCTCCCTGCAGAGGAAGAAGCCATTCAGCCCATTGTGTCTGTGTCAGCCCCTTGAAGAAGTTCCCTGCTCGAGCTCTTGCCACATCCCAATCATTTCCAAGTATCCTAGATTCACCAGTCACTTACTGGCTCCTGCCCCACCCCTCTGTCTCTCCACATTGGCTAACTCCCTTCACTATCAGGTTTTCAACCCAAAACATCGACAATTACTCACCTTCACAGATGTGGCTTCACCTGCTGAGTTCTTCCAGCAATTTGCTTTTATTTTTGCTCTGGGTTCCAACACCTGCAGTCTGCTGTGTTTCCATTTAGAGAGTCACAGAGTCACACAGTATGGAAAGAGACCCTACAGCCCACCCCATCCATGCTGACCAAGATTTCCATCTAAGCTTGTCCCAGTTGCCTGCATTTGACCCATATCCATCCAAACCTCTCCTATCCATGTACCTGTCCAAGTGTCTTTTAAATATTGTTAATGTACTTGCCTCAATCCCTTCCCCTAGCTCCTCGTTCCATATACTGACCACCCCTGGGTGAAAAAGATTACCCTCAGGTTCCTATTAAACCTCCCCTCTCTCACTTCAAATGTCTCCTCTGGTTCATGACTTCCCAATCCTGGAAAAAAAAGACTGTGCATTCTACCTATGCCCTTCATAATTTTACACACCTCAGTCTCCTAGTCTCCAGTGAAAGAAGTCCAAACCTACTCAACCTCTCTCCATACCGCAGTCCTAGCAACAACCTGATAAATCTCCTCTACACCCTTTCCCATTTTCTTAAATATTCCACCCTTTTTAGAAACATAGAAAACCTACAGAAACCAGTCTTCCATCCATGGACTCACTTTACACCGCACGCTGTCAGAGCAGTGCTGCCAGGATAATCAAGGACACGACCCACCCAGCCAACAGACTCCCTCCGGGAGAAGGCTCAGGAGCTTGAAGACTCGTACGGCCAGATTTGGGAACAGCTTCTTTCCAACTGTGATAAGACTGCTGAACGGATCCTGACCCGGATCTGGGCCGTACCCTCCAAATATCCGGACCTGCCTCTCGGTTTTTTAGCACTACCTTACTTTCCCTTTTCTATTTTCTATTTATGATTTATAATTTAAATTTTTAATATTTACTATTGATTTGTACTCCAGGGAGCACAAAGAGCAGAATCAAATATCGTAGATGATTGTACACTCTAGTATCAATTGTTTGGCGACAATAAAGTATATAAAGTAAAGTACAGCACAATACAGGCCCTTCGGCCCACAACGCTGTGCCGAACATGTCCTTACATTAGAAATTGCCCAGGGTTACCCATAGCCCTCTGTTTTTCTAAGCTCCATGTACCTATCCAGGAGTCTCTTAAAAGACCCTATCGTTTCCACCTCCACCACCGTCACCGCCAGCCCATTCCACACACACACACCACTCTCTGCGTAAAAAACCTACTTCCAAGCACCTTAAAACTGTGCCCTCTCATGCTAGCCATTTCAGCCCTGGGAAAAAGCCTCTGACTATCCACACGGTTAATGCCTCTCATCATCTTATATACCTCTATCAGGTCACCTCTCATCCTCTGTCGCTCCAAGGAGAAAAGGCCGAGTTCACCCAATCTTTCCTCATAAGGTTTGCTCTCCAATCCAGGCAACATCCTTGTAAATCTCCTCTACACCCTTTCTATGGTTTTCACATCCTTCCTGTAGTGAGGCGACCAGAACTGAGCACAGTACTCCAAGTGGGGTCTGACCAGGGTCCTATATAGCTGCAACATTACCTCTCGGCTCCTAAACTCAATCCCCCGATTGATGAAGGCTAATGCACCGTATGCCTTCTTAACCACAGAGTCAACCTGCACAGCAGCTTTGAGTGTCCTATGGACTCGGACCCCAAGATCCCTCTGATCCTCTACACTACCAAGAGTCTTACCATTAACACTATATTCTGCCCTCATATTTAACCTACCAAAATGAACCACCTCACATTTATCCGGGTTGAACTCCATCTGCCACTTCTCAATCCAGTTTTGCATCCTATCATTGTCCTGCTGTAACCTCTGACAGCCCTCCACAACACCTCCAACCTTTGTGTCATCAGCAAATTTACTAACCCATCCCTCCACTTCCTCATTCAGGTCATTTATAAAAATCACAAAGACTAGAGGTCCTTGAACAGATCCCTGAGGCACACCACTGGTCACCAACCTCCATGCAGCATATGACCCATCTACAACTGCTTTTTGCCTTCTGTGGGCAAGCCAATTCTGGATCACATTTTTATTCAACTGTTTTGGGATCTGGGCATTGCTGGCCAGCATTCATTACCCATCCCTCAGCGCCAGCATTTATTACCCATCCCTCAGTGCCAGCATTTATTACCCATCCCTAACTGCCAGCATCTATTACCTATCCCTAATTACCCTATGAGAGGGTGAAATTGAACTGCCATCTTGAAGCCTTGCAGTCAGTGTATCAAAGATGATTTTGCAAAGAGAGTTCAAGCATTTAGATCCAATTACAGTGAAGGAATGGCTGATTATATTTGCAGGCCTGGATGGCAGAGGGTGGTGTTCCCCTGTGCCAACTGCCTTTGTCAGGAGAGGTGGTGGGTTTGGCAGGTGCTGTCGCAGCAGCCCGGGCGAGTATCTACAGACTCCGTCTCTCTTCCACATGGCACATGGTAGCTGCTCTGTGCATCATCTACAAAACATACGGCAGTTTCTCACCCAGGGTACTCCAGCCCAGGAAGGAGCTCAGACTGACAGGGGTCATTGCTTTAACTGTGAATGAGTGTCGCAGAGCTGGTGGCTCTGTGATGGAGATCATAAAACTGTAGTAGGACGGAATGAGACCAGCTGTTTCAGGGGCCTAAGGGAAATGGGAGGTCTTCGATTGCTGTCGGTGAGTGTGGCAGTGATAGAAACAAAACATCCTAACTCGCAAGGCAAGTAGTGTGATCACACTGAAGAAGTTTGCAGAATTCAGAGTCCGATTCTTTATCAGTGTCTTATATGACATGACATCCTGATGAGGGTCTTGGCCCGAAACGTCAACTGTTTATTCCCCACTCACAGATGCTGCTTGACTTGCTGAGTTCCTCCAGCACTTTGCTCAAGATTTCCAGCATGTGCAGAATCTCTCATGTTTGTGTTGTGAAATTTGTTGTTCTGCAGGAGCAGAACAGTGCAAAGACAAAATTACTATGTTACTGCATAATAAATGGTGCAAAAAAGAGGAATAGCAAGGTAGTTTTCATGGACTGTTGGAAAATCTGGAGGCAGAGGCATGTCTTCAGGCTCTTGTACCTCCTCCCTGATGGTTGTAATGAGAAGAGGGCACATCCCGAATGATGAGGTCCTTAATGGCTTCTCAGCCATTCTACTCATTCTGGCCACATTGAGGTTCTCCAGAAACTGCGGGAAACACTCAGCAGGTCAGGCAATGTACAGCACAGAGGCAGGCCCTTCGGCCCATCATGTCCATGCTGACCCCCCAGTACTCATCTCGTTCCGTTCCCCTGCACTCGGTCTGTGTCCTCCTCTGCCTTCATGATTTAGGTGCTTGTCCAGATATGTCTTCAATGGAAATCAAAGTAGAGTTTATTGTCACATGCACAGGTACGTATACACACAGGTGCAACGGAAAACTTACTGCAACAGCACCAGGTAAGCAGCAAGAAAAACAAACTACAGGTAAATTATGTAAACTATTTTAGAATTAGAACAAAAAGAAACAGTCTACTGAAATGCAAAGTAGTTGTAGTGTTGCTTTACTGAGACAGTGATTAGGGTTGTGAGGGTCGGTTCAAGAACCGAATGGTTGAAGGGAAGTAGCTGTTCCTCAACCTGGTGGCGTGGGACTTCAGGTTCCTGTACCTTCTGCCTGATGGGTGCTACAGAAGATGGCCTGGTCCAGATAGTGGCAATCATCTGATAATGGATGTAGCCTCCTTGATGCAGAGCCTCCTGTAGATACCACTGATGGTGCGGAGGGACGTGTCCCATCCTCTGTTCTCTGTAGTTCCTTGTGTGTTTACACATTTGCATTGTTTTGAGTCTCTATCCCTTCAGGCAGTGTATTCCAGGCAGCAACCAACCCTCACCCTGCCCATCCAACCAAAAATACTTCTTCCAGTCCCCTCAACATACCTCCCCTTAAACCTACCTCCTGTGCACCCTCTTCACATATCAGAACAATGGCTGTTCATCAGCACAAAAATGGCAAGTAGGCAAACCTGTTTCAACTTGCAGAGAAGGGGTGGGGTGAGGAAGAGGGAATGTGTGTGACAGGGTGGAGATCAGGGTTATCAGTGGGTGAAAACAAACAACAGGCACTGTTAACACGAGGGAATCTGCAGATGCTGGAAATTCAAGCAATGCACACAAAATGCTGGTGGAACGCAGCAGGTCGGGCAGCATCTATAGGAAGAAATACAGTCGACTTTTCGCGCAAACATGACTGTACTTCTTCCTATAGATGCTGCCTGGCCTGCTGCATTCCACCAGCATTTTGTGTGCGTAACAGGCATTGTTAACTGCAAAGGGGAATAGTGAAGTGGAACAGGCAGCATCTGTGGAGAAAATCTCCCCCCATCAGGTCCGCAGCACCAGGGAAACAGGTGCTGACCCAGATACCCCACGAACGTAGTGAGAGGTTCTGGCATGCTCTGCGAATGGCAGGATCATCCAGACTACTGGATGTTATTCAGATGTTAAAACACCAGATACATTTTATAACCACAAGAGATTCCTCCAACATTTTGTGAGTGTTACAGCCCCCAAACATAGTACATTTTAATTCACCTTCCTTAGATGTTTCGGGAATTCATAATAAATTTTCCAAAGGACTGGGTAAAGCTCTTTAGGACATGGGGACTTCATGGAGGGACCAAGCTGTCAGTGGAGGCCAGGTCATTGGGTGTATTTAAGGCAGAGATTGATAGTTGATTGGACATGGCATCAAAAGTTACAGGGAGAAGGCCAGGAACTGGGGTTGAGGAGGAGATAGAAAAAAGGATCAACCATGATTGAATGGCGGAGCAGACTCAATGGGCCAGATGTCTTAATTCTGCTTCTATGACTTATAGTGTTGTGTATTTAATATTTCAATAATATTTGGGTAACCTTGCCTCCAAAAGGCAGCAACCTTGTTTGGAGGCTTGTTAGCCTCAATGACCAGGAAAGCTATACTGGCTAGAATCAGGACTTTATGCTCTAGCTCTTGGTAGGGTCACCCATGCCAAACAAGTCAAAGGGTAGAGGCCAGACTAAGAGAGGTCCACCAGTCCTACAGGTTCAATGTTCAGCTCAGGGCTATCAACTCTGACTAGTCAAAAAAATCGTTACTGTGTGCAACAGTATGGACAGACAGAGATGGAAGACCTTCAGTTCTGGCCTAAATAGCAGCAGCAGATGAGCAGTAGGATTGTGTATATATCAGTTGATTAACCGATATAATCAATTACCAGTTATATGTAAAATCTATTAATTACATATCACTACCACTTGATAAGTGCGCACTTCACTTAAAGTAAACTTGAAGTTAGACCTGCGTTCTTTTGCCAAATGTGTAATTGTTGAATTGTTACATCCACAGGGTGGGATCAGAATTGTGAATTTTTATAATCCAGGTCAGGAACTGCCTGTAGGAGGGTTGTGGAGAATGTTGGGAAATTATTGTGGTAAAATTATTTTTTGTGGTGACTTGAATGCACATATTAGTTTGTGGGGCATATATTATGGTGACTTGAATGCACATATTAGTTTGTGCACAGATGCTAATGGTGCAGTAGTAGAGGAGTTTTTGGAAGAATATGATTTAGTTTGTTTAAATGACGGAAGGAAAAGAAGGCTCGATATTATCAAAGGTAGGCATTATTGTCTGGCCTTGACTCTTATCTCTGCTGCACTTGCTGGACTTAGTAGTTGGGATGTAATGACTGATTGTATGGGGAGTGATCATTCCAGTCTTGTGTATTGTGAGGGTCAAGGCTCACTGTCAGAATTTGGGTTCTGGTGCTAAATGGTGTCTTTAGAGGGAAAACTGGGGAATAATTGCTGTTGTGTGAAAAATCATTTGATCAGTTGTCTCTCGATGGTACCATAGAAGAAGACTATAGGAGTATAATTTCTAGTTTGTGTGGGCCAGCAAGCTATTCCTTTGGTGTCCGGGAGAGCTGGTAAGAAATGCGTTCCTTGGTGGACACAGGAATGTACAGAGGCCATCAGAGACCAGAGACAGGCATTTCACATTTTGAAATATAGATCAATGCAAGAAGCCTTGCTGAACTTTCAGAAGAGGAGAAGGGGAGTTATTAAGAATGCTAAAAGGTCGGCTTGGAGAGGACTTTGCTCATGGAGTGGGAGGGAAACTGACGTGACAGTGGTGTGGAGAATGCTGAAGGAAATGAATGGCGTCAGAGGTTATTGCCAGGTTCCAGTGTTAGTGCAGAATGGAAATTTGGCTGCAACGGGCAAAGAAAAGGAAAATGTCTGGGAAACATATTTGCAAAGATACATAGACTAAACAAGTTAGGGGATGAGTATATTAAAAGACGAGTGTATTTTGATGGACAATGGGAATATTTGTGAGAAACAGGAGATATTTGAGTGTGCCATAACAATGATTTTACGTTTGTACGTTTGTTGAACTGAAATTTGCTGGCAATAGTGCGAGTACTACAGCCCCAGGACAGGATATGGTTAGCTATCATATGCTCCAGCATCTGCCTGGACAGTCCTAAAGAAGTTGCTTGAGTTACATCTCGGTGGAATGAGTCTCTGGCTGAATGTACTCCTGTGCCCAACCAGTACATTATGTAGTGGATGGGAAACATTGACCAAGATGGCATGCAGCTTGGACAGCATCCTCTTTTCAGACACCACCGTCAGAGAGTCCAGTTCCATCCCCACAACATCACTGGCCTTACGAATGAGTTTGTTGATTCTGTTGGTGTCTGCTACTCTCAGCCTGCTGCCCCAGCACACAACAGCAAACATGATCGCAGTAGCCACCACAGACTCGTAAAACATCCTCAGCATTGTCCAACAGATGCTAAAGGACCTCAGTCTCCTCAGGAAATAGAGATGGCTCTGACCCTTCTTGTAGACAGCCTCAGTGTTCTTTAACCAGTCCAGTTTATTGTCCATTCGTATCCCCAGGTATTTTTAATCCTCCAGCATGTCCATACTGACCCCCTGGATGGAAACAGGGGTCACCGGTACCTTAGCCCTCCTCAGGTCTACCACCAGCTCCTTAGTCTTTTTCACATTAAGCTGCGGATAATTCTGCTCACACCATGTGACAAAGTTTTCTACCGTAGCCCTGTACTCAGCGTCATCTCCCTTGCTGATGCATCCAACTATGGCAGAGTCATCAGAAATCTGATTGTTAATGATTTTTTTTGATGGTGTTGGGCCTGGGTGTGGTTTAGCTTTTTATGCTGATGATGGAAAAGGGGTTGTAATACTGTCTATGTGGTAAGATCTGTATAAACAGCAATGGAATAATGGTCTCCGGACCAGGGATTTAAACTTTTAATCAAAATACACAGTTTTTACTCAGAAACAAAGTGTGGTTTATAGTCTCCTTACTTTGTGTGGGTGTTCTCTGTCTAGGGTTCCCGTTTTTATGGCTGGATGTGAGACTGACTTTGAGAACACGTATAAAGCTTTTGGAGGATAAATGTAAGCAGGTCATTAACTTTATGTGCTGTGTGGCTGGGTATGACTGGGGAGCTTCTAGTGGTGTTCTACTGACAATTTATTGCGCTTTCATATAATCTTGTCTGGACTATGGTTGTTTGATTTATGGGGAGGCAGCTCGCTCAGTTTTATAGAGGTTGAATGTCCTACAGGCCAGGCCAGAGTCTGTAGTGGAGCATTCCTGACCACACTGGGGGTTGAGCTAGGTGAGATGCCTCTTGATCTGCAGACAGAACAATAGAGGCTTGCAGACTGGACTTCTGGGGCAGGGTGGGGGCGTCCCAGCTAACACATTTTCTTTTAATGGATTGTTGGGAATCTACTAGCAGAGTTGATAAATGTTTTGCTGGGTAATTAGGGAATATGTGTGGGAGTATGGTCTTGGAAATTTGCGGATTAGCCCAAGAGTGGTGTAGCCAGGAGTTCCACTGAGGAAATTTCCAGATGTGGGAATAGATTCATCGTTACTGGAGGATATACAGGGTTTTGTGGGTAGTGAGAGGATGTCTGGCCATTTACAGCAGGAGTATTTTTCTGTTTTGCCTATCTTTACAAATGGTTCTAAAGACCCAGTTAGTAACTGGGTGGGCTCTGGGATATTTATCCCTTGGTTTAATGTTGAGCTGTGGAAAAGGCTGACAAATGGGTTGTCTGTCTGTCTATACAGCAGAACTTATGGCCATTATTATTACGATTAGTTTGCAAAGGGTCGAATAAGTTAAGCCAAATAGAGTCGTCTTCTGCTTAGATTCTGCCTCGGGACTGCAGAGTTCGGAATCGAGGCGTTCAAGGAGAACTGATCTGCAGATGGAAGTCTATTTTGCCTATATGCTCTGGAGAGTGCGGGAATAGTAGCACAGTTTTGTTGGGTACCTGCTCTGTGGGTGTATCGGCTCATGAACGTGGCTGATTTATAGCAATACAGCCACTTAATAAGTCAGAGGTAGACATTATAGTTAACTGAGAAAGTGTGAAGGTATTAGGTTGGTTGGGATTAGAATTTGTGGGATAGGAATGGGACAGGGAGGTGTTTATATAATTTGGTTCCATTATTTCAGGGGAGGCACCGATCATGACATGCCACCGACTTTCGTTAGAACGCAGGAAGCCGTCTAGGCAGTTATTGGGTATATCTAGGGTGCGGGATATTCTGGCACCTGAACCAGGAATAGTCGGACCCCGGTGATCTTTTTAATTAAAATAAGTTTGGGAGGCAGGGTCTGATCCCCGTCATGGCTCCTGTCATACTCCATGACAGTAGGTGGCAGTAATGCACTTCCTGATAAGAGCGAGTTGCCGTTCGCTCAAAAGAAGACTTGCTCTCCCGGGCTCCCTTTAAGTTAGTTTAATGTTCTGAAGTTAGAAAACATAACAGCAGGGTACAGAGAGATCTGCTTTGCCACCACCGAAATCTCGTCACTAGGACAGCAACCTTACTGTTTACTGTGCTGCGCTTTACTACGTGCATTTTGAATTATATTTTATCAATTTATGGTATGATATATTGGTTTATGTGCTGTGTTGTACGGGTTGCACCGTTGTTTCGTTTGGTTGTATACAGGGACAGTCAGATAGCAACACACTTGAACTTGACCTGAGCCCTGGTGGGCAGAGATCAGAGTCCGTGGGTGCGGCGAGGAACAGACACCAGCCCTGGTGCCAACCATCGGGGTGGTCCCGCAGAGAGGGTGGGGAAGCTGGGCCAGGAACGGGTGCGGAGGGAAATGCCCTCTGTCCAAGGCCACTGAAGGTCTCGGAGTCACTGGGGAAAGGATTGATCCTTTGTGTCCTTCAGGCATTTAAGGGCTTAATCCCGCCTCTTCGGCTCTCCCATTGGATTTACCAGGTAAATTCTGAACATTGATTAGGCGCTCTGCGTGTCAATCTCAAAGAAGCGGGGCAGAACGTTACCGCCGCATCGGCTGGTTTTCTTTAAACCCGACTGCAGATGTTTGATGGCTGATGTGCAAACCAGTCAAGAGTGCGAATATTCTCCCTCTAGTTCAAGTATTATGCTCAACGATGGGCTTATTCGCACTTTCAACCTCGCCTTTTCTTCCGTCCAATTGGGTGTCTGCCTGTTCCATTCCAGATAACTATTGGTTAAATCCACTGTCAATCTACAGTCACACCTTGTTTATGTTAAAATTTGGATAAGGTCCAATCCAATTGGGTAACTGGGGTGGATTATACAGCTTCTAATTGGTCAGTTCTGCTGTCCGTCTGACCGAGCTCTCCTTTCTCCCCTTTTTTATTGAAAGTTCTTCGAGCGACTGCCTTGTGATTGGTGCAGGGGCGACACGGGGGCGGTTCTGTACGGTGGCGAGGAGCGGCCGAGGTGAGAGGCCCCGGGCCTGGAAACCACTCCCCTCAGGTGGTCCGGTACCCGGGGCGCCGGCGGGCCAGCTGAACGCGGGGGCGGGGGTAGTTTGACCGGAGCAGGGGATTAGAGGGCCAGAGGTGGTGGGTGAGGTAGAGTTGGGGACTGGGGCGAGCGTTGAGAGAGCTGAGCCTGGGTATGGGTGTGCGGGGAGTGGGGGGATAGTATGGGGTTGTTGGAGGGGTGATTGGGGCGGGGAAGGTGAGGGGGAGAAGTTGACTAGCAGGAGGAAGAATCAGGGTGATAGGTGAGGTAGGCATGTGGAAAGGCGTCTGTGTTTACTAAGATTTACTAAGGAAGCTGGCATGAAGTCTATGGAATTAAGAGAAACAAGTAGTGAGATCATGGAAACTGTACAGATTGAAAAGGAGGAGGTGCTTGCTGTCTTGAGGAAAATTAAAGTGGATAAATCCCCGGGACCTGACAGGTGTTGAAGGAGACTAGTGTTGAAATTGCGGGGGCCCTGGCAGAAATATTTAAAATGTCGCTGTCTACGGGTGAAGTGCCGGAGGATTGGAGAGTGGCTCATGTTGTTCTGTTGTTTAAAAAAGGATCGAAAAGTAATCCAGGAAATTATAGGCCGGTGAGTTTAATGTCGGTAGTAGGTAAGTTATTGGAGGGAGTACTAAGAGACAGAACCTACAAGCATTTGGATAGACGGGCTTATTAGGGAGAGTCAACATGGCTTTGTGCGTGGTAGGTCATGTTTGACCAATCTATTGGAGTTTTTCGAGGAGGTTACCAGGAAAGTGGATGAAGGGAAGGCAGTGGATATTGTCTACATGGACTTCAGTAAGGCCTTTGACAAGGTCCCGCATGGGAGGTTAGTTAGGAAAATTCAGTCGCTAGGTATACATGGATAGGTGGTAAATTGGATTAGACATTGGCTCGATGGAAGAAGCCAGAGAGTGGTGGTAAAGAATTGCTTCTCTGAGTGGAGGCCTGTGACTAGTGGTGTGCCACAGGGATCAGTGCTGGGTCCATTGTTATTTGTCATCTATATCAATGATCTGGATGATAATGTGGTAAATTGGATCAGCAAGTTTGCTGATGATACAAAGATTGGAGGTGTAGTAGACAGTGAGGAAGGTTTTCAGAGCCTGCAGAGGGACTTGGACCAGCTGAAAAAATGGGCTGAAAAATGGCGGATGGAGTTTAATACTGACAAGTGTGAGGTATTGCACGTTGGAAGGACAAACCAACGTAGAACATACAGGGTTAATGGTAAGGCACTGAGTTATGCAGTGGAACAGAGGGATCTGGGAATACAGATACAAAATTCCCTAAAAGTGGCGTCAGAGGTAGATAGGGTCGTAAAGAGAGCTGTCGGTACATTGGCCTTTATTAATCAAAGTATTGAGTATAAGAGCTGGAATGTTATGATGAGGTTGTATAAGGCATTGGTGAGGCCGAATCTGGAGTATTGTGTTCAGTTTTGGTCACCAAATTACAGGAAGGATATAAATAAGGTTGAAAGAGTGCAGAGAAGGTTTACAAGGATGTTGCCGGGACTTGAGAAACTCAGTTACAGAGAAAGTTTGAATAGGTTGGGACTTTATTCCCTGGAGTGTAGAAGAATGAGGGGAGATTTGATAGAGGTATATAAAATTATGTTGGGTATAGATATAGTGAATGCAAGCAGGCTTTTTCCACTGAGGCAAGGGGAGAAAAAAACCAGAGGACATGGGTTTAGGGTGAGGGGGGAAAAGTTTAAAGGGAACATTGGGGGGGCTTCTTCACACAGAGAGTGGTGGGAGTATGGAATGAGCTGCCAGACGAGGTGGTAAATACGGGTTCTTTTTTAACATTTAAGAATAAATTGGACAGATACATGGATGGGAGGTGTATGGAGGGATATGGTCCATGTGCAGGTCAGTGGGACTAGGCAGGAAATGGTTCAGCACAGCCAAGAAGGGCCAAAAGGCCTGTTTCTGTGCTGTAGTTTCTATGGACCCTGGGGTGTGAGGCGGTGGTGATGATAGGGGGGATAGGCATAGTCATACTCTATGAATCCCGGGGGAAATTGGTTTTTGTTAGAGTTGCTCCATAAATAATAAATAGTAATAGAACCATAAATAGTTAAATAGTAATATGTAAATTATGTCAGGAAATAAGTCCAGTACCAGCTATTGGCTCAGGGTGTCTTACCCTCCAAAGGAAGAGTTGTAAAGTTTGATGGCCACAGGCAGGAATGACTTCCTATGACGCTCTGTGTTGCATCTCGATGCAATGAGTCTCTGGCTGAATGTACTCCTGAGCCCAACCAGTACATTATGTAGTGGATGGGAGACATTGTCCAAGATGGCATGCAACTTAGACAGCATCCTCTTTTCAGACACCACCGTCAGAGAGTCCAGTTCCATCCCCACAACATCACTGGCCTTACGAGTGAGTTTGTTGATTCTGTTGGTGTCTGCTACCCTCAGCCTGCTGCCCCAGCACACAACAGCAAACATGATCGCAGTGGCCACCACAGACTCGTAAAACATCCTCAGCATTGTCCAACAGATGCTAAAGGACCTCAGTCTCCTCAGGAAATAGAGATGGCTCTGACCCTTCTTGTAGACAGCCTCAGTGTTCTTTGACCAGTCTAGTTTATTGTCAATCCGTATCCCCAGGTATCTGTAATCCTCCACCATGTCCACACTGACCCCCTGGATGGAAACAGGGGTCACCAGTACCTTAGCTCTCCTCAGGTCCACCTCCAGCTCCTTAGTCTTTTTCACATTAAGCTGCAGATAATTCTGCTCACACCATGTGACGAAGTTTCCTACCGTAGCCCTGGGTGGGGGTGGTGGGGTATTGGGGTGTGACTGCGTTGGCAGTGGTGGTGATCTGAGAGTGAGGAGCAGGGCTATAAGGAATACAGTGAGCTTGGGGCTGGGGCTGGTTGGGAGGAGGCCAGGCGATGAGCCTGGGGCTGGTGCAGCCACTGAGTTCTGGGGAGGTCCGGGGTTACTGGGAGGCTGTGAGTTTGGACTCCACCACATTCACTCGCCCCTGGCAAAACTCCAGAAGGGAGATGAGATGTGTATCCTAGGGCTGATTCTTCATCCCATCAAACACCCCAGTACAAAATGGGTCAATGGGAGCAGAAGGATGTTCAGGCCCTCAACTGTTCTGCTTCAATAAAACCACCTGTTCTTCCCGACCCCCCCCACCCCCCTTGCCTCCTGCCTGCACTGACCCCATACCCATCAGTACCCTATACCCTTACTTTCAAGCATTCATCCGCTCCCGGGAATCTCCAGAGCAACTCCAGCCTCTAGGGAAGAGAATGTGAAGCATTCATTGCCCCTTGACTATCAGCCTCTTGTTCTGAGTGTAAGCCTTGGTTTTAGACCACTAACCATCCATCCTGTACAACTTCTGTATGTTTTAATGACATCACCTCCCATACTTTGCGTAAAAGAGTATAGAACTTTATCAGGCAGGTAGGGTACATCTGGAGTAATGCACTATACACAGTTATGGTCCCCTAACCTATGAAAAATACAGAAAGCATGGGAAGCTGCCCAAACTATGCTCTCTTATCACTACTACCATTTGGGAAGGAGGTTCAGGAGCCTTCGATCCCACACCACCAGCTTCAGGAACAGTTATTACCCTTCAACCATCAGGCTTCTGAACAGGCATGGATAACTTCACTCACCTCAACACTGAACTGATTCCACAACCTATGGACCCACTTTCAAGGACTCATGTTCTTAGTATTATTTATAATGACTCCATCTGTCTAAGTAGACAATAGATGCACCCGTTCCTGGGTGATGAATATGGAGATCCTGGGCTGCCCAGACATCAAGATCCCCTTCTCGGCCTCGCGGATGTGGTCCAAAGGAATACAAAGCAGTACATTTGGCATCAGCTTGGCTGCAGGAGCTGCCGGGAGGTGACGTGATACGTCATCCAACCGCCTTAGGGGCTCCACTCCGGATTTGTGTAGGGTTTACTCCTCAGCCTTCTCTTCTCCCGAAGATACCCACAAGGCAGTGGGATCCGTAACCCTGAACAGGGGCCCATACCGGGTACTGTCAGCCAGAGCCAGATGAGCCGGGACTCATGTAAAGCAGGGTCATCACGCCCTGTAGTAGTGACATATGGAGCCACTACCCGCTACCTAGAGTATTATTTATTTATTTATCATTATTATTTGTTTTTATTTTGGTTTGCATTTGCAGTTTGTCTTTTGCACATTGGTTGTCTGTCTTTAGTGGGATTTTCATTGATTCTATTTCTCTGTTCGACTGTATACCTGCAACAAAGTGAATCTCAAAGTGATGAATAGTGACACACAAGTACTTTGATAATAAATTTACTTTGAAAAGAGATTTTCCCAGGTCTAATCCCTGGGGTGAGAGGGTAGTCCTGTCAAGAGAGGCTGGATAGTTTAGGTCTGTTTCCCTTGCAGTTTAGAAGAATGAGGGGGGTGATCCAAGGGTACACATTATGCTGGAGGGATAGAAAGGTAGGCAGAGGGAGTGGTGTGGCTTTACTGATAAAGAATGGCATCAAATCAGTAGAAAGGTGTTGAATCCTTGTGGGTTGAGTTAAGGAACTGCAAGGGTAAAAGGACTTTGAGGCAGTTATATACAGGCCTTCCAACAGTGGCTGGGAGGTGGACCACAGGTTACAACAGGAAATAGAAAGGCGAGTCAGAAGGGCAATGTTATGGTAGTCATGGGAGATATTAACATGCAGGTCGATTGGGAAAGTCAGGTTGGTAATGGATCTCAAGAGAGTGAGTTTGTTGAATGCCCAAGAGATGGCTTTTCAGAGCAGTTTGTTGTTGACCCTACTAGGGGATCAGCTATACTGGACTGGGTGTTATATAATGAACTGGAGGCGATTAGGGAGCTTAAGGTAAAAGAACCCTTAGGAACCAGTGATCACAATATGATTGTGTTCAACTTGAAATTTGATAGGGAGAAAGTAAAGTCTGATGTAGCAGTATTTCAATGGAGTAAGGGAAATTACAGTGGTATGAGAGAGGTGTTGGCTAAAGTCAATTGGAAAGAGATGCTGGCAGGGAGCAGCACTGGCGTGCATTTCTGGGGAAGATGAAGAAAGTGCAGGACATGTTTATTCCAAAAATGAAGAAATACTCAAATGGTAAAATAGTACAACCATGGTTGACAAGGAAAGTCAGAGCTATTGTAAAAGAAAAAGAAAGGCATTCAAGAAAGCAAAAGTCACTTTTCAGCATAATTGTATAAGGGCTAAGAGAGTTGTAAAAGAGCGCCTGAAGGCTTTGTGTGTCAATGCAAGGAGCATTCGTAATAAGGTGGATGAATTGAAAGTGCAGATTGTTATTAATGATTATGATATAGTTGGGATCACAGAGACATGGCTCCAGGGTGACCAGGGATGGGAGCTCAACGTTCAGGGATATTCAATATTCAGGAGGGATAGACATGAAGGAAGGGGAGGTGGGGTGGCGTTGCTGGTTAAAGAAGAGATTAACGCAATAGAAAGGAAGGACATAAGCCGGGAAGATGTGGAATCGATATGGGTAGAGCTGCGTAACACTAAGGGGCAGAAGACGCTGGTGGGAGTTGTGTACAGGCCACCTAACAGTAGTAGTGAGGTCGGAGATGGTATTAAACAGGAAATTAGAAATGTGTGCAATAAAGGAACAGCAGTTATAATGGGTGACTTCAATCTACATGTAGATTGGGTGAACCAAATTGGTAAAGGTGCTGAGGAAGAGGATTTCTTGGAATGTATGCGGGATGGTTTTTTGAACCAACATGTCGAGGAACCGACTAGAGAGCAGGCTATTCTGGACTGGGTTTTGAGCAATGAGGAAGGGTTAATTAGCAATCTTGTCGTGAGAGGCCCCTTGGGTAAGAGTGACCATAATATGGTGGAATTCTTCATTAAGATGGAGAGTGACATAGTTAATTCAGAAACAAAGGTTCTGAACTTAAAGAGGGGTAACTTTGAAGGTATGAGACGTGAATTAGCTAAGGTAGACTGGCAAATGACACTTAAAGGATTGACGGTGGATATGCAATGGCAAGCATTTAAAGGTTGCATGGATGAACTGCAACAAATGTTCATCCCTGTTTGGCAAAAGAATAAATCAAGGAAGGTAGTGCACCCGTGGCTGACAAGAGAAATTAGGGATAGTATCAATTCCAAAGAAGCAGCATACAAATTAGCCAGAGAAAGTGGCTCACCTGAGGACTGGGAGAAGTTCAGAGTTCAGCAGAGGAGGACAAAGGGCTTAATTAGGAAGGGGAAAAAAGATTATGAGAGAAAACTGGCAGGCAACATAAAAACGGACTGTAAAAGCTTTTATAGATATGTAAAAAGGAAAAGACTGGTAAAGACAAATGTAGGTCCCCTGCAGGCAGAAACAGGTGAGTTGATTATGGGGAGCAAGGACATGGCAGATCAATTGAATAATTACTTTGGTTCTGTCTTCACTAAGGAGGACATAAATAATCTTCCAGAAATAGTAGGGGACAGAGGGTCCAGTGAGATGGAGGAACTGAGCAAAATACATGTTAGTAGGGAAGTGGTGTTAGGTAAATTGAAGGGATTGAAGGCAGATAAATCCCCAGGGCCAGATGGTCTGCATCCCAGGGTGCTTAAGGAAGTAGCCCAAGAAATAGTGGATGCATTAGTGATAATTTTTCAAAACTCGTTAGATTCTGGACTAGTTCCTGAGGATTGGAGGGTGGCTAATGTAACTCCACTTTTTAAAAAAGGAGGGAGAGAGAAACCGGGGAATTATAGACCGGTTAGCCTAACGTCGGTGGTGGGGAAACTGCTGGAGTCAGTTATCAAGGATGTGATAACAGCACATTTGGAAAGCGGTGAAATGATCGGACAAAGTCAGCATGGATTTGTGAAAGGAAAATCATGTCTGACGAATCTCATAGAATTTTTTGAGGATGTAACTAGTAGAGTGGATAGGGGAGAACCAGTGGATGTGGTATATTTGGATTTTCAGAAGGCTTTTGACAAGGTCCCACACAGGAGATTAGTGTGCAAACTTAAAGCACACGGTATTGGGGATAAGGTATTGGTGTGGGTGGAGAGTTGGTTAGCAGACAGGAAGCAAAGAGTGGGAATAAACGGGACCTTTTCAGAATGGCAGGCGGTGACTGGTGGGGTACCGCAAGGCTCAGTGCTGGGACACCAGTTGTTTACAATATATATTAATGACTTGGATGAGGGAATTAAATGCAGCATCTCGAAGTTTGCGGATGACACGAAGCTGGGTGGCAGTGTTAGCTGTGAGGAGGATTCTAAGAGGATGCAGGGTGACTTGGATAGGTTGGGTGAGTGGACAAATTCATGGCAGATGCAATTTAATGTGGATAAATGTGAAGTTATCCACTTTGGTGGCAAAAATAGGGAAACAGATTATTATCTGAATGGTGGCCGATTAGGAAAAGGGGAGGTGCAACGTGACCTGGGTGTTATTATACACCAGTCATTGAAAGTGGGCATGCAGGTACAGCAGGCGGTGAAAAAGGCGAATGGTATGCTGGCATTTATAGCGAGAGGATTTGAGTACAGGAGCAGGGAGGTACTACTGCAGTTGTACAAGGCCTTGGTGAGACCGCACCTGGAGTATTGTGTGCAGTTTTGGTCCCCTAATCTGAGGAAAGACATCCTTGCCATAGAGGGAGTACAGAGAAGGTTCACCAGATTGATTCCTGGGATGGCAGGACTTTCATATGAAGAAAGAATGGATGAACTGGGCTTGTACTCATTGGAATTTAGAAGATTGAGGGGGGATCTGATTGAAACGTATAAGATCCTAAAGGGATTGGACAGGCTAGATGCAGGAAGATTGTTCCCGATGTTGGGGAAGTCCAGAACGAGGGGTCACAGTTTGAGGATAGAGGGGAAGCCTTTTAGGACTGAGATTAGGAAAATCTTCTTCACACAGAGAGTGGTGAATCTGTGGAATTCTCTGCCACAGGAAACAGTTGAGGCCAGTTCATTGGCTATATTTAAGAGGGAGTTAGATATGGCCCTTGTGGCTACGGGGGTCAGGGGGTATGGAGGGAAGGCTGGGGCGGTGCTCTGAGTTGGATGATCAGCCATGATCATAATAAATGGTGGTGCAGGCTCGAAGGGCCGAATGGCCTACTCCTGCACCTAGTTTCTATGTTTCTAAGATAGTGAAATTTTTTAAAACCTACAGAGAGCAACTAAAAAAATCATTAGAAGGGAAAAGATGAAATACGAAAGCAAGCTAGCAAATAATATCAGAGTGGATAGTAGAAGTTTTTTCAAGGATGTTAAAAATAAAAGAGATGAGAGTAGATATAGGACTGCTAGAAAATTAGGCAGGAGAAATAACGGGGGACGAGGAGATGGCTGATGAACTAAATGAGTATTTTGTGTCACTCTTCACTGTGGAACACCAGCAGTGTGCCTGATGTCGTAGTGTGTGAAGGAAGAGGAGTGAGTCCAGTTACTGTTACAAGAGAGAAGGTGCTCAAAAAGCTGAAAGGCCTAAAGGTACATAAGTCACCTGGACCAGAGGAACTGCACCCTACGGTTCTGAAAGAGGTAGCATTAGAGATCGTGGTGGCATTAGAAACGATCTTTCAAAAATCATTGGACTCTGGCATGGTACCAGAGGACTGGAAAATTGCAAATGTTATACTCTACTCTTTAAGAAAGGAGGAAGGCAGCAGAAGGGAAATTATAGACCAGTTAGCCTGAGCTCAGTGGTTGGGAAGATGATGGAGTCAATTGTTAAGGATGAGGTGGAGTACTTGGTAACCCAGGACAAGATAGTACAAAGTCAGCAGGGTTTCCTTCAGGGAAAATCCTGCCTGATGAACCTGTTGGAATTCTTTGAGGAGATTACAAGTAGGATAGATGAAGGGGATGCAGTGGATGTTGTATATTTGGACTTTCAGAGGGCCTTTGACAAGGTGCCACACATGAGGCTGCTTACCAAGTTAAGAGCCCATGGTATTACAGGAAAGTTACTAACGTGGTTAGAGCATCGGCTGATTGGTCGGAGGCAGCGAGTGGGAATAAACGGCTGGCTGCCAGTGACTCGTGGTGTTCCGCAGGGGTCAGTGTTGGGACCACTTCTTTTTATGCTGTTATAAATGATTTCAATGATGGAATAGATGGCTTTGTTGCTAAGTTTGCAGATGATACGAAGATTAGTGGAGGGGCAGGTAGTGTTGAGGAAACAGGTAGGATGCAGAAGGACTTAGACAGATTGGGAAAATGGGCAAGAAAGTGGCAAATGAAATACAGTGTTGGAAAATGCATGGTCATGCACTTTGGTAGAAGAAATAAATGTGCAGACTATTTTCTAAATGGGGAGAAAGTCCAGGAATCTGAGATGCAGAGGGACTTGGGAGTCCTTGTGCAGAACACCCTGAAGATTAACTTGCAGGTAGAGTCGGTGGTGAGGAAGGCAAATGCCATGTTAGCATTCATTTCAAGAGGTCTAGAATACAAGAGCAGGGATGTGATGCTGAGACTTTATAAGGCACTGGTGAGGCCTCACCTTGAGTATTGTGAACTGTTTTGGGGCTCCTCTTCTTAGAAAAGATGTGCTGGCATTGGAGAGGGTCCAGAGGAAGTTCACAAGGATGATTCCAGGAAGGAAAGGGTTATCATACAAGGAACGTTTGATGGCTCTGGGTCTATACTCACTGGAATTCAGGATGAGGGGGATCTCATTGAAACCTTTCGAATGTTGAAAGGCCTAGACAGAGTAGATGTGGAATGGATGTTTCCCATGGTGGGAGAGTCTAGGACAAGAGGGCACAGCCTCAGGATAGAGGGGCGCCCTTTCAAAACAGAGATGCGGAGAAATTTCTTTAGCCAGAGGGTGGTGAATTTGTGGAATTTGTTGCCACATGCTAGGTTGTTGGGTGTATTTAAGGCAGAGATTGATAGGTTCTTGATTGGACATGGCATCAAAGGTTACAAAGAGAAGGCCAGGAACTGGGGTTGAGGAGGAGATTTTTAAAAAATGATCAGCCATGATTGAATGGCGGATCAGACTCAATGGGCCTGACGGCCTAATTCTGCTCCTATGTCTTATGGTCTTATTCATACATCCAAGGTCCAAAAGCTCCTTGACGAGGTAGGCATTGCAATGTTTCCATCAGTGGGAGAGTAATGAATGAGGGGACACAGCTACAAAATAAAGGGATGGTCATTTACAACCAGAATGCATGGAGGCTCAGGAGATTCTGCAGATGCTGGAAATCTTGAGCGACAGACACAATTGCTGGAGGAACTCAGCCGGTCAGGCAGTATCTATGGAGAGGAATAAACAGTTGGCATTTGCAGCTGAGACCCTTCATCAGAACTGGAAAGGAAGGGAATGGGGGGGGGGGGGGAGTGGATCTCTGAAATTCTCTGCCCACTCTGCTAGTGGGAGCTGGGTTGCTAGATGTACGTAAAGTGGAAATGGAGGTGAAGGAACTGAGGGGTATAGGAACTGTTACAGCAGGCCTATGTAGATCAGTCTTCATCATTTTGAGTGGTGGGGCAAATGAAAGGGCTGAGTGGCCAATCGTTGCTCCTGTTTCCTGCATTCCCTAGTCCCGCCCAGATGGTGGTGGTGAGAGTTGGCTGTGTACGTTACTGAGGGTTTTCACTCCCTGGGAGAAGCTGTGGGATGTCTCACAGAACTGTGACAGTGCGAGGTCTCTCACGGAGTGCCTGTTCTCTCCCCTCCAGGCCAGCTGTCCCGTGGTGGCTCCTGAATGTTTGGGCTCAGGACCCTCCTAAGCCTTGGCGTGTTCGTCTCGACGCGGCTGGCTGCCCGTGGCTTGAGGCAGGGACTCTCTCGGGGACCGGGCTTCCTCTGCCCTAGAACCCAGTGGCCAGAGATGTCGGGCCAGGGGAACCTCAGCTGCCCTGCCCCCAGCGGGAAAGCCCTGAAGTACCTGGGGTAAGTCAGAGCGGGGGAGTTGGGCGAGAAGACCTTGGGGAGGGTGGAGGGAGTAACTGTGGGCTTTGGTAAACCATCACAACATTAACCCTTTGGCCCAGGGGATCTGGGATGCCTTGGCTTGGAGGGACCGTGTTTGGAGAACACACTGAGTCCCCTCACCCAGGGGAGGAGACATTGTCCAAGCTAGAGATGACCAGACACCATTAGACAATGTCTCCTGCCCTGGATGAGGTTCCCTTGAGTGGAAAAGTGAAAGAAAGACTAGCTTTATTTGTCTCATGTATATCAAAATGTGAAATACGCTATTTACATTGCGCCCCTAGCGCAAGCCTCTGACTGTGGGAGGAAACTGGAGGACCCGGGGGAAACCACGAACAATCACAGGAGGAGCATACAAAACTCCTTACAAAGAACCTGGATGAGATGGAGCAATCTGCTCAAGTTCCCCACCACACCTGATCAGTTGTAATTTCTCCAGTAATCTGGTCTTGCCCACACTTCAGGATTCACTGCTCCTGATCTTGTTAAATACCTCTTCCGGCCACTGTCCCTCAGAGGAGGGGGGAGTTGGAGCAGGTGGTGGGTGTGGGGCAAAGTCTTAACGATGGTGCCAGGTCACCTCTGTACAGGGAGATCTGTGACTCTGCCCCCAGGGAGAGCAGCGGAGCATTTGTTGGGGGGGGGCGTACATTGGATGCCATTTTGTGGGGTATAAAGGGGTAAGAAGCCATTCAAGTTGATGGACTGACACAGACTGGAAGGGCTGAATGGCACGTTGCTGTCCCCTGAGCACGTTCGGTGACTGTAGTGCTCTCCAGGTTATGGCCCCTTCCCTGTCCTCGTCTAGTGACAAGGGGTACCACACTGCCCCCTACCCAAACTCCCTCCTGCCACCCTGGGGTGGGGTGTGATTAACGAAGAGTGTCACCTCTCGCCCACAGACAGGAGGAGGCTCAGAATATTGACCAGGAGCTATTCACCGAGTACCGGTTCAGCGTGGACCAATTGATGGAGCTGGCGGGTCTTAGCTGTGCCACTGCCATTGCCAAGGTTGGTGCCTGAACGTCCCTGGGACAGAGGTTGGAGGGAAGGGGAGGACTTTGTCCCTGGGTAAACGAACAGCTCATTTGTCCACAGACTCCAGGCACCCTCTGTTTAGTGGTGATCTGACCAGCCCTGCACACCATAGGCAGCACGGAAGGACAGGGTCCCTTCCCCAACTGGGAGTGACGGGCCATCTGACGCAGGGTTTGAGGGAGCTCCTTGGGATCTCACTTGCTTGGTGCCAGATACTGTTGGGCTAGGACAGCATTCTGCCAGCATGTGTGACCTCACATTGATAGGCAAAACCTTGCTGCCCTCACTCATCTCTCTCTCTCTCTCTACCCATCTTTCAGGCATACCCACTGTCATCGCTACGGAAAGAAAACCCCACTGTGTTGATTGTGTGTGGACCGGGCAACAATGGCGGAGATGGACTTGTGTGCGCGAGGCATCTCAAGCTCTTTGTAAGCACCACACTCCCAGGATCCTGATGAAGGACCTCAATCTGAAACATAGACTCCTTATCCCTTTCCACAGATGCTGCCTGACCTGCTGAAATCCTCCAGCATTCTGTGTGTTGGTCTGGACTTCCTGCACCAGCAGAATCTCTTGTGGTTAGACACTGAGCTGTGAGGCCGCACTTGGACTGTTGTTCTGTATCAGCCACCCTGCTATAGGAATGATGATAGTAAACTTGAAAGAGTGCAGAAAAGATGGACCAGGATGCTGCCAGGGTTCGAGGGACTGAGGGCTGGAGCTCTGAGATTGTTATTGTGTATGGGTTTGGTCATCAGGTTTTATTTGTGTTATTTTGAAAAAACAGCCCAACTACACCTTTGTGACCAGGTAACCCACTCATCGGTACATCTTTGGATGTGGTAGCAAACTGGAAACACACAGTCACAGGGAGAACGTACAAACTCCTTATGGACAGCAGTGGGAATGGAACCCAGTTGCTGGTGCTGGAATAGGATTACACTAATTGCTACACTACTGTGCCACGCTAAATGAGTTCTGCCCGTTGAATGGCAAATGACTGTGACAGGGCTTGAACCTGCAGTCTCCTGCTCATTCTAATACTTATCAGACACCTTTATTAGGCCACATGGCCGTCATTACATTGAAAAGAGTGTAAAGAAGATTTATGAGAATGGTATTGGTTTATTATCACACATACAGTGAAAAGCTTGTCTTGTGTACTGTTCATACAGATCAGATCAGATCATTATATAATGTACTGAGGTAGAATTTGCTGAGACAGTCACCAGGATGTTGTCTGAAATGGAAGACTTTAGTTCTGGGGAGAGTTTGGACAGACTGGGACTAATTTTCCTGGGCAACGGAGGCTGTGAGATGGGCTAATAGAGGTATGCAATTACGTATATGATTTGAGAAGTTACAGAGAATCAATTTCCCAGCAAGAAGACTTGGTAGAAGCTTACACAATGATGAGAGGCAAAGACAAGGGTAGACAGCCAAGATGGAAATGTTTAATAGCAGAGGGCATGCATTTAAGATGAGGGGGAAGGTTGAAAGGAGATGTGTGGGGCAAGTTTTCTTTTACAGAGTGGTGGGTGCCTGGAATGTGCTGCCAGTTGGTGGCTGAGGCAGATATGACAGAGATGTTTATGGTGCTGAATATGCCGAGAATGCAGACAGATGAAAATTGTGTAGGCAGAAGGGATCAGTTTAATTGGGCATCATTAGTTAGTACAACATGGTAGGCTGAAGAGCCTCTTCCTGTGTGTGTGTGTGTATATATATATATATATATATATATATATATATATATATATATATATAAAAAAACATGTTTAAGGTGAGAGGAAGATGGTTTAAAAAGTATCTGAGGGGTGGCTGATATCTCAAATGTGGTGGAATCAAATGCAGTCTCTGCATTTAAGATGGATATGGGCCTGGGAGCAGTGCAGATGGGCAGAGAGCAGCTTGGACAGGTCCAGCCGAAAGGATCGATTTTGTGATTGCCCTTTGGGGTCAGCCTTACTAATGTGTGGAGAAGTGTGTTTGAAAAAGGATCCAGTGCTCTCCCAGCTCGTATAATGAATAAACTCTTCTTGGGCTTCCACCCAGGTACAGGTATTTATTTTAACCAATGTTTCGATGACAAACTCTGCCATCTTCGTCACCCTGACAAGGGTGGCAGAGTTTGTCTTCAAAACATCGGTTAAAATTGACACCTGTGCCCAGCCTGAAGCCTGAGAAGGCTTTATTCAAGAAGTGTGCTACAGGCTATGCATGCTGGTGTTACTGACATTGTGTAAACAAAGAGTGGGGGCCTAGTGGGGCAATACTTATGCAGCTTGGCCATGAACAGTAGAATAGGCTGAATGGGCCTACGTTGCTGTGTACTCTGCCATTGATGTGTTATGCCATGCCAATGACTGTTCTCTCCCTGTGCAGGGCTACAAACCAGCCATCTTCTACCCAAAACAGTCCAGTAAGCCTCTGTTCCAGTCACTCACCACACAATGCCAGAAAATGGACATCCCCTTCCTGGCAGAATTCCCATCTGAGGTGAGTCCTGCGACTCCAGTGTGAGAGTGGGTGTTTGACTCAAACCATGTGTAGTTCCTCCCGTAGATCACTGCCTCCTGAATCCATCTTCATCTCAGCAATCCCCACCCTCCGGCTTCCAAACTTGGGCCATCCTGTTTATTCCGAATTCTGGCCGTCCTGTATCCCAACCAGAATCCTGATCATTGCAGATCCAGGCAATCCTGTGTCTCATTCCGGGACCCTGTTCATCCACACTACCCCCCCCCGCCCCCCCATGCAGTGACTCTGTTCCAATTCTCATTTTCTTTTCTACAACTTTAGACCCCACAGCACCCACTCAGTGCTCTCCAAAACTGGCTCCCTATCATCCCAACTCCCCAAGTCCTGGGCTACGCTTCCCCAACGATTGCAAATCCCAGGCCTTCCACTGTGAAATGATCTTACCTGAATTTCCCTCTTCTCTCCTGTTGCTGTGTGATGCTGCCCTTCTGTGGGCCATTGATCATGTTGCGGGTGTGGCGTGAGCTGTTGTCTGACACACTCCCCCATCGCCCAACAGCCTGCCCTTATTGACGAGGTCTACAACCTAGTGGTGGACGCCATCTTCGGGTTCAGCTTCAAGGGAGAAGCCCGTGAGCCCTTTGCCTCCATTCTGACTATACTGGAGACAGTGACCATCCCCATCGCCAGTGTGGACATCCCATCCGGTGAGTACACCACCAGCCAGCCTCACCTTGCCATGTATATGTGTGTGTGACTATATGGGTGGGAAGAGGTGTTGGTGGACAGAAGCAGGAGCCCTGCTGTTTTACACTATTCAATCCCCAGTGAGGTCCCAGCCAGAAAACTGGGGGCAGCTTCCAGAAGGTCCTTGGGATTTCCAAAACATTCCCAGGACAAGGTCTTCAGTTCAGTAGGTAGGTTGTACTTAAGAACTAGGAGCAGGAGTCATCCATCTGGCCCGTCGAGCCTGCTCTGCCATTCAGAAAGATTGTGGCTGATCTGGCCATGGACTGATCTCCAACTTAACCTGCATTTTCCCCACAAACTTCAATTTCCCTGCTTGCAAAAATCTACTGTCTTATATATATTTAATGTAGTAAACTCTGCTGTTTCCCTGGGTAGAGAATTCCACAGAGTCCCTACTCTTTGGGAATAGCAGTTTTCCTCATCTCCATCCTAAATGTATTCCCACAAATCTTGAACTGTGTCCTCTAGTTCCAGTTGGACTCTACTACTTGTGGACGGGAAAAAAAACTAAAGGGAGGTGTAATTCAAATCCCTGACAGGTTTTAAGGGGTAATAATGTTCAAATTCTTAATAGTTTTGAGGGAGTAATAACTTGTTCAAAATTCTGATGGGTCTTTATAACTAGTTCTGGGGAATTTGGTGACACAGGGATGGGGCAAGGGAACAAGAGGGTGGATGATGTTTCTGTACCATGACATCCCAAATCCTATACTTGGTGCCCTGACCAATGAAGGCCAGTGTGCTAAATGCCACTTTCACAGAACCATGGACTGTAGCTCAGCCCCAACAACACCCCTCCCAGTGCCCTGCCCTTCCTCGGCCCACCTGCCCGGCTGACCTGGATCGTGCTGTAACCTTCACGAACCTTGCCTTGTTGACTTGACGCTGCCTCCTCTGCCTTTCTGACAGGTTGGAATGTGGAGAAAGGCAACCCGAAGGGGATCCAGCCTGACATGCTCATCTCGCTCACTGCCCCCAAGAAGGCAGCCAGCCACTTCACCGGACGCTACCACTTCCTGGGGGGCCGCTTCGTGCCCGCGGCCCTGGAGAAGAAGTACGGTCTCAACCTCCCAGAGTACCCTGGCACCGAGTGCGTCCGCCAGCTGCTGTGACACCTCTGCATGAGGGTGCCGTGTTCCTGTGGGCAGTCAGGACGGGTGGTCTCGCACTCGCTCCATTGCTGCGCTGCTTCTAGCAATCTGAGCAGGTGGAGGTGGGTGGGTTTTTTTAATGGAGAGCCTCAGAGTACACCATGAATCACAGCACAGGAGACCTTTCAGCCTGCTGGACCCCTGCCAGCTCTCTGAAAGGGTTCTTCCGAATGCTTCCCTCTCTCCAGTGTGGTTGGACTCCTCGCTGAATGTGGTCCCACCATCTCCTTGGGCAGAAAATGACTGCATGGAAATGCTCCCCCATCCTCCGCTTCTGTCTCTGCTACCCAGTCCGTGATGAATGTGATCCCAGCGTCTCCCAGCACAGCAACTGGCTGTGTGGAAACGCTCACCCCGTCTTCCCTCTGCTACCCAGTCCCTGACGAATGTGATCCCATCGTCTCCCAGCACAGCAACTGGCTGCACTGAAACGCTTCTCCCTCCACCCCCCCACACCTTTCCTCTGCTAACCAGTCCGTGATGAATGTGGTCCCAGCGTGTCCCAGCACAGCAACTGGCTGTGTGGAAAAGCTCACCCCATCTTCCCTCTGCTACCCAAGTCCCTGCTGCCAAATCACTGTTTTAAATTTTGCTTTCGTCTCGTGGGAGTTTGAGACTTTCACCTCATTGCGGAAGTTTCCAAGTGTATCTCCAGGCTTGCTCAGATCCTGCCGGGAGCCCAACACCCAGAAACACCAGCTAAGATTGTGTCCAATTGGAATGGCGTGACAATCCTACTGGGGAACTGATCAGAGTTCTTCTCGCTGTCAGTACTGTGCAGTTTGTTAACATCTCTCTGAAGAACAGTCCTCAGTACATAATGTCCCTTTTTCACAGGAGCACAGTTACGGTGCCAGGGGTTAATCAGGAATGTTTCTCTAGCACAAACAGGGGTCAGACTTTCAGCTACACAATAAAAGGAATGAATAAAGTTGTTTCAGTTGACTCGAGTTTAATTTCAAACAAGTGGCACTGCCTCTTTGCTATCTGTCCAACCTCCCTGTTTAAGGCAGGGTACTGTAGCTCTGATACAGCAGAAAGGGCTGAGGAGCATCAAAAGTTAAATGCCACACTATAACCCCCAGTGTACTGGAAAGTAGCAGCACATCATGTAACAGAAATGCAAAGGCATTCTGTGAACTCTCAGGGCCGGGTTAGAAAGGAATGAGGGGAGCTTGTTAGAGAGTCACACAAACAGTTGAGGTGTAAAGTTCTAAAGTTCTCTGTGCCTGTTGTCATGTAGCCACTGATATAAAGGAAAAATGGAAATACAAGAAATAATGAACAAAGATGAGAAGAAACACAAGTGGTCAGATGGAATAACTACAGGCCAGTCTGCCTGTTGGGAGGACAGGAGGAATATATGCAGGCCAGTTTGCCTCGTTGGTGGTGGGACAGACCAGAGAAAATTCTAAAACATTACATACAACAGAAGTTAGAGATGCTCTGATTAATCAGGGGAGTCGGTGTGAATTTCTTATACCAGAACATTGTGATGGGAATAACTCATGCTTTAATCATTGAGCTTTGATGGTCTCAAGTAAGGTCATTTGACAAACTGATCCACTGAAATGCAGGGATAGCACAGGAAAGGTTGAAACCTGCCTGTGACAGGCGATGGCCAGAGGGAGGGAGGCCACAGATCACGTCCTCCCATCCCGCGTGTCCCTGCACTCAAGGTTGCTCTCGCTCTGCAGTCCTCCTCTGGTTCCCCATCTGCATTTGTGTCGCTTCGCCTTCCTCTTCGGGACTAGCTCATCAGCAGTCTGCGCACTGGGACCGGCGCCCTCGGTTTCCACGCCCTCATCATCGGCTGGACTGGTGCGCTTTTTCTTCTTCTTCTTCTTCTTCTTCCTCTCCTCCTCCGCTCGGTCCGCACCTTCTGTCTCCACGCTGCTGGCCACCCGCTGCTGCCGCCCATACTTGGCCATGAACTCCTTCTCCTGCTCCTCCAGCCGTAGCAGCTTGGCGTTCATGGTCACACCATGTCGAGCGCCCCTGGGGACAGGGGGAGAGAAGACCATAAGCAGAGTCAGGCCATTCAGCCCATCGAGTCTGTTCCGCCATTCCATCATGGCTGATCCCGGATCCCACTCAACCCCATACACCTGCCTTCTCACCATATCCTTTGATGCCCTGACCGATCAGGAATCTCAACACCCACCTTAAGGGCCATGAACTTGGCCTTCGCTGCAGTCTGTGGCAGAGCATTCCACAGATTCACTACTCTCTGGCTGAAAACAACTCCTCCCCATCTCTGTTCAAAAGGGTCACCCCTCAATTTTGAGGCTGTGCCCTCTCGTTCTGGATATCCCCACCACAGGAAACCTCCTCTCCACATCCACCCTATCTAGTCCTTTCAACATTCGGTAGGTTTCAATGAGATTCCCCCCACATTCTTCTAAGTTCCAGCAAGTACAGGCCCGAAGCTGCCAACACTCCTCATATGTTAACCCCTTCATTCCCAAAATCATCCCTGTGAACAACCTCTGGACTCTCTCCAATGACAACACACCCTTTCTGAGATGGGGCCCAAAGCTGTTGACAATACTCCAAGTGCAGCCTGACTAGTGTCTAATAAAGCCTCAGCATTATCTCCTTGTTTTTATATTCTATTCCCCTTGAAATAAATGCCAACATTGCATTTGCCTTCTTTACCACAGACCCAACCTGTATATTAACCTTCTGGGAGTCTTGCACCAAGTCCCCTGCACTTCCGATGTTTGGACCTTCTCCCATTTAAATTAAGTATTATTGCTCCTTTTACCAAAATTAATTATCATACATTTCCCAACACTGTATTCCAACTGCCACTTTTTTTGCCTGTTCTTTCAATTTAAGTCCTGCTGCAATTGCATTGCTTCCTCAGCACAACCTACCCCTCCGCCTATCTTTGTATCATCTGCAAACTTTGCCACAAATCTATCAATTCCGTTATCTAAGTCATTGACAAACAATGTGAAAAGCAGCCGTCCTAATACTGACCCCTGAGGAACACCGGCAGCCAACCAGAAAAGGCCCATTTCATTCCCACTCGCTGCCTTCTGCCTGTCAGCCATTCCTCTATCCATATCAATATCTTTCCTGTAATGCCATAAGATTTTATCTTGTTAAGCAGCCTCATGCGTGGCACCATTATCAAATTCCTTCTGAAAATCCAAGTAAATAGCATCCACTGCCTCTCTTTTGTCTGCCCTGCTTGTTACTTCTTTGAAGAACAGATTGGTCAGGCAAGATTTCCCTTAACAGAAACCATACTGACTTTGACTTATTTTATCATTAGTCTCCAAGCACCCAGAAACCTCATCCTTATAAATAGACTCCAACACTCTCCCAACCACTGAGGTCAGGCTAACGGGCCTATAATTCCCTTTCTTTTGTCTTCCTCCCTTCTTAAAGAGTAGAGTGACAATTTGCAATCTTCCAGTCCTCCAGGACCATGCCAGAATCAAGTGATTCTTGAAAGATCATGACTAATGCATCCGTTATCTCTTCAGCAACCTTTCAGGATTCTGGGATGTAGTCCATCTGGCCCAGGCGACTTATCCACCTTAAGACCTTGAGTTTCCCTAGCACTGTTTTCTTTGTAATAGCAATGACACTCACTTCTGCTCCCTGACACTCACTGACCTCTGGCACACTGCTAGTGTCTTCCACAGTGAAGATAGATGCAAGGTACCCATTAAATTCACCTGTCATTTTTGTCACCCATTACTACCTCACCAGCATCAATTTCCAGTGATCCAATATCAATTCTCACTTCCCTTTTACTCTTCATATAACTGAAAAAGCTTTTGGTCTCCTGCTTTATATTATTGGCTAGTCAGCCCTCATATTTCATCATTTCCCTTCAACCTTTTGTTGGATTTTAAAAGCTTCCCAATCATCCAACTTCCCACTCAGTTTTGCTACCTTATATGCTCTTTCCTTGGGTTTATGCAGTCCTTAACTTCCTTTGTCAGTCACGATTCCCTACCCCTGCCATTTGTGAACAGCTTCTCCTGTGGGACATATCTATCCTGAACTATTCCCAGAAACTTCAGCCATCTCTGCTCTCGTCATCCCCACCAGTATCCTCCTCCAATCCACCTGGGCAAGCTCCTGTCTCATGCCTCTTCAAATTCCCTTTATTCCATGCAATACTGATACATCTGACTTGTGCTTCTCCCTCTCAAATTGCAGTATGAATTCAATCATATTATGATCACTGCCTCCTGAGGGTTCCTTTACATTAAACTCCCTAATAAGGTCTGGGTTATTACACAACACCCAATCTAAGGTAGCCTTTTCTCGAGTAGAGTTAAGCACAAGCTGCTCTAAAGAGCCATCTGGTAGGCATTCAAATTCCTTCTCTTGCAATCCAACATCAACCCAGTTTTCCCAATCCCTTTCCATATTGGAAGTCCCCCATTACAATTGTGTCATTATCCTTCTTAAATGGCTTTTCCAGCTCCCTTGCAATCTCAACCCCATATCTTGGCTACTATTTGGAGGCCTATATATGATTCCCATGATGTTTTTTTTTACCCTTGCAGTTTCTTAACTCCACCAACAAAGATTCAACGTTCTTTGCCCGTATGTCACCTGTTTCTAAAGATGTAATTCCATCTCTTACCAACAGAGCCACACCATCACCTATGCCTTCCTGCCTGTCCTTTCGATGTTAAGCTCCCAACTATGAGAAGGTGGGAGGGGGTGGTCAGGGCAGTGGCTAGTAGCTGGACAGAACAGGTGGAGAGATCAAATTGCAGTGTGTACTCACTTGTGCGCGGTGCGGCCTCCGCAGGCCTGGACTAGCTCCTCATCGGTCAGCCTGTGCTCAGAAAAGAGCAGAGGGAGTTAGCAACAGCCTGCAGGATCCTCCCGTCTTCCCTACCCCCAACAATCATCAGAGTGGGGCAGGAGGGAGGGTGGTGCGAGTAAGGGTTGGGGGGGGTGCAGTAGTGGGGAAGACACGAGTGAGATGAAGCGATAGGCTGGGGGAGTGATAGCTGGTGACCGAAGGGTGAGGTCGTGGGACATGGGGTGGGAAGAAGAAGGGGCAGCAAGCCCAGAAGAACTGAACTATCCCTGGACTCCCCTTGCACACAGCTCCTCAGGTTAGTGGGTACCTGGTGGTCGACGAGAGGTTCAGTTTCTCATCTTCATCACTGGTACTGTCACTGTCGCTCCCCTCTGGACTCGGAGCCACCTCCTGCTGCTGTTTGTCAGGTGTTAGCGTGGTCGCCTGTAGAGACAGGACAAGCTGAATGAGGTGGTGTAGGGGTGTGGACACCAGGGTGGCTCCTATCAACAGTGGAAGCACCACGGGCAACCAGACAAGATATAAATATATAAATATAGCAAGTTATAAATTGACAGTGATCTTCCACAGGGACCTGTAGCAAGATTACGGGAAACCCGCAGGGGTGTGAGAAGGAGTAGGGAGTTTCCCAAATCAGGATAAAGGAGCAGGTGCTGGAATCTGCAGCCACACACAAACTGTTAGAGGGACTCAGCAGGCTGGGAAACATCTTGGGGGGGCAGGGAGGGAGAATAGACAGTCAACATTGCGGGTCAAGACCCTTCACCTGAACAGGACGTGGCAGGAACCACCATCTTATGCATTAGCTTGGATCCAACATTGAGTTTCACAGGGAACTGGAGCATGGATCTATAGGCATCCGTTAGTCTCATGAGATCATGGATTTGCACCTTGGAAGGTTTCCAGGGCGCAGGCCTGGGCAAGGTTGTATGGAAGACCAGCAGTTGCCCATGCTGCAAGTCTCCCCCCTCCACGTTACCGATGTTGCCCAAGGGCAGGGCATTAAGACCCATACAGCTTGGCACTGGTGTCGTCGCAGAGCAATGTGTGGTTAAGTGCCTTGCTCAAGGGCACAACACGCTGCCTCAGCCAAGGCTCGAACTAGCAACCTTCAGATCACTAGATGAATGCCTTAACCACTTGGCCACGCGCCAACACAACTGGAGGATGACTGCAGGGCTATGTGAGAGGGAGCAGCAGGGTTGACCAACACCACCTACTATCCCCCTGCTCCCATCTGAAGGAAGCTGGCTAAACAGTGGTCGCAGCCAACCTGCTCTATTCACCACCCACTGGTTTAAAGGAGTTTGGATTCAGCATGTGACCGGATCGAAGGAAGTTTGCAACAATTAGAACTTGAGAGAGAGAACCATGCTGTTGACCGAGGGCCTTTGACATTAAGTAGGGGAGAATGTCCGTGGCCTGTGGAAGGGGATTCAGTGGGCAGGAGGGATGGGAAGAGTCGGTGATGGGGGAGAATGTCTATGGACAGCGGAAGGGGATTCAGTGGGTGGGGGGGGGGGAAATGTCCATGGCCTATGGGAGGGTATTCAATGGTGGGAGGAGAGAGGCATGTCTCTGGGCTGTGGACGGAATTTAATGGGTGGTGGTGGAAAGAGTCAGTGATGGGGGAGAATGTCTTTGGCCAATGGAAGGGGATTCAATGATGGGAGAAGAGAGTTTGTGTTGGAGGCATGTCTTTGGTTATGGAATGGGATTCAGTGGGTGGGTGGGGGGGAGTGGGTGTCTCTCTCCAGTGCTCCGACTTGCTGAATGTTTAGGCATTTTCTGTGTTATTTATACATCAGAGAGGGAAGTTGTTCCTCTGGTGCATGGGATTTGGGACAAGGCGAGAGGCAGGAAGGCCTTCCCTTCCTTCCTGAAGACTAGGGGTGGGGGTAGATCCAGAATGCCCTCCCCCACAGCTGTTAAATGGGGTGCAGGGGCGATTGGTGGATTGGGATCCAGAATCTCATTGCCTGAGGATAGAAAGGGGGCTGTGATCAAAACCGTGATGGGGGGATAGGATCAGAACATTCCACTGGAACAGTGAATAGCCTCTTCCTCCTATCCCCAGTGCCGAGTCAGTAATGCCGCACAGGGCAGGAGTGGACAATCCACCATTCCTGTAGAGTCTCTGACCCCCATTCACCAAGTCCCGACCCCAGGACACATGACTAGGTCATGGTTCACGGGCTTGGGTCAGCTGGGGCTGGGCATGCTGGGGTTTGATTTTTCTGCCCACTCCCTTAGCAGGTCCAGAGTGCAGGGGATTGGGTCTCAGTGGGGACAACCAGCGGCCTGAAACCAAGCCAGGATGCAGTGTGTCCAACTGCCCCCGACAAGGTGCAGTGGGCACCCATTAGCACTAAGCCCCGGGGGAGGGACGTGGGAGTCCAGGCACTGCCACCAATATTGGTCACTGGGGCTAGAACTGCAAATCGGAGGGCTGGGGAGAGTTACAGAGACCACAGAAGGACTAAGGAGTGGGACAAAAACCTTCTGTGCCAAGGTAAGGTGGGGGTTGGGGGGGGTAGGGAAGAGGAGTTTCAGAGCCCCGTGTGGACCATGGACTGGGTACCTTGACGAACCGCCCATACAGCAGGTCCCGGCAGAGCTGGGCTTTCCGTGGCTTCTTGTTGCTGATGGGTCCTTGTTCCTGCCCTGTGTTCCCGTCCTTCCGCACTTCCACGCCATCCTGCGGGAAAGTCAGTAACGATACAGCCATTGTGGAACGGTGCACTGAGTCACAGTGGCCGGCATTGACCCGAAAGGCATCTCCCACACAATGCCAACCAATCCCTAGAGATTAAGTGTCGTGTTGCAGTTGTACAAGACATTGGTTAAACCACACATGGTGGTTCTGGCCACCATGTGTGAGTTTGAAAACCATGAGATGACGTTGCAACTCTCCAAAACCCTGGCTGGACCACACTTGGGGAGTATTGCGCTCAGTTCATTTGAAAGGGTGCGGAGATTTACCAGGGTGTTGCATAGATTAGAGAACGTGTCACATGAGGAGAGGTTGAGCAAGTTAAGACTCTTCTTAGGAGCAAAGGAGGGTGAGAAGTGATTTGATAGAGGTCTATAAGATTATAAGAGGCATAGATAGAGTGACAGCCAGCACCTTTTCCCAGGGCAAGAACAGCTAATAGGAGAAAGCATAATCTTAAGGAGATTGGAGGGAAGTACAAGAAGGTCAGAAGTATTTTTTTTAAATTTTACACAGAATGGTGGGTACGTGGAACACACGACTGGGGGTGGTGACAGAGGCAGATACATCGGGGACAGCCACTGTATGAAAGAAAACAGAGGGTTATGGTCTTTGTAAAAGGGTTTAGGTAGATCTTGGATAGCCAGTCAGAGTAACACACACAAAATGCTGGAGGAAATCAGCAAGTCAGGCAGCATTTATGGTGAGTATAAAGAGCCAATGTTTCAGGACAAACCCCTGCATCATTTAAAGGGGATTGGAAGGGGTCAGTTTTCCACACGTTGGTGGTGCTATTTGCATCAAGCTGCAGGAAGTGGTGAAGGTGGGTACAATTACAATAGTTAAAAAACATTTGCACGAGTCATATAGCATGGAAACAGGATCTTTGGCCCATCAGATCTAGGCTGAGCACAGCATCCTCCGCTAGTCCCAGTTGCCTGTCTACAGCGCCTAACTCTCCAAGCCCCTCCCCTCCACGTACCTCTCCAAATGCCTCTTAATGTTGCATTTGTACCCACCGTGACCACTTCCTCTGGCATCTCATTCCAAGTACTCACTACCCTGTGTAAAGAGTTTGCCTCTCCCCCTCTTGTATCTGTGCTTTTTTGGACTCCCGAACCATGAGGGCCTTCTGAGGTGTAGAAAATGTGTAGGGAGATAATGCAGCTCAGTGGAATCAGCGTAGTTATCATGTTTGTCATGAAGGAAATGGGCTGAATGACCTCTTTCTATGTTGTGTGATTCTAGTCTGATAACCATCCTCCCAATGAAAGTTCTCCAGTCTCAGTTCCCATCCCTTCATTGTCCTCTTTCATCGTGTTACCATTCCTTGTGTCAGTTACCCTCCCATGACACATTCCCCTCTTAAAATCTGAGACTCAGGTAACATACACTCTCATAAAGTGTAAGCTGCCCAACTACCCACCCTCATCGCCACCTTATTACCTTGGCTTCTTCCTTTCCAGTTCTGAAGGGTCTCACTGACTGTTTATTCTCCTCTGTAGACACTGCCTGACCTGCTGGGCTCCTCCAGCATTTCGGGTGTGTTAATATAAACTGCCTCCTTACACCATAACTCCTTCAATGGCACTTCTGTTTAAAAATTTCACATTCTTAAATGACCCTTCACAGACCAGGTTTGAAAACCAAGGATGCTGGGGATTTGAAATCAAACCAGAAATGGCTGGAAACGCTCACAGTACAGGCAGTATGTGGAGAGAGAAGAGAAAAACACATTGATGTTTCGGGCTGAAGACAATTTCACTCGGCCAATTCTGATGGCCTCAGACTCTGCATCTCCCCTCAGATGCTGCCTGACCTGCTCAGTTTCCAGCATTTTCTGCTTCAGGCATTCACCTGGACAGAGGTCCAAGGTGAACTGCAGGCCACACTCTCAGGATACTGGACGCTTTGTGGGAGTGCAGACTTCCCAGAGTTACCTGGCACTGAGACAGGGCAGTCCATCTTTGAGGAGACAACCGTGTGGAGACTGTACTTCTCTCCTCTCCAGGGAGTTTTATGCCAGCTTCACAGTACAATTCTTAGCAGAAGGAACAAAGGGGTCTTGGAGTCCACATCCACAGATCATTCAAAGTGCCATGCAAGATGATAGAGTGGTTAAGAAGGTATATAGTGTGTTGGCTTTCATTAGTCGGAATTGATTTCAAGAGCCACAAGATAATGTTGCAGCTCTCTAAAACTCTGATTAGATCACACTTAAAGAGTATTGTGTTCAGTTCTGGTTACCTCATAGGAATGATGTGGGAGCTTTCGAGAGGGTGCAGAGGAGATTATTAGGACGCTGCCTAGATTATGAGGATAGGTTAGGCGAGCTAGGTAGGGCTTTTCTCTTTGAAGCACAGTAGGATGAGGTGTACAAGGTGATACGACCATAAGAAATAGGAGCTGACTCAGCCATTTGGTCCATGAAGTCTGCTCTGCCATTTCTGCTGACCATGCTGACTACAGCCTATTTTATCATGTGCCTCCAAGTACCCCAAAACTACTTCCTTAACAATTGATTCCAACATCTTCCCATCCACTGAGGTCAGCCTAACTGGCCTACGGTTTCCTTTCTTCTGCTTCTCTCCCTTCAAGAGTGGAGTGACATTTGCAATACTCTAGTCTTCTGGAACCATTCTGGAATCTGGTGATTCTTGAACAATCATTACTAATGTTTCCATGATCTCTTCACCCACGTCCTTCAGAACCCTGGGGTGTACACCATCTGGTGTAGGTGACTTATCTACCTTCAGACCTTTCAGTTTCCCTAGTAATGGTAACTTCACACACTTCATGACCTTTGGAACTTCCCCCATACTAGTGCCTTCCACAGTGAAGACTGATGCAACATACTTATTCAGTTTGCCCCCGATTACTACCTCCAACATCGTTTTCCAGTGGTCTGACAGCCACTCTCACCTCCCTTTTATGCTTTATGTATCTGAAGAGACTTTTGGCATCCTCTTTTCTTCGTATTCCATCTTTACCTTCTTAATGAGTTTTAAAATTGCCTTCTGTTGGTATTTGAAAGCTTCCCAGTCCTCTAATTTCCTACCAATTTTTGCTCTACTATATGCCCTCTCTTTGGCTTTTATGTTGGCTTTGACTTCTTGTTAGCCATGCTTCTGTCATCTTGCCTTTAGAATACTTCTTCCTCTTTGTGATGTTTATATCCTGTGCCTTCCAAACTGTTTCCAGAAATTCCAGCCTTTGCTGCTCTGTTCTTTTCCAATCAATTTTGGCCAACTCCTCTCTCATCCCTCTGTAATTCCCTTTAATACTGATTTAATCCCACTGTAATACTGATACTTGTGACTCTTTCTCAAAATTCAAGGTGAATTTATTTTGATCACTTTCCCCTAAGGGTTCTTTTACCTTGAGCTCTCTAATCAATTTTGGTTCATTGCACAATACCCACTCCAGAATAGCTGATCTCCTAGTGGGCTCAACCATGAGCTGCTCTAAAAAGCCATTTCATAGGCATTCTACAAATTCCCCCTCTTGGGATCCAGCACTACCCTGATTTTCGCAATCTAACTGCATATTGAGATCCCCATGACTATTGTAACATTGTCCCTTTGACATGCATTTTCTATCTCCCATTATAACTTGTAGTCCACATCCTTACTAGTTTGGGGGTCTGAATATAATTCCTATCTGGGTCTTTTTAACCCTTGCAGTTCCTTAGCTCTATCCACAACGATTCAACACTTTCTGACCCAACGTCATCCCTTTCTACTGATCTGATTTAAAAATTTTTTACCAACAGAGCAACATCACCCCCACTGCCTTCCTGCCTGTCCTTCTGATACAATGGGTATCCTTGGACATTAAGCTCCCAGCATCATACATGCCAGTCTGTAACTGTGCTACAAGTTCATCTCCCTTATTCCATATACTGTACTGCGCACATTCAAACATAGCACCTTCAGTCCTGTGTTCACCCTTTTCGATTCTGTCTGTCTTTTACATTGCAATTTGCCTGATCATCACCCTCTCCTTGCCAGGAGTCTCACTACATATTGCCTCTATTTGTAAACCAACTACCTCATCTTCAGCACAATCACTGGTTCCCACCCCCTTGCCAAATTAGTTTAAACCCACCCGAACAATTCTAGTCAACCTGCACTGAAAGATATTGGACCCCTTGGATTCAGGTGTAACCAGTCTTTTTGTACAGGTCATACCTTCCCCAGAAGAACATCCCAATGATCCATAAATCTGAACCCTTTGCCCCTGCAGCCACGCATTCACCTGCCAAATAATTCTAATTTACCCCTCACTGGCATGTGGCACAGGCAGCAATCCAGAGATTACTAACCCTGGAAGTCCTGTTTCTCAGCTTTCTACCGAGCTGCCCAAAATCTCTCTTCAGGGACTTCCTCACCTGTCTACCCAAGTCATTGGTGCCAATATGCACCAAGACTTCTGGCTGCTCACCCTTGCCCTTGAGAATGCCATGGATCCAATCCGAGATATCCCTAATCCTGTCACCTGGAGGGCAACATACCATCCGGATGTCCTCTATCGTGCCCACAGAACCTATTCTCTGTGCCCCTGACTATGGAATCTCCTATCATCACTGCAGTCCTCTTCACCTCTCTGCTCTTCTGAGCCACAACACCAGACTCAGTGCCAAAGACCCAGTCACTGTGGCTCCCCCCCAGTAGGTTGTCCCCCTCATTAGTATCTAAAGTTGTATATTTATTATTGAGAGGAATGGCCACAGATGTACTCTGCACTGGCTGTGAATTTCCCTTCGTCGTCCCGACAGTCACCCTGTCTCTTGCAACCTCAGAGTGACCACCTTCCGCTCACCTCCTCATTTCTCCTGTATAAGTCGAAGGCCATCGAGCTGCAATTTCCAGTTTCCTAATACGTTCTATCAGGAGTTGCAACTCTGTGCACCTGGTGCAGATGTGTTTCTCTAGGAGACTGGGGTAACCTGCAAGATAATTAACCGCACCCAAGCCTGATGAGCCAAAGCCACTCTAAACACTGACACACTCAAACAATGGCTGCTCCACCTGCACTTGAATTTTTCCTGTTGGCTCCTTTGAATGAATCCCTCTCGCTCGACTCAGAGAAACTGCAACAAAACTGAGTATTGCTGACTGAAAGATAGCTCCTCCTGTGCACTGCCTCTTGCCGATGGGTCACTCCTTAACTCAGAGAAACTGCAACAAAACTGAGTATTGCTGACTGAAAGATAGCTCCTCCTGTGCACTGCCTCTTGCCGATGGGTCACTCCTTAACTCAGAGAAACTGCAACAAAACTGAGTATTGCTGACTGAAAGATAGCTCCTCCTGTGCACTGCCTCTTGCCGATGGGTCACTCCTTAACTCAGAGAAACTGCTGCAAAACTCTGGCCTTTGAAATCCTCGATCGTCCTCCTGATCTAAAGGTAGCTCTTTTTACGCAGCCCTGATGTGGACTGTCTGACTCCGATCAAGTAAACCAGCCAGGGACATCTTCCCAGGTGGAAATGGCTAATATAAGGGGGCATTTTTGGTAATTGGAGGAAAGTATAGGGAAGATGTCAAGGGAAGTTATTTGTTATTGTTTTTTTTCCCCCACACAGAGAATAATGTGTGTGTGGAACACATTCTCAGGGCTGGTAGTAGAAGCATTTAAAGAAACTTTTAGATAGGCACATTGATGATAGAAAATGGCGGACTATGTAGGAGGGAAGGGTTAGATTGACTGTGGGCCTTGCTGTTCATTACCTGTAACCAATTCACCCCACTTCCCACGCAATATCTGCCGGACCCCTGCTATCTACCTACAGCAGTGGCAATTTACCAATTTATGGTAGCTTATTAACTCAACACCTCATTCGATGTGGGAGGGAACCAGAGGACTCCCATATGGTCACAGAGGGAGAACGTGCAAACTCCACACAGACAGCTACAGAGTCAGGATTGAAAGACACAAGAGGTGCTGGAAATCCGCCAGAGTAACACATATAAAGTGCTGGGGGGGGGGGGTCTCTGCAGGTGAGGCAGCATCTATGGAGAGGAATAACCAGTCAATGTTTCGGGGCCAAGACCCTTCATACTCTTCTCCATAGATGCTGCTGACGCTGCTAAGTTCTCCAGCATTTTGTGTATGTTAGGTCGGGACTGAGCTGTGAGACTCTGCTGTCACCCACCTTTGATTTCGTTCTATAGGAATAAATGTATTTTAGCCTTTGCTATGACTCACTTCATGTTTCAATTTTGTTTTAGTACTTTTAAACTCTCTTAAAAAAAAATATGGCACTGCTTTTTTTTTCCCCGGCAGTGCCAGTGTGGTACGCTAGAGGAGATCACGGAGGGCCGGAGCAGATCCCACTCACACTGGGCTCAGCTCTCTAAGCAAATCAAGTGTAGCAGAATGGACTGGATTGGGCCTGGAACACTATCCAGCTAGGGGATGATTTGCAAGGATATGACATAACAGATCTGAGGTTATGTTTACTGAGGTGGGACCAAGCAGGGTGATGGTTGCTGGGCTGAACTGAGCTGGAAGTCTGTAATGGGGAGCTTGAGGGCAGTTGGGTACAGCACACACAGGAGATCTCACA